>NC_081410.1:151652180-151986243 GCF_030272615.1 Cryptomeria japonica
AATTAATTTTAGGGGTTAGGCCTTTCACCCAAGCCTTAGCCCAACAAGGACTCTCCATTTTAGAAAACTGCTGATAATAAAGAGAGGCCACAATGAATTTACCATTTGCTGTGAGTTTCTAGATTAATTGATCTTCATCTTCCACCACCACCATGGAATTCATAATTTTGTTCAAAGTTCCCAAGGAAGGATCAACTTGAGATAAATCCTTCCACTGTCCTTCTTGCTAGTAGTCACCCATCATAGATCCATATTTTTTCTTGCACTAGTTCTGAAATATACTCTACTCAGGACTTTCAATCAAAGGGGACTCGAGTAACCAAGAGTCTTCCCATAATTTGATAAGGTTCCCTTTCCCCATCTTCCATTTCACACCTTTTGCAATAAGATCTCTTGTTTTAGACACATTTTTCCAGATATTGGATCCAATTGGGATATCTTCCACATTGAGGAAACTTAAGAGTGTAGAGTAATGCCTTTTGTACTTGTTGTCCCATATCACTTTCCATTCTCCTTGGTTATTATACCCTCTCCAAATCTGCTTGGCCATAAGGAATTCAATCATGTCTCTTATTCTTATTAGACCCAGACCTCCCTTTCTTATCGGCTTACAAACTGTGTCCCACACAATTATATTCATTCTCTTCTCCTCCTCAACCCATGTCCACAAAAAAGTTCTTTGGATCTTTTCAATAGCCTCCGCATACTTGGCTGGAATTCTGAAAAGACTAATGGCGTAAAGAGGAATACTTTGAAGAGTTGATTTCAATAGCTGAACCTTACCAGCTTGGCTAAGGAGAGAGCCCTTCCAACCAACTAACTTCTTGTGGAATTTTTCCACCAAAGCTCCCTAGAAAGTATCAAGAGGATCTTGGCATAAGAGGAGCCCCAAATAGGAAGCAAGAAGACTCCCCAAATGAAACCCCAGAATATTGCTTATTTTTATCTTTCTTCTCTCCAACATAATGATGAAATAAACAAAGCTTTTAGACCAATTAATAAGTTGCCCAATAGCTGACCCATAACTATCCAAAGCTTTCTTTAAACTCCTAGAATCTTGCACTGAAACCTTCCCCATAATTATAGAGTCATCCATAAACTGTTGATGGGAGTAGACCCGATCAGTTGAAGATGGTTTCAATCCACAAAAATCCCCTTTCTCAACTAGCTTTCCAATGTATCTCCCCATATATTCCACCATGATAATATAAATAACCGAAGATAGAGGATCTCCTTGTCTAAGTCCCCTTGAGGACTTGAAAAAAGGAGAAGGAGATCCATTAATTAAAACAAAAAAAGAAGTCAAAGATACTAATTGCCTAATAAGACTAATACTTCTACAGCAAAAACCAAAAGTTGAGAGAACTTTCATCATTAAATCCCAATCCACTCTATCGTAGGCTTTGGATAAATCAAGCTTAAGAAGAAAGCCTTCTTTTTTAGCACTAGATAAAGAATTAATATTTTCATGAACCGAAATTATTGAATCCAAGATTTGTCTTCTAGGGACAAAACCACTTTGCTGAGGAGAAATTATAGAAGGAAGCAACTTTAGGATTCTAGAGGTCAGAACCTTAGAGATAATCTTGTATAGAGAGATGCACAGGCTTATGGGTCTGAAAAGATCCATGGAATCAACACCCATCTTTTTGGGGATAAGAGAAATAAAAGTGCCATTTATCTCTTTCAATATTCTTTTAGCACCAAAGAACTCTTTCATAGCTCTGGAAACATCTTCTCCAACAATATGCCAATATATTTGAAAAAAGGACACGGGAAAACCATTCGAGCCTGGCGCCTTGTTACCTTCAAAGGAGTTGACAACTTTAAGAATCTAATTATTGGAAGGGATAAAAATTGGGTAAGAGTTCTGATCAACCTCCAGGATATATGGAATACACTCCATTAGGTTCTTTTGAGACTGTATATCCAAATTCTGATCCTTAGTAAGGAGGTTGGAGAAGAACTCCAAGGCTACCTTTCTCATAGATTGTTCCTCTTCAACACTTCTACCATTAAGTTTAATCAAAGATATCCTATTTATGGCCTTATGTTTTAAAGTAGACATATGAAAGTATTTAGTGTTTATGTCCCCTTCTTTCAACCTTACATTTCTAGACCTTTGTTTCCAGAAAGTTTCTTCTTTTGCAATTATATCATGATATCTCATAAGAATTTCATCTTCAACTTCTCTTGAAGTATTAGTATATCCATTATTCTGAATCTCATCTTGAATATCTTTAAGCTCAGAAAGAATAGTTTCTTTCAAAGGAAAGATATTCCCGAAGTATTCCTTATTCCACCTTTTGACATTTTCTTTCACAAACTTCAACTTTTTATACATAGCGTTACCTTCAATTCTAACCTGCCACCATTCCTTGATTTTGCTTTCCATATCCAAATGTTTAGTCCACATTCTCTCAAATGTGTAAGGGAAGTGTCTTCTTCTATTCTTGGCATCAGCCATGAAGGATATAGGATAGTGATCCGATTCCGCCCTTATGTGAGTAGATAAAGAACAAAAGAAAAGATTAAACCAATCCATAGATATAGGAGCTCTATAAAGTCTGACTTGAATTAAGTCCTCACCGCTCCTTCTATTAGTCCAGGTATATTTAATTCCTTTCAAATCTAGGTCATGGAGTGCATTATTATTGGTAAAGTCCATTAAATCCAATCTGTTGTCCAGATTGGTTTGGCACCCTCCCTTTTTCTCGCTTTTCTTCAAAGGGGTATTGAAGTCCCCATAATCATCCAACCATATTTAGCAAACCTACTTCTTAACAAGGTTAATTTTGTCCAAAAATCACTTCTACCACTCTTAGTGTTAGGAGCATACACATTAGTTAAGACCCATGATGTTCTATCTTTCAAATGCTTAAATCTGATACAAGCCAAATTGTTGTCCTAAATCAGCACTTCTCCCTCTACAGTATTTTTATTCCAGAAAATAACAATACCTCCCGAGGCACCTTCTAAACTACCACCACTAACTCTTGCATTACAAAACATTTTCAATCCCTCTACCTTATCTTTTGACATTTTGGTTTCTTGAATCAAAAAAATATCCGGTTTTTTGTCTCTAATCATACTTTTTATTAAATCATGTTTGTGAGGATTATTCAATCCTCGAATATTCCAAGAGATGATCTTCATGGTTTTTTAGAAATACATCCATCAAAGATGGTTCTTTGAGTCCCATCTGCCATATTCTTGCTTGTTTCCATAGTCCTCTTCTTTACATTTGAATATCTTCCTGGAGAAGTATGTTGAGCTCCCACATCCCCAAGTCTGCTTCTAGTATTTCTAGTTGATGTACTATTGTTGTTGTTGTTATTCTTTTTTTTGTTCTTAATTTTTCTTTTATCCTCCATTACTTCTTCTTGTTCCTACTTTGATTCACTCTTTCCAATGCCTTTTTGATGTCTTCCTCATCTCCCCATTTTGCCTCATTTTCCTCCGAAAAGATCAAATTTACCTTAGCTAGAGAGACTAATTAAATCTCTGATAGCCGTTGATCCAGGGTGTTATCAGGTTGTGCATCTTGGATCCAGTCTGCTTCCTTATCTGACTCAAATGAGTTTTATACTAGATTAAAATTGTCTCCTTCCTCTTTATTGTCTTTGGACTTACGACCGTTATTTCTCTTCTCACTATTAGTTAAAACTGTAGACACCTAAAAATGTCTCATCGATCTTGCACTAATTATTCATCTTATTAATTAAGTAATTCTTTGAATATTTAATTAATCTAATTAATCTTATTCTTCTAAACTAATTTAATCATTATTCTTCACATTACTAATTATTCAATTTCTATCCTTACATCAATTAATCATTTAATCTTTTTTCTCAAATATTAATTCCCTTAATTAAATAATATTTATTATTTAATTAATTTCATTTCTAATGATTAAATAATTTCATTTAAATTATTTAATTAACTAATCTATTCTTTCAAATTCCCAAATTTGAATTTCACCTAATTTCATCTAATTTCATTTCTCTCAAATTAATATTTCACCAAATTTGAATTTCGATGAATATAAGTAAACCTCATGTGTATTTTAGCATTCAAAAATCCAAATTCAAATTCAAATAAAAATGAAAATGAATTTCAATTCAATCTCCTACAACACATGTTGAAAATCATAACTTATTGATCAAATTAGTTAACTAATCAGTTAACTCAGTTAACTTTTCAATCTCCCCTTTTTCACTTCAATCACCTTTTCCGAGTGATCAATCAATTCAGTCTTCTAATCAATAAATTCAATCATTTGATCAATCAATTCACTCTTCTAATCAATCAATCTAGTTGACTACTCAATTAATAGAGTTTTTGATTAAGTGAAAAGAAGGTTTTGAAGGGGCCCCAAAACCCTTTACAGAAAGATAATCAAAAGATAGGGCATTAAAGACTAGCTAGAAATATCAAAACACAAAAAAGAGACAGTTGACAAAGACAAAAGCTAGCAAGAAGCGAAAAGAGGCAAAGGGACAACACAGAGACAACTAAAGGACAACCATGAGCAATAGACCCTATGAAAGGTTTATGATAAGCTCCACCACTTCTTGCTCCAATAGGACCATAGAGGCAGCGGTACTTTTCAAATCCTCCAGCTCCTTGGCATGCTGAGTCATCTTCCTATTAGTATCATGAGTTCTTTTGCCATGACCAGTAGTCCCCCCTTCAAGAGTCAACACATTATCCTCGGTAGTATCAATAGTGTTCTTTTCTTGTTGGACCTGTTCCAGTTTTCCGATCATCATACTAAAGCTATCGGCAAAGGCTTTCAATTTTTTTTGGCTTTGTTCTCCAATTTTCTTCAAGGCGTTCTCATGATTGAGAACCCGCTTCTCTAGATCATTGAATCTATCCTCTACAACCTTAAATTGAGAGCCATATTCTCTAGTGATAAACTTAATCAACAGAGTTAACATATCAATCTATCCTATTAATAGATCAATCAATCCACTTAACTGATCAATCAAAATCAGTGATCTATCAATCAACACTTCAGTTCAAATCTAACCCCATCTCACCTGAAAATATATAAATACAAGATCAATTTCTCAATTTCAATAATCACAGTCTTCAAAATTATTGTGTTGAATCTATGCAGGAATCCCAATGCAATATCTAAGAGTCTACAAACCACACAATTATGGAGAAGAGCAATGGAAGCTACAATGCAATTGAGGGGGTTTTCAATTATATTAATTGTTTAATTCTTTCATTCATGCATTTTATTTTATTGATTTATATTTGGATTTTCTTTAATAGTTAAGGATTCTATGTTTCTACTTACTGCTTCCTTGCCTACACTGTGTTTGATGGGAACTAGGGGGGGGGGGGCTTGCAAGAGTTCCAACATCATGGGGTTTATAATCATGGGATCCCTATGGATTCTTTAGTGCACAACCAAAAATATGACTCTTCAGTGGAGGATAATGTCCTGCCTCCATCCTCGCCCTAGTACCATCTTGATTCTTTTTTTGTGAATGAGGAATTTGTCAGATTCATTGATAAGTTGTTAGGGGGAAGTCCCCCTAAAATGGGTAAATCCTAGTGGGATGCATCATGAAAGATCAACTATTTGAGGTCCTTGACGTGTTTCTTAAGATGACTATTGTTGAGCTCAACCTATCTCTTGTTGGTAAGTTTATGGATTTTTGACCTTCTATAGATCATGTTAGGAAATGGGTTAATGCTCAGCGGAAGTTGAGAGGTAGGGTGTCTATCAATGCTATGGAAAATGGTCTTTTCCTTTTCATCTTTGTCAATCAAGAATATTTAGCCATGATTCTCGCGGAAGGCCTATGGACTTTTGGTAGTAATAATTTTTTATTCCTATGCAAATGGAAACCTGCTCTTGACCCTTGGAAAGATCTAGGTGTGGTTTCTCCTACTTGGATCCGAATTCATGGCTTACCCCTAGAGTTTTTGGAATTTGAGATTGTTCAAAGGGATTTCTAACTCTTTTGGTAAATTCCTAGTGGTGGATAAGATCATGCAATCCAAATCTAGAATCATGTTTGCTAGAATTTGCATTAATGTGGCCATTAACAAAGTTCTGCCAACCCAAGTCACGCTCCTTTCTAGACTTGTCTCTTGGGTTCAACCTATAGAATATGAAAATTATAAAACCTTATGTCAATCCTATATAAGATATGGCCATCTTATCTTTGAAAGTAGAAAACAGACTGAAAGAAAATGTAATCAATTTCAAATGCTCCTCCTACTCAACCTGAAGTGGGATTGGTGAACATTAGCTCCCATATAGATGGGGATTCCAAATCTATGTCTACTCCCACCATTGAGGAGATTGAGAATAATATTTTGAAAGATAAGAAAAAGAAAATGGATGACCTAATGACCTCTTCTTCTAGAGTGGACTCAAACTAAATCTCGAGGCCAAACCCCCAACCAAATTTAGATATTCCTCCACAAACTAGCCAAAAGGATAATTTGGATAAAGATGGGATTTCGAGAATGGACATGGTTGTGGATTTGAACTATGTAACTCTATGATGCTTCCTCAATAGACTACTCCCACATTCAAGCCAAGGGGAATAGGAATGGAGAATGTCATTGGCTTCTCAAACTCTAATAAGGAGAACATAAACCTAGACAATATGATTAGAACCCCTAAGGAGAAATCAGAGGCTAGGTTTGTTAACCTGAAAGGAAACTTACATATACTTGTGTTTTCTTCAACCCCCCACCTAGTAAGTCTAGGAAGATTTTCGATGGAGAAGGAGATGATGACCTAGATTGGACTAAAGTTGGTGCTAAGAACAAAAAGAAGAAGAAAGATGATGTAGGAGGTGAGATTAAAGTTGGTCGACCATCATAGAAAGAATCCAAAAACAAGGATGCATCAAGAGAAATTGATAGTGGAAAACAAAGGACCTTAGATGGCCTCTTGGATGCAAAGAAGAAGAAAACGTAACATGTTTCACTCTTTGAGGGAGTTTGTGCTACTCAAGGATGAGTTGCTCTTTGGAACTATTTTTTGATGAAGATTCTATCTTGGACCATAAGGGGGCTTAAATAGCCCTATGAAACAACACATGCTGAAATGTATGTTGCTAGATCCAAAAGTTGACATTCTCTTGCGACAGGAATCGATAATGAGATCATAAAACTTTCAAAAAATTACTAAGTTCATTTGTCCTTCTACTAAATTCCTTATTAGTGATGTTGAAGGAGTGTCAGGAAGTATTGCTACTTTATGGAATCCAACCTCCTTTATTGGTAGATTGATTCACTCTACCAAAAATTGTCTTAATTGTCAAACTTAAGTTCTTGCAAACTCACTTTGAGTGGAACATCATAAATATATATGCTCCCAAAGCAAGATTCCCTCATGTTGGCCTCTATTCCTCTTTAGCATCCTTTATTTTGAGCACCTCAACTGATTTTTGGATGTTGGCTGGGGATTTCAACTCCCCCTTGTATCCTTCCAAGAGGTCTGGTGCCCTAGAAGATTATTATGAGAGTATGAATGAGCTTGCAGACTTCATCTCCTTGGTGGGTCTGATGGATATATACTTGGTTGGTTCTAAATTCACTTGGTCCAATAGGAGATTAAGATAAAACCTTATCTAGGTTAGGCTTGATAGAATTTTTTTCTCAAGTAATTGGAGAGATGTTGACTCCTTGGCCCTTTACTCCCTCCTAATGTCAAGATCGGACCATAATGCTATTGTTTTATCTTGGGAGAATGGTGTCAGTGGTGCAGGAGCACCCTTCTAGTGTCTTCCTCCTTTTGGTTTTTGTTGGTGTTTTGCTTCTTTGAGAAGCCATTGTAAATGTAATAAGAGCCATGAGCTCATTGGTCTTATTTAGGTCCTTGTTTAGGTCCTAGGTTCTCAAGTTTTGGTTGAGGTTTCTTGTGGAGGAGAGGGTAAGTGTGCCATTGGTGATTTTGGGGTCCTTTTAGCATGGTGGTGTCTATAGGATAGCCCAATATAGGCCTAGGAGTCAAGAAAAGCAACTTTGCAAAAGTTACTCAAAAGTTGCAAAAAGTGGCATGACAACTTTTCAATGTTGTCAAGCAACTTTTCCACCTAATAGGTCAAAAACCTTAGTTTAGTGTGGAGAACCCTAATTTTGGCACACAAATCGAGGAAAGGATACTATATATTATTACAAACCCTAAAATGATGGGTTGGATGTTAGTTTTTGTACGGACTAAGAAAAGAGACCTTGACTATGATTGTAATTTTGTTGCCAGTCAGCACAAATGGAGCATCAGAGAGTGATAATGGATTGTTTTGTAGACTAAACTATGTTAAGATATTTTCATTGTGTTTACTCGTCCATTTTGAGCAATTATCTTTAGTGTGTTGTGCAGGTTTTGAGTCCTTTGTAAATATTTTGTAAAACACTCTTTCACTATCCAGTTTTGGATTGTTTTGTGTCAATGAGTTGACAACTCCTATCCCCATTGTGGAATCACCATGAAACCATGGGGAATAGGAGTGTAGACCCTATACAATACCACAAAGAAATAAGGGCCCTTGAAGATGCAAGGAAGCCATCCAAAGACCCACTCCTAGGCGAGACTGGATAGTGCCTGGCTAGGAAGGGTTAAGGTTGCAGAGGTCTGTGAGGGAAAGGAAGGTCAAAGGAGGAAGCACCCTTTGGAGGAGTTGTAGAGGGGTGTGTGGAGCACCATTGGTGATAAGGAGGAGCTTCCAACAATCTAGGCAAGGTGGTAGAAACAACAAACCATCATTGTGACCCTGGCAAGCCTAAAAACCCTCTTAAAAACCCTTAAAAACCCCAAAATTCACCTAGGGCAATGTACAGACACTTGGAGGCCCAAAACCTAGAAAATATTTGAGCTTTTTCCAATTGAACAATAGTAATTTTGGGGATTTTCTCAATTTGGGTCATCATTTGCAAGAGAGAGCCCTAAAAGTCTAGAATGGAGGCCTAATTGGGCTCATTCCTTGTAGCCCTATTTTGCAAGAAAGAAGCAAAATAGTGAGATCGGTAACAAATAGGAAGGTCTAAACCTCTTGGGGGCACATGAATGGATGGAAAGCCATGTCTAAGACCTGACCTATCCTTTCTATGACCTAAGAAGGTGTAGGACAAGACAAACCCTTATTAGCCTAAATAAGGGTTCTTTTGAATCTCATGAGTAGGTGAGACCTTAGGAGAAGTATTACAAGTTTTTGGTGGGTGGATTGGGCAAGGTCAGAGGATTCCAAAAGAAAGGGAATTCTTAGAGACCCTAGGGTGTGGTTAGAACACCTGGTGATCCAAGGAAGGGATCAAGGAGCATAGACTAGGCTAGTCTATCCCATACCCATTCCCATTAGTCAGAAAAAAGATACTACCCATTTAGATATGAGATGATGTGGACTCTTTATCGAGACTTTAGAGCCTTGGTTGAGAAATGGTGGAATGTTCAGATTAATGGCACCCCCATGTTTCATGTTGTCCAAAAATTGAAATTTCTAAGAGACAAAGTGAAAGGTTAGAATAGATGCTCCTTTTGAAAAAAAATTTAATAGAAAAAGACAATTTCAGCAAATCTAGAAGCTATATAGGACAAGCTTGAAAGTAATATTGCATCTGAATATGAATGTTTAGAGGAGATTTCACCAAGGGAACAATTGTTTAGACTTAATAAAAAATAAGAGGTTTTTGGGAAATAAAATTCTAGAATCCAATGTCTCACAGAAGGAGACAAGAATACCAAGTTTTTTCACTAATCTACTATGAAGCATAGAAGCGGGAACAAAATACAATAGCTGAAGAAGGAAGATGGATCTAATAGATGTAGGATCCAACATTTTTTCTCTTTTAATTCAATAGAACCTAGTACCCAAATCATAATATCTTAAAAACATAATTTTCTATGTAGTCCTATTGTATCATATAGAAATATAGTTTAATTCTATTTATCTAACTCATAATAAAGGTGGATATAGGCATTTTTATTTTATTTGTAAATGATAGTAAAGGAGAAATATTTATGTATGAAGTTCAATATCTAGATTTAGTACTTACAGAGAAAAGTGTTAGTCTATTTGAAAAAAATCAATATATTTTAAATGTCGATTCCAAATCGAATAAAACAAAGAAAAAAAATTAGATTGAACTTTTCTTCAATATTAAATTAAGAGGAGTCAATAGTTATCGACCTCCACAAAAGAAAGAAAAAAGAGGAAATATAAAACAAATAATGAAACATAGAATGCATTATAAATGCATGATTATTACACTAAAAGTAGCTTATTTTGTTCCACTTTTTTTTATTAAAAAATTATTTAATTTCAAACATGAACACCCGTAAATCTTCTCAATTCCATAGTTTCATTCCAAGAGGTGAAGGAGGCTATCTTTTCCTTTTGGGCTTATAAGGCCCTTGGACTGAATGGGTTCCCCCAACCTTCTTTCAAGAGTTTTGGGATGTTGGAATAGATGTCTTCAATGATACCAAAGAATTCTTCAGGTCTGGTAAACTCCTCAAACAATTCAATTCTACCTATATTTCTTTGATTCCAAAAAAATGATAATGTTGTTTCCATTAAGGATTTTAGACCTATTAGCCTATGTAATACTTTGTATAAAATCTTCTCTAAAGTTTTTGTTAATCGACTCAAATTAGTGTTCGACAATATGATATATGTTAACAAAAAAGGCTTTGTCAAAAGGAGACATTATGGATGTTGTTATTACTACCCATGAAATGGTCCACTCTATGGAACATAGTATATACCTAGCATGACTTTTAAAAAAAAAATTTCAAAAGCCTATGATACAGTTTCCTAGAACTTCCTCTTTGAAGTGCTCAAGAAGTTTGGGTTTAACTTTTTTTATAAGGATAATTGTTGAATGTGTTACCACTCTGATGTTTTTTATTCTGGTTAATGGATCACCTAATGGATACTTCTCCTATGTCAATGGCCTCCTCCAAGGGGACCCTCTCTCTCCTTACATGTTTATCATTGTTGTTGAAGTTTTGGAGAGGAATACATAAATGCTTAAAAAGGCAAGTAGATTAAAAGACATTAAAGTTACTTCTATTTTCGATCCTATTACCCACTACTAGTTTGTGGATGCCAAGATATCTAGACAACATATAAATTATGAAAAGAGTAAAATGTATTTTCTGAATGTTGACCCTAATCTTCAATAAAAAAAACCAAAATTCTAGCCTCCAATGCTACCTCCTTTCCTTACTCCTATTTGGGGCTACTATTTATTTTTTAGAACCCTACAAATCTTTTTTGGAATGGCATAATTGTGAGGTTTCAGAAAAAGATTGTTGGATGGAAAGGGAAAATTCTTAGTTTGGATAGTAAAGTCCAATTGGTTAAGTCTTGCTTACAGAACATCCTAATCTACTATCTTTCTCTTTTCAAGATGCATTGCTGTGTGGTTGACAAAATTGAAAAAATCCAAAAATGTTTTCTTTGGACTGGTATGAAAGAAAAATCACGTATGTCCTTGGTTTCTTGGCAAAAAGTGTGTAGCTCTAAGGGAGGGCTTGGAATAAGAAAACTTAAACCTTTCAATAAGGACTTAATTTCTAAAATCGGATGGCAACTGGTTGAAGGCGTCAAAGATTGGCCAAAATATTCAAAGCCAAATACTTAAATAATGAAAACAACACCCTTCTTCTACTAGACAAAGAGGTGTCATCTGGATCCTGCATATGGAATAATATCTCCAAACTCGAGACTATATTATGAAAAGGAGCGAAAAAATTGTTTGGAAATCAAAGGTGTACAAGTTCTCGGATGACATATGGTTAAAAGATAAAGCTTTCACTGGTTTGAACCAATTCAAAATGGTTAAAAAGGTCCTAATCTAGTGTTGCAATACCCTTGTTCATGGTTATCTTTCATGGTAGGGTAATCAATTCAGATGGAGAAAATTTATGGATCAAGTTAGGAATTGCAAAAACATCTTTAATGCTAACATTTGCTAAATGGTGGAGGAGGCCTATTCTTTGGTCTCTACCTTGGGAGACTACTCCTTTTTTTCTCCCTATCGTGAGGATGAATGAATATGGTGCCACAATCTCTAAGGAGCTTTCTCAGTTAAGTCTACCTATAATGCTATTGAGGAAGATCCAAAGGAGAAATTCAATTGGAACATGATTTGGGTTAAAGGTCTAATTCCTAAAATTAACTTCTTTTAGTGGGTTATTGCACATGGTAAAATTCTAAAAATTGATAATATGAATAAAAGAGGCTTCTCCCTTGTTAATAGGTGCACCCTTTGTTGTAAGGATCTTGAAAGTATAGATCATCTTTTTCTACATTCCCAATTTGCTAGGGAGATTTGGGATGAGTTGATCACTGATTTTATAATAATGTGGACCTTCCTAGAGAATTTGAAAGACTTAATGAAGTAGTGGAATCACAGTCCTTTTACACACCCAATTATTAGAAACCTATGGTCACGAATCCCCCTTTCATTGTATGGAATATCTAGAAGGAGAGCAACAATAGGATTTTAAGAGAGGAGGCTCAAAACAACTTGAGGTTGTTCCATATCATAAAACAACAAATTAAAAAGAATGTGAGTGATGCCTCCTTCAGCCCTTCAAAGGTTATGCTAAGCCTACTAGTCGTAAGAATAAAGAAAAGATGGGTAATCACTCATAATCTTATGAACCTGAGCTGGAACAAATTTATATTAAGAAATGATTATCTTTGGACCCCTACAGATGAAGGCTAGTTCAAATGTAATTTTGATGGCTACTCTAAGGGAGACCTTGGCTTATCTAGAGTAGGATGCATCCTTAGAAATACTAGGGCACATCTAATAGAAGGGTATTGTATGAATTTGGGAAGAGGATCTAATAACAGGGCAGAGGCAATTGCTGCTTGGCAAGGGCTCGGATGACTCTATACTTAAATTGTCAAAATGTCATCTTGGAAGGTGACTCTAAACTAATAATGAACTATTTGAATGGTAAGATAAATATCCCATGGAAATAAAAAATATTGTGGATGAAAGTATAATATTAATGTGCTTATTTTCCAATATTAAGATTCAATATAATTTTTAGGGAGGGAAATAATGTGGTTGATGAAGTTGGTAATCAAGGATGAAACCATAAGGAATGGTTCTTTTTCAATTTTCTATAGAGTCCTACTAGGATTAAAAACATTTTGGCAAAGGAAATAACTAGGTCATACTTGACAAACTTAGTCTCCTATATTGGTATTAATGAGAAATGATCTTGATATCTTTTTATCTATTGTTGTTATGAGAATGGGCGCCAATTTTTTTTGAATTCAAATTAAGGTGATGACCTAGATGTTGACCTAGTTGTTATTGTGGGGGTTGAGTGGGAGTCCTACTAGGAATTATGATGGCATGGTAGATATTAGTTTCATTTGTGATGTTAGTGGTATGTAACAGTCTTTTCACCACTTGGCCTTAATTACTAAGGATGGGGAAATTATTAGATGGAAAGGCAGTGGTTGTATCTCACATATTGGCAAGATTTTTCATGATGTGAGATGTCTTTTCATTTGTGTTGGCAGTAGTGAAGATCATTTTAGAAACTGCCTTTTTGGTAATTGTTTTTTATTACAGAATAAATAGGTTTTGAAGGGACCTGAAACTCTTTATCAAAGAACTACATCAAAAAGCTACATAAAGATAAATAGTTCGATTACAACCCTAAAGATAGCAAAAAACCAACAAAAAATCAAAAGGAAAGAGACAAAAAAAGGATAGAAACAAGTACAAGTTCTTAAGGGCTTGAACGGACTCTGTTTCTAGTTGAGCCATGTTCAGTACAATCTTCTTCTGCTCCTTAGTTTCCTGATTAGCAGATTTCTTCTTCAGGTTATCCCTTGTTCTCTTGTGTGGTCCCATTGTATCCTCAATCTTTTTATCTAGTGCTTCCACATCCACTGTAGCACCTTCTTGGTTATTGGCTTCAATATTTCCAACCATGGTATTTATACTCTCAACCGAGGTCTTAAATACTTTGTGACTGAAGGTGACTAGAGATATTAGGTTTTCATTAGCTTTTTGGAATTTTTTTTCCATCTTACTTAGTCTTCCTCCAAGATCACTTGATTTTTTGCTCCAGCTGAGAAATCTTGCAATCGTAATCTTTCTTCATATCACTTATTGTTCCCACAGTTTTTTTCCTTGAATCCACAATTTCTTTTCTCTGATCCACTATCCACTATTCATTAGTTTTATAGTCTTGTTTATTGATAATATCCCTCATTTTCATATTGATATCTTTAATTTAATGTTAGACCCATTTAAACATCCTTAAATTATCAACAACCACATCAAAACATCATCAGGATTCTCCCTTTCCATGTTGAGGAAAGGGGAGTTGCCATTGAACTCTTTTGGGAAGGGGCATCTATCATTTCGGCTCAACACCTAGACACATTTATTTAGGAGTGAATGATAAGACAAAAGGGAATCAAAATGTGAAGTGGACATAGGGGATGATCTGTCCCATTTAGCTTGGTGGTCACTCTTCAAAGAAGACCCAGAATTAGAGTCTAGGCCTTCCAAGTCTGTGTTCCTTTCTTATTCCTCTGAGGAAAGATTTATATGGTCCCCTTCCTCAAAATCACTTTAAGCTATAGGAACCCTAGCTAGGGGGGGGGAAAGGGTTTTGATGTCTTCATGAATGAGGAAAAGAAAACCACCATGCAAAAAATGGAATTTTTTTTCTATTGTCCTTTATGCCAGCATTAATAGAAGACATCAAATAGTCTAAGGGGAACAAAATTTTCTATTTATGCCTAAAATGATTAAGAAACAAAAATGATTCCAAAAGGCCCTAATAAATATGTCATCTATGGTTACATACTTCATCAAAACCATCAAAGCAAAGTGCCGAATGGATTTGATGTTACTCATATCATAGCTCCTTTTTTTTTACTTTTGCAAGCTTAACCCTCTCCTTCTTGTTTCTGGGGAATTTCTTGACTGTAGCATCCACCATTTTCCTATCCCTATAAAAAATTGCCCGTTCCATTGAGAGACTCATGACTTTAGAAATAAGTTTCTCATCAATCTCCACTATTTTGCCTTTAATTTTAATTTTTCCATCCTTAAAACCCTTAGTAAATTTATTTGTCACATTTGCATGAGCGCCATGTAATGTTTGGTCAAGGGATGATCCCTCTTGATCCAGAATGCGCCAAATTGTTTTTTTTCATGATCTCTTCACAATTTAAGGGATCCACCCCCTTCCTTTCTTCATCGATTGATTCAATATTTGCAGTATTGAATAGAGTCAAATAGTTGTAGAGCAAGCTAGAAAGAACCCAGAAAGTGTGTGACCCAAGTAGGATTAATGCCAAAATGACACAATTAGTAATTGGAATATGAGCCGTAAAAATAGGGTATTTGTGATCATTTAAAATATACCTCCCCTGGGCCAAATCATATAAAATTAAGGCCTTTATATCAGCCAAAATATTATCACCTAGCCCCCATACTTTTTCATCATTGCTACTAACTCCAAGGTTAGAAAAGTAATCGGCCAACCTATTTTCTTCTTGATAGGCATGAGAAATATTATGGTTTTGGAAACTTTTTAGTAAATCTCTTTATCAATCCAACATTTAATATTCCATGAGGGTTTATACTTACCCATTAGACATTGGATAATGTTATTAGAGTCCCCTTCTAATCATACTGCCTTAGCATTTATTTTTTTGGCCAAGAATACCTCATGATAGGCAACAACAACCTCAACAAGGTGGTTAGTCTGAAATCCCAAGGGGAGTGCCACCACTACCAACAACCTACCATTTTAATCCCTTATCACTCCCCCACATCCAGTCGGCCTTGGATTTTCATTTGGTTGGGTTAGAGTTACGAGTTGTGATTTCTCTTTGTTGCTTTTAGATCTTTTACGAAGCTACCCTGTCTCTATTTTTTGACTTGGGGGTCCATTGAAGAGGTTGAGGCCAAAAAGTTGTAAAGAGCTCCAAAAAAAATTAAGAAGTGTGGGACCTCTTCTCCAGAGTAGGGATGATGTCAATTTTATTTGGCATGAAAGGCTATAACAAAGCACTCTCGCAAGATTCTGCAACACTTGGAAAAATGGCAAAGTTTCACTTGGTAGCATTTCCTTTATTCTCTCATTGGAGCTAATTGTAAAGGTGACTGGGTTGAGGAACAAGGGCAAGAAAGTTGAGAAAACAAATTCTAGAGATTACAAGAAATACCTAGAGAAATTTACCAAGGGCAAAAAGTCAGTGGTGGTGCAGAATGGGTATGATTGCTCGGTCCTTCCTAAACCCTATGCTATAGTCAGTTATTTTCTTAAGAAATACTTTACTTTAGAGGGTTGATACACAAGTATGCATGACTACTATTTCCTTATCCTAAACAATATTAGGCATGGGGATAAAATTAACTTGCTATATTATCTTTTTACTTTGTTGTCTACTAGCATTTTGAAGGGTGCTACCCTGCCACTCTACCAAGGGCTTATTTATGCCCTATATAAGTATGCATTTGACCACTTCCCCCATCATAAACATTTTCTAACCCTCCCTGAGAATTTTGATCAAATAATTGAGACTCAATGCTCATTATGAAAATTGAGCTTAAAGAAACTAATCCCCTACCTTTGAATGAGAACACCCTTGTTGCCAAATCAAAAGGTGAAAATCCCTCTCTTGAGTTGGAATTTGAAGCTCTAGATGTTTCCCTCCTCAAGACTAACCCTAAAAAAATAAAATATGGAACCTCAATAAATAACGTGACTAATGCCAGAAAGATTGAAAAGGACTCTAGCAAGAAGCACATTACAATTGACTTAGATTTGAATGAATCAGAGGAGGAAGAAGATGACCTATGTAAAAGGAAAATGAGGGTAGCTTTGATGAAAGAAGGTCAACTCTCCTCCTTGCCAAGGATAAATAATTGAAAAAATTGAAACCAAAAATGTTTCCCCTGAATTAGCATAGGTTTTTACCTTGGACGATGATGAAGGCTTCTCTAATGAGAACATGGAGGATGAGGAATTTTAGGTGGAAGTGGAGGAACAAGGGGAGGATAGTAAGGATGATTTAGAGGGACTAAGTGATTCTCTGAAGGACAAGAAATATTTAGAATAGAACTCCTTGCCTCAAAATACTTTTGAGGATGTGAATATGATGCCCTGTTCTAAAGACTCTTCAACGAATAAGAATAATTCTAGTGCCAAGAAACAACAAAACCAAATAATTTACCTTCAAGTTAATGTCATGAACCTTGAAGAAAAGGTGGAGGAATATAGGTAGGGAAATCAGATAATGGGGGAGGCCTTGAATTCCCTATGAGCTATTACTAATGGAATTATGCAAAAAGTAGCCATGGGGCTTGTCTAAGGACAAAGTGGGATGAAGAAAAAGCTAAGAAGCTAAGGAAGGACAAAAACCATTAGGAGGAGGAACAGAAAGAGGACACACTATAGCTTGGGATCTAGAAGAAACAAATGTAGCCACTTGTGTGAGACTATAAACTTATCAAGGATGTCTAGAATGCTGGTGAGTTGGTGCCCTTTTTAATCTATGTTAAGTTCAAAAGATGATAGTTTTAGTTTTACTATGGCCTTTTATATTAATAGGCATGTGTGCCTTATGTTAAGGTTTAATATTTGGATTAAGTACTGATAGTTTTATGGACTCTTTTCAATTATATGCTAGTAGTTATATTATGGATAGAAGGAGCCATGATAGGGTTAATATGTTTAGTTATGTGGGTATGCTAGTTTTTTATTACTTTTGAGAGTTGTTTCTGTGGTTTTGGATGTTTGGTTGTTTGATGCCAGTAGCTGTATTGTTGCTCTCTAGTTTTGTTGTTTTGTGAGGGTTCGGGGCCTTTTCCTACTAAAGTAATAAAAAAACATTTTTATTTTCATTGTCAAAAAGATAAATATTTCTTGAGTACAATATTTTTTTACTTTAATTTGTTAAGTAACACAATTACTAATAACTAATTAAGCAATACTAATTAGAATAATATTACTTGATAATAATTACTAATAAATTAAACTCTTCTATATATATGATTCACAACTTCAAGATTGTATTGTAATTATTAAAAGACTAAAAATCTTAAATACTAGATAATTAGAATAGATATTATAAGATAAATTTGACACATAACAAATTCCTCTATTAGTAAAAAATAATAAAATGATAACATTTTAGGTTTATATATTATAATGGAAATATAAATAATATATGAATAACTATTATAATAAACATTTCTAATATAATCAATATATTAATATTAAACTATTAATTATAATAAATATTTAATCAATTATTTAATATATATTATAATACTATATAAATATTAATATATTTATATCATAATAATTAGTATAATAATATTATGTAAATGCATTTTAATTACCTTATTGATTAAGATAATTTATTGTATTAAAGAAAATTAAAACTGGTACAAAATGAATTTAAGTGATAAACTAGAGAATATTATTACAACAAACAAAAGTGATTTGGAGTTTTGTAGTAGGGTTAAAGTTTGCTACCAATTATGAAATTATGGGATTCAATACTTGTTGGTTTATGAGTATTTAGCAAACTTCCATACTTGGAAATGCATGTAAATAGGATTATTATAAAAGTTTGTGTAAAGATTAAAACGAGTAGAGGAAATGAAAACAAGACAGAATAAAAGTAGATAAAAAGAGACACGAATTTATAGTGGTTCGATAATCACCTACGTCCATTCTCAAGCATGAAAATATCATCTATTAACTGATATGCAGTACATGACTATACACATCTATTTATACATTTATTCAGCATGAAACAAAGAGTCTAGGGAAGAAAAACAATCATGTGATCATTGGGCTTCATATACCCAACAATCTCCCTCGTGAAGTCCAACCGACACAACCATGCACTGTGGCATCCCCTCCTTTGATTTCAAAAATTACAGAACTAGACCCATGGAAGATTTTAACTTCCCTAGATTTTGTTTGCAAACACTTCGAATTAATATTCTAAAACTTAAAAAATTGTTCAAACACTTCAATGACTCTCTACACACACTTGATAGTTTCAACATCAAAGCTCTCATCAAACTTTCTAATTGCACACTAATCCAATCCTATCTCTCTGTATGCAAACTCCTTCAATCTTCTAGAAAAAACAATCTCAATGACACTAGTCCTAGGAAGAATACAACTAATACAACTGTCCCTGCACATATCATCATCAATTGCTCTCTCAAGATCATCCAATATACTAACAACCAAGTTTATACCTTGTTCATTTTTCATATCAGTTACTCTAGCACCACCTACTGAAAATAATTCAGTGAACTATGTGACACACACAACATCCATTGGAGAAAACTCAGTGAACACTAAAAGTGTGCCTTGATTGGGCCTATCACAATAAGGCCAAATCCCCTATACCAAAGAAAAAGTGCCAAATCCCCTATACCAAAGAAAAAGCTATATGTTGTTTGACCAAATCAAAACTAATGTCACAACTACTCTGTTTCAGGCAACCCTTGTCGAAAAGAGCATCCGCTTCTTCTAGGGTTTTAGAAGAGGGTTTTGACCCTTTTGCAACATATTCATTTTCAGCTATTGATCCATTCTACCGGTCCACATCGCTCACCAATCCCTCCACCGACGAACTGACAGACTTGGCAATAGTTTCATTTTACGAACCATTTTGGGCACAGTGCGGGGAAGAGCTCTCAAACTATACCTTCTCCAATTCCAAGGGCTGATTTTGAATATTTTCTTCAGTCGAAATGACACCCTCGACCATGGAGGCATTGACAAGGGCTCCAGGAGAATCCATTATTGAATCAAGCATGAACATTTTCTTACAAGTTGTAACTTCAATTAACTCATAATATATCTATTCACAATGATTATGTACAACAACTGTTAGAACCATTTCGGCACACTCCTGGTCATTAACAAACTTGTCAAAGATTGAACCAACCTAGATTTCCTTTCCTGCACTTCCTCTTCTTGTCCCATTGGTATGTCTACCTTCGTTCGTAATTCTTACCTCATTACATTCATTGAATATATACCATTGTTCCAAGTCATTAGATGATTTAATTTTTTCATGGATATGGGAAATGTGATGCTTCACATCCTCTGTCTCTTCATCTTCCTCAATAGATTTAATTTCTAAACATCCTCGGTGATCTTATGCAAGAGCCTCATCCTTCTCTTTGTCTTCGTTGTTCCCCAACAAACTCTTTGTCGATAATTCTGTAAGTGATTCCTCTAACACTGCAGATGCAGTAGTTGCAAACCAGTATGAGGCCCTTGCTACTCATTGTCTAGGATCTAGATGCTAATCACATTCAACATTGTGCGAAGTGTTGCCTTGCCAGTCCATGTGTACACGTTCTGGCTCACACTCCTTCAATTCACCATCTGCCTCGACATGCTCTCTAAATCCGCTCCATGTGCCACACCATTCCCATTCAGATTTTCCAACAAGGTATTTCGGTTCCCTATTTTATTTAATAGAAACATTCTCACAATCATCACCAAACCTCCCAAGGCCATAAATTTGCCTCTCCTTGAGAGCATTCCAGATTGGATCCTCCTCTGCAACACTCCAAACAACATCCTCCTCTTCTCGAGAGGTGAACTCAACAACAAATTTCTAAGGATGTCCAAACACCTTTGGAACCATAGAGACCATGAGATTCTTACCTTATTTCTTCTCATGGAAGTCAAAGAAAAAATAATTTGCATCTACCTCTAGTTCACTTGCCTCAGTGTCCTCTTCTTTAGCCAAATTTTCCTCATTTTTCCAGCCATCCCACCAATGTACATGACGTTTTGTTTTAACTTTTCCTTGCACAATTTAAATCTCCACCGAGTCTAAATTTGCAAGAAATTTCTCAATGCCTGAATCAGTGTCCTCATCTTTTAGTTGTCTTTAGCCTTCTTGAAAGACTAACAATTTCTTTTGACGCGGCCTTGCTTGCCACAATACCAACAACTAGTTTTTCTAACTTCGAACTTTTGCATCTTCTTGAGAATTTTTAATCCTCTAGCTATCTATCTTTCCATCTTTGTTCAATCTAACTTCACCTAAGATTTGATACCAATTGTAAAGATTAAAATTAGCAGAGAAAACAAAAAACAAAAATAGAATAAAAGCATATATGTAGTGTCTGCCCTTGATTGAACTTGCATTTTATTTTGATAGACATATTTAGACCTTTGATTCACATTCGATGGATACATTAGACTGGATTAGACTTACATGATGCCATGGATGATTATTATGACTTCTTATATGTTTCAGTTTATTATTACATTGTTAGACATTATGTGGACTCATGTTATTTGATGATTATATGGATGGTGATATTATTTTGCTGACCCCATGATTCATTAGATCTTACATATATGTTCATGTGTCGATAGATTATACATGCTTTGTTATGATGATGGATTATATTGATTATGCATTGATGTGATTGGATGTGCTAACCCTAATCCTTGATTTATTATGATGAGATACTTTTATGAGATATATGTTTATTGTTCGATCATTTTCTGATTGTATTCGTGGATAATACATGCCAAATCACTCATTGTGAGTGACATGTGACATTGTGATATTCTTCCACTTGTATGTTATATGTATATGCATATGTATCGTTGATTTTGGTTGCAAGACTTGTAGGTACTAGACACTTATTCCTCCTAGATCTCTAGGTGTGAGCTCCCCTGGCTTTATAGGTGTGAGTGTTTCTTCTTTCCCAATGATAAAAATGTGGTTTTAGAGATGACATTGGTTCCCTATACACACTCTAGGTCTGAGACTGTCGCTCTGTGCATGTTGTTAGTATTGGCATGATTCCCCATGTCAGCTTGGTCGCCTTGGTCTGCAAGTATGCGGTTTGTTGTGGTTGTTTATTTATTTGACTATTAATGTAAGTACGATTATTCAATTGTGATTATTTGATTATTAATGCTGGATTGGTTATTTAGTATTAATTGGTGATTTTATAGTTGTAATGTTTATTTTAATTTATCAAGATTTAATAATTTTTAATTAGTTATTTGGCGATTAACATTTATTATTTTACGTCCCTTTGGATTTACTTGATATTTATTATTTAAGGTGGTTTAAGTTTTTATTTAAATATTTAATGTTTATAGTTTAATTCATTTGATTGCTTATTATTTATTTAATGTGTTAATTTGCTCTTTAATGAATTTGGTTTTGTGAGATTGATTATTTAATTTATTTTATAATCTTGTCTCTGATTTATTAAATTAAGTCCATCTCGTCATTATAATTGCTTAAAATATTTCTGGAATAAAAACTAGGGGATTAAATAATAAATATTATCCCCCTCCTTATATAAAGGTGTAGATATATATTATATTTGTGTGCAGATATTATTATTTCCTCTCTTTGATTTTTAAAATCTAATTGAAAGTCAATGGAGAGAGAGAGGCATATAAAATATATTATTAAGTTGGGGTTGAGATATATTTCAAAATGAAATAATCTCATTGGCCCAACTTGAGGTTAGGGTTGCAAATTTTTTTGTCAAGATTTTTATTTAGTTGTTGGGAAGATTTTTCTCTTCTAGTTTTCTCTCTTTTTCCTTCTAAATTTTTTTTTGGCCTGCAACTTTTCTTTTGGCTTTGGAGGATCTTTGGTGTGGAGTTGAGTTGCCATGGGATTTCTAGAGCTCTTCGTTAGTTTTCAAATTCCTTTACGTAGGTTCTAGGTTGGGTTTGAAAACCCTAGTTTTTGTAGAGACTTCTTTGTGTGTTTTCTTCGTGCTTGTATTTGATTAATAATGTAAATTTTATTGCATAGTATATTGTTTGCAAATCAAAATATTTGGGAAATAGGGTTTATTTTACTGTGCATACTGAATAATTTTGAGGTTGTATGCATTTAATCAGAGGAATGTCGTTCATGATAATATTTCTCCCCTTTATATTTGTAATGGTGAATGTTTGTTTCTTTGTGGTACTAATATCTCGTATGGGTGTCGTCTATGAGTTTAAATCTCTTTTGATTTGAATATATACCTTTTGAGTACTTCCTAAGCATCTCAAGTTGTATTCTGAGAGTCTCATTTTGTTGAGATCTCCAATATCACTCCCCCATTTGAATTTATGTTTGATTTTGAGTCTTTCTAGACCTAGACAACTCTCTATTGGTAGTGTATTTGGTGTATTGTTCAAGTCTAGGTTTCTCTTTTTTTTTAGTTTTTGTCCGCCAGTATTTTTCTATCACCGTCTTATCTTATTTGAGTGTTGCATATGAAAAATGTTGCATCTGTTGCATGTGTGTCCCCTCTTCTTGCATATTCAAGTGTTTAGGCTGGGTTTTGACCTTCATTCCCATGTCGTAAGCCTTTTTCTATCACTATGCAGCAAATTGTTTGCATTTGTGCTGAAGGCGCTGCACCTAGATACCTTCTCATGACCTCCCCTTCTATTTGCATGTTGCACACCTGCTTGTTTGTCACTTTAGGGCTATTGAGATGGGCGTTGATTTTATCCTCCCATGTCCTATGGTTTTCTGTCGCCATGCGAAAGAAGGAATTATGAGCGCTGCAACCTTGCTGGTGTTGTAGCTATGCATTCATGTGACTCATTTGATGCACACACGACCCCCTTTCATTTCTATTTGAGTCTTCTTTTGTTGTGTGATAGAATCATGGTTTGTGTGTGTGTAGGGGAAAAAGCGAAACTAGGTTAACATACCCTAATCCTACCTTTTGACACACATTACAGAATACGAAAGAGCCTAGAGATATCACATAATTGGCTACTTCTTTTTGTGAAAGAGAGAGCCATGGGATATCTATTAGGATTTCTATTCCCTTGTTGAAATTGTAAGATCAAGTAATGCAAGTTCAAAACCCTAATCCCAAAATGCAAGTATGAACTAATAACAAGATTGCAGAATTGAGATTAAACAATGAACAACTGTAAATACAAGGATGAAATAAGAATGCAGATGTGTATCCAGAGTCAAAATCGGACTGAAAATGTGAGGGACGGGAGTGCGGGCGCCACTGTCCTGAAAACTGCACCAGAAACTGTCGTTCTACACTCTGAAACACAGTCGGAAAGCTGTCTGAAAGCTGTCTGTCTGGAGGACCAGGGTGCCTAGCGCCTCTGTCCCAGGGACCAGGGCACCCAGCACCCCTATCCTGGCAGGACCAGGGTGCCCAGCACCCCTGTCCCAGTCTTCTGCTCTGCAATTTGATGCAGAGTGCTGTCTCGACCCGTTCTCTCTGGATCTGTATCCTGCGGCGTTGTCCGATTCCCGAAACCTGCAATGATATCTGAAAAAGGGTGTATGGGCGGCTATATAGGGTTTTGCCTTAGTCAAACCCCTGCTTCGGTGATTTCCACCTCCACGAATAGCCAAGTTGTTTTGTAAGATGTATTGTGTGTGCAGACCTAGTGTGTGTGCAAGGTCCTAAAATGCAAGAAAGCAAACTAGAGCAACCTAGAAAGTAAACCCTAATTGCTTGTAAATAACAATGTAAATGCTCTAAATCAAGATGCAAAGTGATCTAAAGCATGAATAAATGATATATTGAAGCTTATGCAAAGACATGAAAACAACATGAAATCATACCCAACCCTCAAGAGAGGAGTACAAGCCAATCTTCAGTCAGTAATCTCCTATTGTTCTTCAATGTCTTCCAAGCCCTAAATGGATGAATGAATTTGATAGATGCTTGATAGAAGGATGTTGAATGTTGTTGAAGTCTTCAAAGATCTGCTCTTTCGCTGCATATGAAGTTCCTCAAAACAAAAATCGGATCCCTTCAAATGAAGAAAGAGAGCTCTTATGTAGGAAACCCTAGATCGTAATTTCGTCTTTTGGCCGACCTAGAGATTGAATATCCCGCCAATTTCTTGGGGTTAAGCTTTATTTTATGATTGGATTGTGCTCCTAAAATTTCGGGAAAAATGTCCGGGACCATGTGCACTCTGGGCGCCACGGTCCCGACAACTTTTCACCAAATTTTCAGGGCCATCGGATATGATGATTTTAGAGAGAATCCTGAAGTTATAGGTGATTTCGAGATGTTTTGACCCCGAAACCAAGCTCCCAAGTTTGAAATAGGACTTAATTAGGGTTTTTGATTGAGTGAAGTATTGGAGGAATAAAATGCGAAGGGCACGCTTTAGCGAAAGGGCCCAACTTTATGATGTAGAGGACGATGAAATAGGACCTTAGACCTAATTAATTTGATTAATTAAGTGCTTAAGGAGAAATGCAATGCATAATGTAAAATGCACTAAGGCGGGTGCTAAACTAGGTGTGAAATTGTACCACCCTAGCAAGTACGTACAATTTACGACGCTAGATTTAGCCCCCACTTTAGTGGTCATATGAGTACTACGTGCATATGCAAACTAAAGTACAGAAAAGTAAACATTATTTGAAAAAGGATATATCCATAAGTTGTCGGACGAAGCCCCCAGCGGTATCTACAGTACACAGTTAGGAACCACACCCTACAAAACACACGTTAGATCACAAAATCACCTAATGCTTACTAAAGAAAGTGATGAAATCTATGAGTAGCTATATGCCCCCCCCTATTTTGACTTGCTTATTAGGGAGGTGAAACAGGGTAGCATGTTTACTTATGACAAACTGTGTAAGAGAGTATTGATGAGGGGTGTTCACTAAATAGGCTTCATCAAAGCACTTTTTGGAACATCTCGAGAGTAAGAGAAGGAAAATATGATTCCAACGCAACAAACGGCTTGAAAATCGCATCTCTCAAACCCAAGTTATGATAAAATGAATGATAGAGGAAAATTAGGGTTTCAAAAGTGAAGATAAACAAATGAGAGTATATACTTTGAAAGTGACACCTACATTTGTCACTTTGTTGATTTCAGAATACTATTCAGTGCAGCAGAGCCCACATAGCCATCATCATGCCTTCACGACGACCGGAGCGTCCCACGAGGATCGAGATCCTGCGCCAGGCCGTGATCGACGACGAGCCATTGGATGAGGTGAGTTGACTAAACGTTTGACTTTTGATTTTTTTGCATTTTGACTCTTTTGTGATCGTATGCGGGCCTTGAAGGCTGACTGGGGCCCACCCAGGGTGCCATGGTCCCTGTGGGGCACCCTGGTCCCCTCAGGGCACCATGGTCCCTGACAGGGCGCCATGGTCCCCTCAGGGCGCCATGGTCCCTGACAGGGCACCATGGTCCCCATTAGGGCGCCATGGTCCCCAATCAGGGCTTGGTGAGGGCTTTCAGGGCTGGCACACGATGTTCAATAGTTTGCATTAGCGATTTTGATGATCGACTACTGATTACGGTTATGTTTTTGTGTTGCAGGGTCTCCTGTACATGAGAGAGCATACAGCGGGACATATTCTTCGCAGTTTGCGAGATCAGATTCCGTGGCTGACTCAGGCAGAGAGAGACACACTATCGATTGTGGGATTGTGGTATGCGATCCTCATGCCAGCCATTCGGTTCCATCCTGCGATGTTGATGGCATTGATGGAGCGATGGGATCCTGACACATGCACTTTTCACCTTCCAGTAGGAGAGCTGACAGTCACACTCAAGGATGTGTACCGTATACTTCGCCTTCCTATCAGAGGAGCGACTGTTACATATGCAACCAATCGGTCAGCGGAGGATCATCAGAGAGAGTAGGTGTATTGCATAGGGAGAGTCATGCCGAGCGAGATGAGAGGTCGCATCATGGTCAGCTGGCTCTTACATCCTACAGGGGAGGTACCCCTTCTGAGATGCCTTATGATCGCCATCATAGCACTAGCCGTCTGCCCTATGGGTGAGGGACGCACATGCATGGGGGTCTCACATGGTGTATCAGAGCGATGGAGAGACACAGGAGAGTGTATGCTTGGGGTCGGAGTATGCTTGCACATCTCTATCACGACCTTGAGGAGTATGTATTCGGATAGGGTTTCAGTTTGATGACATGCACCCTTCTGCAGGTGTGGATTTTAGAGCACTTCACATGCACCAGGCTTGTTGGCTTTCCGCTGAGTACAGTGAGCGAGCGACCTAGGGTGTTTGCTTATCCACTTACCAGCGAGTGGAGATTTGGAGATTTGTTATATTGGAGAGTGATTTTTGATAGACTGACAGCCGAGGTGACAGTGTGGAGACCCTACCTGCGGATGCATAGATGGGATGGGATGGAGAGATAGTTAGCATGTCTACAGAGGAACCGCTTACTGCAGGGACGATATTCACACATCATAGTCCCATTCTACTTCGACCAAGTACGGAGACAATTTGGGCTAGAGCAGTGTGTTCCAGCCGATGTGCCCATCTATACTTGACACTCACGGGTCCTTCCCAGACCTAGCGCAGTAGCGAGACCGACGATAGATGACATCGAGACTATAGACTTAGAGGGATCTGATCAGGATGTAGTCACTGATTACTCTACAGAGCCTGGAGCACAGCGCAGGTACGTCTCATGGTTTATGAGATCATATCCAGGTCCTATCTTTCCACCAGATCATCCGACAGGCTATCCAGGCCCATGGAGACATGGAGACCGAGATGAGGACCAGGGATCCAGGTCAGAGGAGCCAGAGGAGGGAGAGGGTCATGAGGAGGCGGGAGATCCTGATCCACCTACAGGCGATCAGCCCAGTGTCGAGGAGGAGGAGGAGGACATAGATAGAGAGGAGGATGAGGAGGATGCAAGTGAGGATGCGGATGAGGATGAGGATGAGGATGACGAGGAGGACGACAAGGAGGAGGATAGAGATGAGGAGGAGGAGTCAGATGTAGCTCCCCACCATTCAGGAGACGATACCATAGCTCTGGATCCACCTCTTATTCCCCAACAGGGGGAACATGAGGTGATACGGAGACCTGTTCCTAGTACTGTCCAGCCTACACCCATCGTGCATAGATTATTCGAGCGAGGGGAGCCTAGCAGTTCCCAGGCACAGATGCTACCATATCATGATCCCTACTGGCATGAGGGAGATCCAGGTATAGTAGGTTTATATTGATTGATTAATGTTTTGATGATATAGAATGGTACTAACAAAAATCTATTCTACTACCATAGCTAATGTGCAGGAGTGGTGTTCCCTGATTCAGCAGGCAATGACAGACATTTCCATGATAGCACAGATCCCCAGTTCCTCACAGATTGCCTATAGGCCTCAGGGGAACGCGGGTCGGCATGCGGACTTGTTTTCCCCATTCTGAGTATAGGTAGATATATGGAGGGAGAGAGAGAGAGTCCTATCAGAGGACCTTCAACAGGCACGACGAGATCTAGCAGCAGCTCAGGCCGAGGCTACCACCTATCACGCGATCCTTATGGATAGGGATCATAGGAGTTCCTATCGGAGTCACTCACGGTCTGTATCGCGCTACACACCCATGGGTCCGCCTTCACGGCCAGATCAGGAGGGAGCATCCAGTCGACACTCTCCAGCCACTAGCCCTAGGGATAGGAGATGATTTTATGATGTAGGAGAGGTCACATTTTGGATGTACAGTGACCTATATTTGTATACGATCCACACATATATATATGTATATATACATGCTTCTCTTTTGTCTCAAATGTGTTATCTTTAATGCTTAAAACAATGTATATTTTGTTTTGATTAAATCTAATACATTTGGTAAATGTACATGTATGTTCAGAATTTAATTTCCATGTGATTGATTTCTCAATGCTCCATGATTAAATTGATACATGCATGACTTAATTAAAATATTTAATCAAGTACTACATTGATGATAGGGAAGAAATATGCATTAAGAATCATATAACTAATGTGATTTAATTTTGAACTTAAACACAACATGATACGATTCTACTTAACACATAACGACACTGTATAATATGCTAGCATAATGAGAATGTAAATCTTTTACAATTTACATAAATGAATTCAAGACAAACTATAAAGTAAGAAGACATGCTTGTCAGGAACGAAGCAATATAGATTTAAACAACATAACATTTAATTCTATTTTTCTTTAATTAAGAGACACCAACATATTATCCAATGTTGAAGAATTGAAAAGAAGATAGATGAGGAATGAAGAATTAAGCATAATATCTACGCAAGTGCGTAGCATTGATAGGTTCTTTAAGAGGCGTACCGTCAACATCCGCTATTTTGTAAGCACCTGATCCATAATCCTCAATAACGATATATGGTCCCAACCAATTAGGACTAAATTTTCCCTTTTCTGCAGGTAAGGCATTCACATTGCGCTAATTCTCATAAAGGACTAAGTCACCTATTGAGAAGGAACGTTGAATGACCTTATTATTATAGCTTCGTTGTAGGGTTTTGTGATACGCTTGAATATGCTCAAGAGCATTTATATGCTGTTCATCAAGCATCTCAAGCTGTTGAAGTCGTTGTTCTCTATAAGAGTCATCATCTACTATACCTTTGAGAGAAACCCTAAGTGATGGAATCTCTAACTCTAAGGGCATAATAGCATCAGCACCATAAACAAGATTATAAGGAGTAGTCCCCGTAGCAATTCGTACACTCATTCGGTAGGCCCAAAGAGCATAGACTAGCTGGTTACTCCAATCCTTACCATGCTTATTCATGGTTTTGCGAAGAATTTGTTCAATTATCTTATTGGATGATTCGGCTTGGCCATTTGATTGAGGATAGTATGGTGTAGAAAATTGATGTTTGATATGATACTTCTCGAGGAATTTCTTCACGTCCTTGTTCTTAAATGATGTCCCATTATCTGAGATTATAGTGGAAGGTATCTCGAATTGAGAAATGATGTTTTCTAGAAGAAATTGACAAATCACTTCAGCAGTAGTAAAGCGAAGGGGAATAGCTTCTACCCACTTCATAAAGTAATATGTTGTGGTTATAATGAAGGTGTGTCCTTGAGATGAAGGAGGAGAGATTTTTTTGATAAGATCCAAACCCCATGGGGAGAAAGGCCAAGAAGCTACTTGAGAACGAAGTTCTTGGGCAGGAGCATGAATCAAATTATTGTGTTGTTGACATTGATGACATTTCTTAACAAATGAAAAGGAATCCTTCTGCATAGTTTGCCAATAGTATCCCATACGAAGCAATCTATGAACCAAGAATTTGCCTCCAAAATGCCCCCCACAGGCACCTGAATGTGCCTCTTCAAGAGCAACGGGGGTTTCTGATTTGTTAAGACAACGAAGGAGAAGACCATCATAACCCCTTCGGTAAAGGACATTAGGAAGGATGATATACCTAGCAGATAGCTTGCGGATTCTAGCCCTAGTTTTCCTATTAGCGGAATCAGGAAAGGTACCATCGGTCAAATATCTTACGATATGCGAGTACCATTCATCTGAGTCTATAAAATCACAACATGTTACCAAACTAGAATCGTCTACAATAGCTGGAGAAATAAGGTTGTGAATAACGAATTTAAGATCGACCACAGGGTTCTCTAAAGATACAAGAGAAGCCACACATACCATTGCATCTGCATGTCGATTATCTTTTCGAGGAACAGGTTCCATAGTATAAGAATCAAAATTTTGTAATAAAGAGATAGCAAGGTCTTTATATTGTGATAATTTGTCTTGTTTTGCTTGATACCTTCCTGTTACTTGTCTTATAATCAATTGCGAATCTCCATAGATATGTATGTGTTTTATATTCAGAGCTAAGGTTGCTTTTATTCCCGCTATAAGAGCCTCATATTCAACAATGTTATTAGTACACAAGAAATTTAGACGATATGATAAGGGAATGGATTTCTTTGTAGGAGAAATCAGAACAACCCCTGCCCCGGATCCCGTACGACACTTAGAGCCATCAAAGTATAACTCCCAAGGTTCATCTTTCTCTATAGAAAGAATAAAGTCATCGGGAAAAGACTCAGGGTTAGGGAAGGAGAAAGGTGAAGGGGCCTCAACTAAGTGATCGGTCAACGCTTGTCCTTTAATTGCTCTTTGTGAAACAAATTTAAGGTCAAATTCAGTTAACATCATAACCCACTTAGCTAGACGTCCTGATAAATCAGTTTTAGAGAAAAGATGCTTCAAAGGATCAAACTTTATCATGACGTGGACTTCTGAATTTAAAAGATAATGTCTCAATTTCTGAGTCGCAAACACCAAGGCCAAGCATTGTCTTTCTATCGCAGAATATCGGGTCTCATAATCAAGTAACGTACGACTTATGTAATAAACTGGACATTCCTTACCATCTTTATCATGTTGTGCTAACAATGCTGCGAGAGCATGAGAAGAAGCAGCTGTATACAGAAGGAAGCGTTTAGAAGGTTCGGCAGGTTGTAGAATAGGAGGACTAGCCAAATACACTTTTAAATCTTCAAATGCTTGCTGACAATCCTCATTCCATTGAAAAGTGATATCCTTTTTAAGAAGTTGAGTAAAAGGAAAGGTACGATCCGCAAGTTGAGACATGAACCTACGAATGGCTTGAATCTTTCCTTGTAAGCTTTTAAGTTGAGACACATTTCTAGGAGGTGGCATATTAACAATAGCATCTATTTTCTTAGTGTCCACCTCAATCCCATGATGCGAAACTATGAATCCTAATAGTTTTCCACTATCCACACCAAAAACACATTTTTAGGGATTCAAGCGCATGTGATATTTATGAATTCTTTCAAAGATTCGACAAAGGATTTTAACATGATCCATGCGAAGAAAGGATTTAGCTAAAATATCATCAACATAATCCTCTAAAATCTTATGCATATAATCATGAAAGATAAGGGTCATCGCTCATTGATAAGTTGCACCAACATTTTTAAGTCCAAAAGGCATCACTATCCAACAAAACGTACCCCAAGGAGTGGTGAAAGCAGTTTTGAATTGATCTTGAGGGTTTATGAAAATTTGATTGTAGCCTGAAAAACCATCCATGAAGGATAACAAGGCATGTCCTGCCGTAGAATCAACTATCATGTCAATGTTTGGAAGAGGGAAATCATCTTTTAAAGAAGCCTTATGTAGATCCCGAAAGTCAGTACACATTCTTATTTTGTTGTCTAGTTTAGCCACAGCGACAATATTTGAAATCCATGGGGAATAGTCAATAGGGCGGATAAATCCAGCCTCCAATAATTTTTCAATCTCAGCCTTAACAAGCAGAGCCACCTTAGGATTCATTTTTCGAATCTTTTGTTTCACGGGCTTAGCATCAGGAACTAAGACAATATTATGAGTAACAATCTTAGGATCCATACCAGGCATGTCAGAGTATGTCCAAGCAAAGATCTCGGGGAATTCGTGCAATAAATTTTCATATTGTTTTTGTTCCTCTTCATCCAAACATTTTCCAATTTTGATAACTTTCTCTTTATTGCGAGGATCCATCTTAACATCAGTGGTGTCACTTATGAGAAGATTAATTTGTTGAGGAGTATCCTTTAACTGAGGGAATTATTTCACAATCTCGTCATTATCAATCACTTTTCCAAAATAGGCTTCAGTGTTCAAACAATAAGGGAGTCCCCTATTGTGATGATAACGAGGAAGAGTGTCATAGGCTCCCAATAACTCAGCTAAAGCATCGTCGGTAGGGAAGATATCCAAAGCACAATCACCCAAAGGATCCCCATCAATATACTCAGGGTGTTGTATTGATAAAGATGTAGAGATAGCATTAACACTAATGCATGGTCTTTTAGAAGCTTTAGTACGTCTGCAGGGATTATAGCCAAGTCCAAAGGCATAATTGTGAAAATTAGTCTCTAGAGGAACTCTTATCCCTTGTTCATGAGCACCACAACCTTTTCCATGATACCCATGCTTAGCAAAAATGTGAAAACCATGACCATAACGATCAGCCATTTCAGGAAGAGAAGGTGGTTTTTCATAAGACAAAGAATCAAACTCTTCATAATTAGAGGTGTGAGGAGAAGAAGTTTGAGAAGCGGCCACAAAATTATTACTCATAGATTCAGGTAAGGTTGATTGATTTTTAGCTTCTTCTTTCTTTTCAACTTTATGATTTTCAGCTTCTTCCTTCTTTTCAACCTTAATTTCTCTAGAAGGAACCTTATATTCACCTACAAAGGTAGGGTTAAAATAAAGAGATCCCCAATCATCCTCTGCAAGAACCTTCTCAGGATCAAAATCCTTTTTATGTGTAATTCCAAGTCGAGAAGGATCTTCTTCAGGAGTTCTAGACTCATCCAAAGAATTTTGATCATCAGAGAGCAAAGACTCATCGATAGGTATCTTGTTTAAAGAGTCATCACTAGACGAGGGTGGCTTAGAAGAACCTCCTTTGGAAGTAGATGTTTGTAGACAAGCTTGAAAATTAGTATCACCTATCAAAGTATATGTCTTATTGTTATAGACGAATTTAACTTGTCTATGCAATGTAGAGGGGATATCTTGCATGCTGTGAATCCAAGGCCTCCCCAATAACAAGTTATATATTAAATTTCCCGACATAACATGGATAGGAGTAGGCAAAGTAACAGGTCCCACTGTGAGAGGTAAGGTGATGATACCTAATGAAGTCTTAGCCACATTGTCAAAGCCACGAATGGGATGAGAGTCAGGTTCAATAAGAGACGTATCCACATTCATCTTATGCAATAGATTAATGCTACACACATTAAGGCCAGAGCCATTATCTACTAGTGTTCATCTTATAGCAGTGTCTTTCATGATAACCACAATCATCAAGGGATCATATTGTTGTTGAATTTCACTAGTAGGCAACTCATCTTGGGTAAACACAATTTGAGCTTTAGGTTTCATCACAGAGTTAACCAAAGATGCTATATTACTAGATGTATTCGGTGGAGGAACATTTAAATCTTTCAAGGCATCTTGTAACATTCCATGATGAGCGGAAGAAGTTTGAATCAAATCCCAAAGGGATATCTTAGCAGGGGTAGCTTTAAGTTGTTCTATGAGATCATATTCCTTACCCATAACTTGCGAAATACGGGGAGCTTGAGGAAGAATTGGTTGAGGATTAGGAAGAGAGACTGGAATAACAGGAGGAGGATTAGGTTGCCTATTATTTCTGGTGTGATAAGTATGGGCAACTGCATGATAACTCTCTCTAGTTATTTGCTTGGCATAACTGTAAGGACTTATAGGTTTTCTTCCTTGCATAGTGATGATTGGTTTATTCGGGGTACGAAAGGAATCATGATCATACCTTCCTTGGACAGTAAGGAGAGGTGATTTAGGAATTTGAAAGGTGGGAGAAGGATAAGCACCTTGGACTTCAAAGAGAGGCTTATTATGTTCATTCAAGTTTATCATGTTAACCAATTTAGAAGTCTTGTTCTTATTTAAAGATTTCGACAAAGCCACAAAGTCATCAAGAGCATCATCCAACAAAGCATGATCATATCGGTTAAAAGGTTTATCTTTTGATTCAAAAGGAGACATCTCCTCATAGAGGGGATTATTGAAAACAACCATGTTACTAGTTTCAGGGGAAGAGTTGATAGGAATGTATCCTTGAGAGGAATCATTCGACTTATCTTTCTCATCACACCTAAATGGCATAGTAACAAGGTTTATGAGTTTTTGGTAAAATGAAGGTTTGGCATCTTTAGGGTTTAAAAACTCATATAAAGCTTCATCTAATTCGTCCTGGCTATACTCATAATAATCATCAAAAGCATGAACATTTTGCAAATAAAAATCTGACATTTTGAAAAGATTGCATAAAATTTAAACACACAATGCAAAGAAACACACTTTTTTTTTTTTTAATGAAAATGAAATGAAAACACACTAAATCTAGATCTAGATCTAACAAATGCAATACAAGAGGAAGCAATGATAGATTCACGTCAGGTTCACCAAAATGTGTAGGGGAAAAAGAGAAACTAGGTTAACATACCCTAATCCTACCTTTTGACACACATTACGGAATACGAAAGAGCCTAGAGATATTGCACAATTGGCTACTTCTTTTTGTGAAAGAGAGAGCCAGGGGATATCTATTAGGATTTCTATTCCCTTGTTGAAATTGTAAGATCAAGTAATGCAAGTTCAAAACCCTAATCCCAAAATGCAAGTATGAACTAATAACAAGATTGCAGAATTGAGATTAAACAATGAACAACTATAAATACAAGGATGAAATAAGAATGCAGATGTGTACCCAGAGTCAAAATCGGATTGAAAATGTTTGGGACGGGAGCACGGGCGCCACTGTCCTGAAAACTGCACCGGAAACTATCGTTCTACACTCTGAAACACAGTCGGAAAGCTATCTGAAAGCTGTCTGTCCAGAGGACCAGGGCGCCCAGCACCTCTGTCCCAGGGACCAGGGCACCCAGCACCCCTGTCCTGGTAGGACCAGGGCGCCCAACGCCCCTGTCCCAATCTTCTGCTCTGCAATTTGATGCACAGTGTTGTCTCGACCTGTTCTCTCTGGATCTGTATCCTGCGGCATTGTTCGATTCCCAAAACCTGCAATGATATCTGAAAAAGGGTGTATGGGCGGCTATATAGGGTTTTGCCTTAGTCAAACCCCTGCTTCGATGATTTCCACCTCCACGAATAGCCAAGTTGTTTTGTAAGATGTATTGTGTGTGCAGACCTAGTGTGTGTGCAAGGTCCTAAAATGCAAGAAAGCAAACTAGAGCAACCTAGAAAGTAAACCCTAATTGCTTGTAAATAACAATGTAAATGCTCTAAATCAAGATGCAAAGTGATCTAAAGCATGAATAAATGATATATTGAAGCTTATTCAAAGACATGAAAACAACATGAAATCATACCCAACCCTCAAGAGAGGAGTACAAGCCAATCTTCAGTCAGTAATCTCCTATTGTTCTTCAATGTCTTCCAAGCCCTAAATGGATGAATGAATTTGATAGATGCTTGATAGAAGGATGTTGAATTTTGTTGAAGTCTTCAAAGATCTGCTCTTTCGCTGCATATGAAGTTCCTCAAAACAAAAATCGGATCCCTTCAAATGAAGAAAGAGAGCTCTTATGTAGGAAACCCTAGATCGTAATTTCGTCTTTTGGCCGACCTAGAGATTGAATATCCTGCCAATTTCTTGGGGTTAAGCTTTATTTTATGATTGGATCGTGCTCCTAAAATTTTGAGAAAAATGTCCGGGACCATGTGCACTCCGGGTGCCACGGTCCTGACAGCTTTTCACCAAATTTTCAGGGCCGTCGGATATGATGATTTAAGAGAGAATCCCGAAGTTACAGGTGATTTCGAGATGTTTTGACCCCGAAACCAAGCCCCCAAGTTCAAAATAGGACTTAATTAGGGTTTTTGATTGAGTGATGTATTGGAGGAATAAAATGCGAAGGGCATGCTTTAGCGAAAGGGCCCAACTTTATGATGTAGAGGACGATGAAATAGGACCTTAGACCTAATTAATTTGATTAATTAAGTGCTTAAGGAGAAATGCAATGCAGAATGTAAAATGCACTAAGGCGGGTGCTAAACTAGGTGTGAAATTGTACCACCCTAGCAAGTGCATACAATTTACGACGCTACAGTGTGCTAAAACCTTGCCAGCCCTATGTTTATGCACATATGCATAGCTCAGATCGAATCCCTATTGGGTTTGTGTAATGACTACGATGGGATAGTGTGTGGGACTTTGCATTAATAGTGTGTATTTATCTGTGTTCAACCTACTTTATGTGTAACCCAATCAGTCATAAGTGTTGGCCTATATTTGAATGTAAATTTCAATTGAGTTACTATGATGCTATAATGTTGAGTGCGTGAGTATGTGATAATGCCATATCTTGTAAGTATAGAGGAATGTTAGTTGAGTAATGTAATGTTTCAGATGTTCGTAATGATATCAGTTGTATGTAAGTGTGAAGCCCGCGAGTTACAACGTAGGCCAATGTAATGTAATGATGTGATGTTCTATCATGATTGGATTGATTTTTGGATTATCTTATTGGTTTACTAGAGCCTCTTGTGATGTTTTTGTATGGGTCCATGTAGAGGGAGTGGGCTTCCTTGTGATGATCGGGGTTATGAGAGATGGGATTTCATGAGGTTTCTTGTAAGGATACATGAAACCTAGACCACCTGGGCACATGGGAGTTTACCTTGCATTTAAACAAGTGATAACTAAATAATGAACAAGGGATGGGTAGCTAGATAATTAATAATATAATAAACTGATATGTGCCTCTTGACTTAGTCCTAGGGAGGATGTTTTAGGATTAGTATGAGAAGGTTGTGAAGACAGTAAGATAATCTCCCTTGGTCTCTCATAGGTTGAGATGGCTCCACATGACCATTAGGCTAGTCCCTTGTTATTGTTGTTATGAGGATGGAATGTAATGACACTCCCCTCCTACATGTGTCCCTTTGAGATTTGCATTTGCAATTATGCGATGTTGTATGTGATGATGTTTGATTCATGTATGTGAGAGTCCTTATTGATGTTAGTCTCTTTGGTCTTGAGTGTCAGCCTAGATGTAGAGTGTGTGTTGGGACCTTACCTCATATCCTAGAACAAAGGGTTGTTCCTTGTAGGTTAACCACATTTGGTTGGGTGGTTGTGCTTTTTACCATTGGGGTTTTTCCTTCTTGTTAGTATTCATCTTCGTGCGTGGATTTTGGATCTTCATCATGATGGTATTGAATGATATGGCAACAAATTTATGTAATTGTAATTCATGGATTATGAGTTGTAATTTCTATGTATTAGTGGTAGGAACTACTTGTAATGAATGAGCTATGCTCACGATGTAGAGATTATGCAATTGTAATTAACATTGTAATCTTGACTATGCCTTAGAATTAGGCAAATGATGTAATTAGCTTATGTCATTGTTATGTAATGGATTGAGATGTAATATATATATATATATGTGTGTGTGTGTGTGTGTGTGTGTGTGTGTGTGGTTTATATTTGTAATGAAAAGGAAATGTTTCCTTAGAATAGATTCTATTATGTTATGCCTTATGAATGAAGAATATGGTTAAATCTACATTAAGGCTAGCGAATGATACTATTCTATGATTTCCTAGTTAGAATGGTTGCATAGATTCTTATCATAGATAAAGAGACAATATTATTTCCATAGCTCTTTTGTCCTATAGCAAGTGTTTATTGCATAAAAGATAAAGATTTAAGGATGAGACTTAGACTTTGTATTGTGCATATAGGTAGCATGGAAGGAAATAGTCATGTTAAACTTAGGAGCTCATATGAATCATGCATATGGTAGGAAATAATGCATTCCATGTTATATACTTAGTAGTGATTAATCACGGTAGTTGCATTATGCTCATATGGATAATGAATGGATAAGGGGCTAATAATATTTGGATTTAGTAATTAAAATGAATATTAGATTTAAGGGGTTAATCTTGCATATTGAAATCATGTAGTCAAGAATGCATCATGGAAGATAGAGTAAGGTGTTATGCATACATGCATAGTTGGAAAAGGGAATCATTATGGTTGTATATCCTTGATGAGGAAATTAATGATAGATATAGAGTGCATTATTAATAATGTAGCTGCACTATAGGAATGGATAAGTATGTAGAATGCATGTGTATATGCATGGTATCAATAGTATAGTAATGATGTTAAATAGCAGTAGAGGTTATTTCTAAAATTAAGTAATGACGCTAATGTACCCTAGAGAGATGGATGTGATTATGTTATGTTGATTCTGCTTGTGTAATGAGCTTAGTAGATAGATTATGTGTTATGATGTTAAGATCATGTTGTAATTAAACTAATGAATGCTTATTCATGTAGTTGGATAACATTAAGTGTAACATTAGTGTTTAAAAAAAGAAAAAAAAAATTACTCCTTTGGAAGTTAGATTTGTGTACATTCTCTAGGGTATTTTTAGCGGGTGTTACAAGATAACACAAGAAACAAATTTATAGTGGTTTGGCAATCACCTGCGTCCACTCTCAAGCAAGAAAATCTCATCTATTAACTGATATCCAATACATGGGTATAAACATCTATTTATACATTTATTTAGCATGAAACAAAGAGTCTCAGGAAGACAAACAACCATTTGACTATTGGGCTTCATATACCCAAAAATCTCCCCCATGAAGTCCAAACAACACAACCATGCACTGTGGCATCCCTTGCTTTGATTTCAAAACTTATATAACTAGACCCATAGAAGATTTTAACTTCACCAAATTTTGTTCGCAAACACTTCAATTTAATCTTCTACAAATCAAATCAGAATTAATAAAACTTAATAATTGTCCAAGCACTTCAATGACTCTCTGCACATGCTTGATAGTTTCAACATCAAATCTCTCAGGAAACTTTCTAATTGCACACAAATCCAATCCTATATCTTTGTCTTCTAGCAAACTCAATCTCAATGACACCAATCCCAAGAAGAATATGACTGTCCCTCCACATATCATCATCAATTTCTCTCTCAGGATCATCCAATATACTAACAGCCAAGTTTCCACCTTGTTCATTTTTCATATTAGTTTCTCTGGCACCACGAGACACCCAACATCCATTGGAGAAAACTTAGTGAACACTAAAAGTGTTCCTTCATTGGGCCTATCACGATAAGGTCAAAGCCCCTATGCCAAATAAAAACCTATATGTTGTTCGGCCATATCAGAACCAATGTCACGACTACCCTATTTCAAGCAACTCTTGTCAAAAAGAGCGTCCGCTTCTTATAGGGTTTTAGTAGAGTGTTTTGACCCCTCTGCAACATCTTCATTTGTAGTTGTTGAGCCATTCTTCCCATCCACATCTCTCACCAATCCCTCCACCGATGAACTGATAGGATTGGAAACAACTTCATTTTCCAAATCATTTTGGGCACTCAGTGGGGCAGAGCTCTTAGACTATACCTTCTCCAATTATAAGGGCTGATTTTGAACATTTTCTTTGGCCGAAATCACACCCTCAACCATGGAGACCTCAAAAGGGGCTCTAGGAGAAGCTATTATTGAATCAAGTGTGAATTTTTTCTTGCAAGTTGTTCCTTCAATTAACTCATAATATATCTATTCACAATAATTATGTATAATAATTGTTAGAACCATTTCGACACACTCCTAGCCAATAACAAATTTGTCAAATATCTAACCAACCCAACTTTCCTTTCTCACACTTCGCTTGCCCCACCGGTATGCCTACCATCATTCATAATTATTACCTCATTACTATCATTGAGTATATATGGTTGTTCCAATTCATTGGATGATTCAATGTTTTCATGGATATGGGAAACATGATGCTTCACATCCTTCATCTCTTCATATTCCTCAATAGATTTAATTTCTACATATCCTTAGTGAGCCTGTGCAAGAGCCATGTCCTTCTCTTTGTCTCCTCTATTCCCTAATGAACTCATTGTCAATGAATCTATAAGTGACTCCTCTAACACCGTAGACACAATAGTTATTGTATACACATAAAATTGGCTATGAGCAATTAAATAAATATTTTATATTTTTTTAATAATTATTCTTCTATTAAATAGTTAATTTGAAAAGATTAATTTATTTAATTCATTTTCATGTCTATATATTAATTAATATTTTATTAATTAATTCATTTATCCTATTCCTTTAATTAATTATGCATTCGGTGAAAATGGATAACAACAATATTGAAAGACTAAGTAGATTCAACCACAAAACCCTAGCCTAACAACAACAAAGATCCACCATAATATATGAAGATTACTTAAGACAATGCGAATCAAAATAAATCACAAAGATTATACCATCACATGTCCAATAGGGTTTGAATCTCCATTCTTACTATCTCCATTGATCTTGCTTGATATATTTTCTCTTAGATTTTATGTGTGCACAAGAGCTTAACAAAGAACGGAAATGTGGCTGCAAGAAGGCTTTGATCGCATATGAAAGTTCAAAAGCGTAGTTGGGAAGTCAACTAGTCGGGGTTGATAATGAAGAAATCATCTCCTTATATAGAAGACACTATATGAAAAGGAGGGATAAGATTGAGAGGTGTAAAAAATAAATGGTCGGCTATGATTAGAGGGTAGGTAGAGGAAATAATAAAATAATGAGGGTAGCTAGTGTAGGAATTAAGAGATGAATGACATGTGTCATGGGTAGAAAAGGCTAATGAATTAATTAAATAAATAAAGATTTATTTAATTAATAGAGGAAGTGGGATCGATTAAATAAATAAGATATTTATTTAATTTAGGAAAAGAGGAATTTAAATAAATAAATGTATTTATTTAAATGAGAAATAAGGCTAGAAGAGGATAAATGAATTAATTAAATAAATAAAGATTTATTTAATTAATAGAAGAATTAGGCTAAAGTAATTAAATAAATGAAGATATGTATTTAATTAGATTGGACAATTTTAGGTGTCTACATTTTACCCCTCTTTGAGACAATGCAGCTTGTCGCGTTGTTTCAAAGAAGATAAGATGAACTGATACAAAGTTGGCCCAAGATGGGAATGATATTGCCCCTCGAGAGATTGGATGAAAATGTTTAAAAAGATCGTAGACAATCTCTCAATAAAAAAGAAAGGCTAGAATGGATTGACCGGATAGGATGGAGTGACAGAGTCATGGGATAAAGAAGACTAACTTGGGAGACTAGGGCTAGGGATAGGGCTAGGGAAGTCTATAAAATAGACCACGAGGGGAATACATCCTCATTGTCATCCACACATCCAAGAGATCAGAGTGCAGAGAGAGAATAGAGCAGCAATAGTCAGTAGTGATGGCATTGGTTCACAGATTCGATCACATTCATTGATTTCAGAGGTTAATGGATGCAGGAGAGCCGGTAAGTACCACAAAACCTCCTTATACTTTGTTGTAATAAATGTTTTCATTAATGCAGGTTAGGTAGTGCAATAAATGCATTCTAGAATATGTCAAACAAGGTAAAAAAAAATCTTGAGGCGCGTCTATGTTGGTGCCAAGCATGTCTGTGTTTGTGCTAGGTGTGTCTATGAATGAAAAGGCGTCTATGTCAAATGCGAGCACGTCTGTGTTGTGTAGGCGCGTTTGTGCTATGTCGGCACGCCTATGCAAAGTAGGTGCATCTGTGTAGAGCATAGGCACGTCTGTGTTATTTAGGTGCATCTGTGCAGAGTAGGCACTTTTATGCAATATGTAAGCACATTTATGTCATGAAAGCGCGTTTGTGTCTTATAGGTCAAATCGACAGTTCTGTGATGAACATACGCTATCGATTGGATAAGCTACTGAGAGGATACACTCAAGAAGGTCCTCTAGGGAAGACTAGAATAGCAAATAGGGCTAGGATTGACAATTTTGTGATAGAACATACGTTGCCAGTCAGGAAACTACTCAAGAGGATACACTCAAGAAGAGGCCCTAGGATAAGATAGATTGAGGAACTTTGTGATGAACAGTGAGTACCAAGACATAGTACTTTGTGATGAACAGGGGGTACTAAAAATAGAAGCACTTTGTGATGAACAGGGAGTGAAAAACACATAGTACTTTGTGATGAACATGGAGTACCACTAGGATAAACAACAACACTTTGTGATGAATAGTGAGTGCCACTAGGATAGAGTATCATAAGCACTTAGGATAATAAGCAACATTTTGTGATGAATAGGGAATGCCACTTTAACTGATAGAGCTAATTTGTTTGACTGCAGGAGTACCTACCTATGCTAGAGTCATGAGAGAAATTCTCATCGACTCAGAGCTTATGACCAGAGCTAAAATTTGAGGATAGAGTAGCTATTGAGGTTATAGGCTTGCGACATATTCTGTATGTGCCTGAGTTTTGGGCAAACATGGGATTGCTGACTGTTTTAGCTGAGAGATGGCACTTAGAGACTTATACTTTCCATTTACTGATGGGTGAGATGACAGTCACCTTGGAGGATGTATACAGGATACTATGGATATCGATCGATGGGGATTTGATTCCCTATGATCGAGATGGAGACAGGGATGCCCTAAGATGAGTGTTTCAGGATCTCAGACTGGAGATGAGGGTAGGACACATGGCATGGGATACCATGACACAGACAAGATTGACACTACCATCAGTACTAGAATGAGTGATCAGTGGGTTCCTATGTCTGGATAGGGCGACATGAGGGTTAGCTATAGGCTAGGGGAGCACATTGGAGACACTGGTGACACAACATACCAGATATGCCTGGGGACCATGTATGCTGGCCCATTTGTATTATGAGCTCCATTAGTTTGTATGCCATGGATCTGTAGGATTGGGCTGTGGAGTGACATTATTACAGGTATGGGCTTATGAGCATCTGTCACTGACCCGATTGATACATTTCAGAGGCAGGGGCCATGGGTGCACTTTTGTTCGCTTATATGACATGATTACCTCACAGCCGTAGATCAGGAGACTGGAGACTGGTGCATGGTCATTGATGAGATTGACACTATGGTATGGAGGTTATACCGAGAGTGCGAGGAGTGGAGGATGATGTAGTGGAGCTACCATACAGCTTCAGGAGTAGGTATCTGATTGGGCAGATGCCCTATGTACTAGAGAGGCAGTTGTCTGACAAGTTTTGCAGGCAATTCGATAGGATTCAATGGATGCCATGAGGTTTTGGGATGTATGCTCAGACAGTGAGGGATCAAGCACACTTTAGGACATTATTGTCATATGATCATGCAGTGATATAGCTGGTAGAGATGATTCCCTTGCCTTGGGATATGTGGCTAGAGATAGAGGATGCAGGGATGGATGTAGAGTATATTGCATATTGGGTTGAGCATCCATTTCCTCGATTGATAGATCCAGGGGAGCAGATAGATGGACATGGTAGGGGGGATGAGGATGATGATGGAGATGGAGGAGGTAGAGGCCAACGAAGGAGGCAAGGGGTGATAGGGGAGAGGAGAGTGGCTCTGCAGAGAGAGGGTGGAGAGGAGAGACAAGCTTGCATGGTCAGAGGTAGGGGTGGATTATCGTTATAGATGCCAGCAGCACAGGGTCCCAGACAGGTATAGGGATAGGGACAGGGATGAGGACAAGGGCAGGGGTAGCCATAAGAGCAACCACAGGTACAGGGGCATGAATAGCCATAGGTATAGGGGGAGATGAGGAGGATAAGCTATTGGAGTTGAGGGAGATCTACTAGGGACAGGTAAATGAGATCCAAGATCTCGACTGGGAGAGGGATAGGCTCAGGAGACAGTTGAGGGACACTGAGCGGGAGAGGAATTAGGCTATCCAACACTACATAGAGGCTGAAACATCACTGAGGGTAGGGAGGTAGGTGGCAAAGGACACAAGAGCTGGATATGCTTATGTTCTATGAGCCAGGGAGGAGATAGGCTACTAGAGAGACATATACTATGGAGTCGTGCCACTAGAGCAGCAGGCTAGGAGCTTTCATAGACCATCACGGACAATGACAACCACTGGAGGGAGGGAGGGACAGGAGCCAGGCATCCAATGGTTGGGTTATGGGTCCTCCACCACCACCAAATAGAGAGGGTAGGAGAGATGATCCTAGGGTGGGTCCTTCCAAAGCTCAGACTCTGTCGAGGCCAGGTGGCTCCGAGGGAGGTAGTTCATCATAGCCTTAGAGGGCTCCCTATGTATTAGTTTGGTACCATTATGTATTATGATGTAGACACCTTCGGGTGATTTTTTAGCCATATGATTTTGACATCATTGTATCATGACACTTATGATTTTGATATATATGAGATGGTGCATCCTTGCGGCAGCTATATGCATGTGTACCTATGTGATGCTTCTATGTGATGCTTATGATATGGATGCAAATATGTACATGATGGAATGCAATATTTTTGTTCTTTTATGTTTTAAATATGTTATGCGAATGTGAATGTATGAAATGTAGATGAATATGATGAGAATGTAGAATGTGCTAACATGTGTTGTGTGCAGGATGTGATGCAATTGTGATATCTATATGTATGTATGGAATGCTTATATGTGGTAATGCAGGTGCAACTACATGAAATGCAAATATTTTTGGCGTGTCATTATACTCAGTCATGTGATAGCAGGCTACACGGACTCAAGAAGGATGATGGAAGTCAATCAAGAAAGGGGGATGGAAGATAGAAGATATGAAAGTGAAAGAGCTTCTTGTGTGTTATCATCATTGAGCTTTATTATGGAAAGTAGGTTATGACAATCAAGGCATATGTTTGACCCAGAAAGTCATTGTACCTGTTTGCATGGAGATAAGATAGTCTCAAACTAGGAATGCCCTAGTTCATACTAGACTCACAATGTCCTCATATCATTGGACAAGTCATAACATTACTAAGAGACAATCCACAGACAGTAAAAGAAAAATAGGTGACGATACCCCATCCTCGCCTTTCTAGTCAAAGACATCCTGGAGATAAAATCTCTAGTCAGAGACATCTCAAAAAAGGTAAAAGACATGTCACCAAAAGATAAAATCAAAAGAAAACCAAGACTCGACACCAACATTCACTGTAGTCCTCAAGTTTAGTGTCCCTTGTCACTTGTATAAGTCTATATGATTGTGGTCACAATGTTTTCACTCACAAAAGGATAAATAACACTGAACCATTATGTTGTTTGAGTCTGTTGAAAGATTTGATTTGTTGAAGCCCATTGTTGTTATTGTGTCTCATCTGAAACTGATTGAATCCATGAAATTGATACTTTATTGCGAAGACTACAAAACTTTATTGTGGAGAATACAAAAGTTTATTGCGGACTGGTGATGCAAATGCTTCTTTATTGTGAATTATGCATGGATAGATTGAAGAAAACAAGAAGAAATTGTACTCCTCAAAACATGTGATGCTCTTAGTTCCATACCCATCACTAGACGTAGGATTTGCCTTAGCCACATATAAGAGCTGATTTATTATGGATGGAAAGGGGTGAAAAGGGAGGTTTATTATGAATGGCTAACCAATCTCAGTTAGATCAATAACAAGACATGATGGGAATGGGTAAGTTTGTTATGAATGAATTGGTCATGAGTGTGTGCAAAGTGAAAGGATGAGTTGGAATCCTGAAGGAGGGAGGAGCAATGTCTCTACGCATGGCGTTGGTGACCCATTTTTCACCATGGTACTTGCCCAGGGTGCTATTGAAGTGGTTTTCACCATTGGATGAATTTTTTTTGTGTTACAAGGCGCCTATTTGCCAGGTTTTCACTAGGAAACAATTTTTTATTTTTATGATTTTTTTTCTTTTTTTTATTTTTTTTGTATGTCTGAAATTTTTTGATTTTTTTGTATTTTTGAATTAGGATACTTTGAAGATATATGTGTAAAACCTGTGAAGGTGCATCTTGTTGATATGATCCTACAAAGGTTCACCCCCCATGGTTGAGAGCTGATATGCACCAGATCCATATGTTGTTGTGATGATGTAAGGACCAAGGCAGTTTGGTTTGAATTTGCCCTTCTTCTCTCTGTCTTGCTGATTTTTAGGATTTTCTTTGAGAACCAAGTCCCCTACCTCAAATGTGCAAGGCTTGACTTTATTATTATAGCTATGACTCATTTATTGTTGATAAGCCTTGAGATGATTAAAAGCAGTTTGTCTTCATTCATCCAATAGTTCAAGTTCTTGTAAGCGAGAGACCCTGTAGTCTTCGTCACTGATAATGTTTTGCAAGGAGACTCGTAAAGAGGGTGACTCAACCTCAATAGGAAAGATAGATTTAGTGTCATAGACAAGTGAATAGGGTGTAGCTCCTGTAGGTGTGTGGATTCTTGTGTGGTAAGCCTAAAGTGCGGGATTAAGTTGGATATGCCAATTGCGGCCAGCATTGTCGACTGCCTTTTTTAGGATTTTAAAGATTGTTTTATTAGATGCCTCAGCTTGACCATTACCTTAGGGGTAAAAAGGTGTGGAAAAGTGATGGGTAATATGGAAGCGGTCACAGAGTTCACGAATATCCTGATTTTTGAAGGGAAGCCTATTATCGGTGATGATAGAAACAGGAATACCATATCGACAAATGATATAGTTGAGAATGAATATAGCAATTTGTTTTCTAGTGACTTGTGTAAGAGGCACCCCTTCGATCCATTTTGTGAAATACTCTATGGCAATGATGATGAATTTATGACCATTAGAAGAAGGAGGGTGAATCTTGCCTATGAGATCGAGTCCCCATTGACAAAAGGGCCAAGGAGTCACAATTGGTTGATGTTCTTGCATTGGCGCATGAATGAGGTCTCCATGAATTTGACACTGCCAACATTTCTTGACAAATTGATATGAGTCTTTTTCCATATTGGGCCAGTAATATCCAGTCCAAATGAGTTTCTTGGCTAAGGTGGGACCACTAGAATGTGGACCACATATCCCTTCATGAACTTCACGTAACGCAATCTGAGTTTCATCCCTTTCTAAACATCTAAGAAGAGTTCCATCTAGACCTCGATAGTATAGGATATTGGCTAAAATAATGTATCAAGAAGATTGGCGAATGAAAGTGCGATGTTGGTTATTGGATAGGTCAGGAGGAAGGGTATTGTCATGAAGGTATGTGAAAATGGAACCATATAACTGGGACTCAGGACCGATGATACATATCATCTCAGTAGGAGTGATCTCATATGAGGGAACCAAAAGGTTATCCACCAAGAACTCATAGCGGGTTTCATTTTGTGGTAGATCAATTAGTGAAGCAACTGTAGCCATGGCATCAATAGCTCAATTATGCTCTCTTGGTATTTGCTCAAAGTCTAACTTCATGAAATGTTGTTTCAGGTCATCCACCATTATTTTGTAAGGAATTAATTTCTCATCCTTTTTTTGGTAGTTATCAGTTGCTTGACGAATTACAAGTTGAGAGTCCCCAAAAACATGAAGTTCCTAGATCTTCCATTGAACTGCAATGCATAATCTAGTTGTTAATACCTCGTATTCTGCTATGTTATTAGTGCAGGGAAATGATAATTGATATGATTTTGGTATGGAAAGCTCCTGCCCCATGCTGTGTGTATGAGCCGTCAAAGTATAGCTGCCAAGGCTTTGCATGTGACACTGTCAAGATGGATTCATCTGGAAATTCTGAAGTTAGAGGAACATCATCTATCATGGGAGCATCTGCTAACTGATCTGCTATAGCTTGTCCTTTTATTGCTTTTCTATCCACATACTCAATGTCGAATTCACTCAAGAGCATCACCCATTTAGCTATTCGACTAATAAGTGTTGCTTTATTGAGAAGGTATTTCAATGGATCGATCCTTGCAACCAACTTAGTTTAATGAGTTAGCATGTAATGTCATAATTTTTGCAAAGCAAAGACCATAGTGAGACATGCATGCTCAATTGGTGTGCAGTTTAGCTCATATCCCACCAATGTGCGACTGATGTAGTAGATTACCTTTTCTTTGCCCTCAACAACCTGTTGTGCTAAGAGTGCCCCCAGTGTTGTTGTAGTAACTAATATGTATAGAAGTAGAGGTTGATATGGAACTGGTGGCATCAAAACTGGCAGATTTAGAAGATAATCTTTGAGTATTTGGAAAGCCTATTGGCAGTTATCATCCCATTTGAATTTGATGTTTTTATGTAGCAAGTGCTGAAAAGGATTACATTTATCTGCAATTTGTGCTATGAATCTTCGTATGGACTGGAGTCTCCCTTGCAAAGATTGAAGTTGACTGATATTTCTTGGTGGTTGCATCTCTAGGATGGCCTTAACTTTTGTTGGATCGGCTTCGATTCCTCTTTTTGAGACAATGAATCCCAAGAGCTTCCTGAAGGTTACTCCAAAGACACATTTCTTGGGGTTTAATCTTACTTTATATTTTTCCAATCGATCAAAAATGACTAAAAGTATGTCCAAATGTGTATCTCTATCTAGTGATTTACCCAAGAGGTCATCATCATAATCTTCCATAGTAACATGCATGAGATCATGAAAGATAGTAGTCATGGCTCTTTGATATGTAGCACCTACATTTTTTAGCCCAAAGGGCATGACATTCTAGTAGAAAGTTCCCCAAGGACAAGTGAATGTTGTTTTTTGCTGATTCTCGGATGCGATTTTTATTTGATTATAACCAAAGAATCTATCCATCAAAGATAACATCGCATGACTTGCTGTGAGATCTACAATCAAGTCAATATTTGGTAATGGAAAATCATCCTTCGGACAAGCTTTGTTGATGTCTCTAAAGTCTGTACATATTCTGATGCTACAATCTGGTTTACTAACAGGCACTAAGTTGGAGATCCATTCAGGATAATAAATTGGGCGTATGAATCCGAAATCCAATAATTTTTCAAGTTTTGCTTTGACTAATAATTCCACTTGTGGATGCATCTTTCTTAATTTCTGTTTTATTGGTTTTTCCCCCAGTTTAACTGTCAAATGATGTATTACCAAATCTGGATCCAATCCAGGCATATTAGCATATGACCATGCAAAATTGATTTTTTGCTCTATGAAGGAACGTATGAACTTTGATCTTTCTTTCTCTGTCAGAGATTGAGCCAGGAATATGTTATGTGGACTTTCTTCTATACCAATTTTTGTTTTGATGGTCTCCTCTACCAACATAGATGATTTTTCCATGTATGATGCTGGGAGAACGTTTAGTCTTCCATCCTCAGGTGCCTCAGAGAGGTTTTCGCCCTCAGATACGTCTTTTCTTTTTAGTTTTTTGGGGTCAGACAGCGCCACAATGTGGTTTTCACCATAAGACCCTTGATTTGTTTTTATTTTAATATTTTTGTGACTGAAAGGCCCGACACCCTCACCAAAATATGCCATGCTATTGAGTTCTATAGTGTATCCTACTTTATGGTCCCCAAGGGGAAGATCATCTCGTATGCCTAGATAGTCAATAAAGGCTTCATCATTTTGGAATGTGTCGAACTGTGCAGGTCCTTCATGGTCCTAGTCAATAAGTTGGTGGTGAACAAGGGGAAGGCCTTTGATGTCTTCAAAGTTAGTGGGGCTAAGGGTGAAGATGTAATTATACCTAGGTATGTTGAGGTAGTTATTGAGGTCATCGTTGGCACTCTCCTCATCTGTCTCGATCATGAATGATTATACCTAGGTATGTTGAGGTAGTTATTGAGGTCATCGTTGGCACTCTCCTCATCTGTCTCGATCATGAATGAATCCAAATTGTCATTACTAGTAGCACATTCTGGGACAGGTATCCTCATTCTATGTGATTTCGACCTAAAACCTAGAGGTAAGGACTGTGTGGGATCCTTAGGGGTTGTTTCTTGACCAACTTTGAATTTTCTATAAAATTCCTCTTCTTCTGTGGGTTCACCTAGTTCTCTAAATGTCTCGGTGAGTTCATAGTCACTGGAGGATTTGTCTGAATCCCATTCCCATTCATTGGAGTCTATGGAATAGTGATTCTTTTGTTGAATTTTGGTACCTTTGATTTGTAATGCTTCTCCTATCTTTTCAGTGTTTACCTTGGAAGTCATGAAACCAAGTCCTTTTGAGCATTCCTTTTTGAATGTCAATTCAGGTTGTAAAGTTTCAATGATGCCTTCCTTTCTCAAGCCAAGAGGACTTTTGCCATCATACCCAAATTTTTGTAGGATCTTGAACCCTTTGCCATATTTCTCACATGGTATAATGATGTGATCTTGTGTATCATTTTCAGGGTCTCTGTAAAGCATTTTGTATAAGTCTTCTTCTTCCATTTCACCCCACTTTTGGAAGATTGTAGGATCCCATTTGAGTGTAATGATAGAGACCCACTTAGTAGGATGTGGTCACCCATATTATTTTGGTGAAATCATAACTTGTTGTAAACACATGGTTTGATTCAAAGTGTATTCACCCATGCCCTTATCTTGATATTTCTCTTTAATCTCACCTTGTTTTGATGTCGAAGGTTTTAACGATTCAGGATCAATGTATGCAGAAGAAGGGACAACTTCCCTATTACTTGGAATGATCGTCTTAGTTTTTGGTCTCAAGTTATTGCAGTATATGAATGGATTAGGATCACCATTAACTGTTATTTCAACTCTATTGTGAGGAAACTTAATGCATTGGTGATATGTAGATGGGACTGCCCTCATTTCATGAATCCAAGGACATCCTAGTAATATATTGTATGTGAGATACAGGTCTAGGACTTGACAAACCACATCCTTTATAATTGGCCCAACTCTGGGAGGCAAGGGGACTGTACCTTTGGATGAACGCTCTTCATCATCATATTCCTTAATGGTAATTTTCTTTGTAGAATTCACAGCTTTATCTGAATATCCCAATTGTTTAATAGTGCTCAATGTGCAAATGTTTAGACCTGCTCCTCCATCTATCGAGACTCATTTTATTCGATGTTTGTGTAGGAAGGCTTCAATATGTAATGGTGCGTTATGTGGCTGACTTACATAGGCGTCATTGGCTTCTGTGAATGTAAGGGAGTGTGGAATGGAAAGATATCCCACCATGGCTTAAAACTAGTCCACATTCAGATCAGTAGGGACAGTAGTGTCTCTGAAGATTTTGTCAAGAATAGCTTTATGTGTGGGGGATATGCGTAAGAGCTCAAGGATTGAGATAAGTGTGGGTGTCTTCCCCAACTGTTCTACAAGGTCATACTCGGGCTTGGTTGATGAGGAAGCAGTGTTTTTAGCTAGAGCACCTTGCAAGGTGAATTTACCTCAATGAGTTGTGACATTACATTGAAAGGTAGGTTCGGAAGAAGATCCAATGCCTTTTAGGACAATCTTGGGTCTTTGGGTAGAATTCTCAGGCGTTTTGTCCTTGATGATAATAGTAGAGACATAATTGTCCATCAAAATGTGATTGATAGTTGAATCAAAGTTATTGGATGCTCTGGTATAGTTGTCTTGGTCATCTGTGGCTTTAACTTTCCCTTGTCATGCTTTGGGAATGGTTCCTTAAACATCTCATGTTCTTGATTGGATGAGTGTCCTTCAATTTCAATGTCACCTCTATCAATAAGATCTTGTATGATGTTCTTCAGTCAATGGCAATTTCTTGTTTTATGTCCTTTTCTCTTATGAAATTCACAATACTCATCATCATTCCACCAATTTGGTTTTACCTTTGGCTCATATGGAGGCAAATCTGGAATTGTTATTATCTTATTTGCCACTAGCTTCTTGAAAACTGACTCAAGTGGTTCTCCCAATGGAGTGTACTTCCTTTGTGACTTTGAAGTTGTTTGAGTATTCACTTGATTGTTTGTAGAGCTTGATCCAGAAAAAATGATTTTGGGTCATACTGTATTGGCATCCACAACACCATCATTGACTGTGTTCTTATTCTTATTCTAAAATCTTGGCTTATCTTTTCCTTTAAAGTCATCTTTGTTTTCCTTGAATATCTTAATCACTCCTTGTTCAATTAGGACCTTCTCTATTGCTAAGCCTTTTTCAAAAATTTCCTTGAAGGTGGACAAACAAGCTTTTCTCAATTCATAACCAATATCTTTGTTAACATTCTGAGTGAACATCTCTACCATTTGTTTTTGTGGAATTTCACAAGAGCGTCTACTAGCTAGATTTCTCCATCTTTGTAAAAATGATAAAAAAGATTCTCCATCCTTTTGTTTGGTGTTGCACAAAGTGGTGACTGATATGTCTATCTCTATGTTGTATGAGAAATGTTGGATAAATGCCTCTGCTAAGTCACCCCATGAATTAATTCTAAGTGGGAGTTGGGAGATCCATTCCATAGCTTGATCACCTAAGATTTATGAGAATAATCTCATCAAATATGTCTCTTCTGCTACTACCTCAATGTAGGCTGTGAAAAATTGTCTTATATGTGCCTTAGGATCCCCTTTTCCTCTATACTTATCAAACTTAGGTGTCACAAAGTGTCTAGGAAATGGAGGCATTGGAATGCTTTTTTCAAATGGATAAGGACATATGTCTTTCATTGTGTAAGATGGCTTTGGTGTATTTATGTCCTCGATTTTCTTTTGTAAGTCCTTTATTTGTTGTTCCAAATTGTTCTTAGGTGGAGACCAACTTCTTGGACCATACCCCATGCCTGAACCACTGGGTGGAGGAGGAGCATATTGCATAAATGGATGGTATTAATCATACACATGTTCATATGGAGGAGGTCTATAATGATGCTATGTATATGGACCACTTGGTATAGAGTCATGGTGAGGAATGGAATATCTACTTTGTCCATGTATACCATACTCTAGAGGAATGTCATGGGTTTGTTCTAGTGTGTTGTCCCCAAATTTGACACGGGGTTTCTTTGTGTCCAAATTTTGAACATGCCTTTGAATATCCAATTGCTTTGGTGGTTGATCCTTAGCATTGGTATGTGATTGAGTATATTTTTGTGTACAAGACTTCCATAATGGTCTGCAAAGGTGAGTATCATATGCTTGACCATGTGTGTATGGGACCTTAGGTTTTTGAAACAAAGATAATGGTGATTTAGGCACAAGATGTGGTGCTGTATTGCCTCCACTATTAGGCCTCCTTTGATCCATGTTGAGGTGAGGTTGTTGCAAAGGTCGATTTTCCACTATTTGAGACATGTCAAAATCATGAGGGATCTTGGCTCCACTTTGTGCCATCAATTGTAAGAAGTATTGTCTATCTCTCCTCATTATTTCCTCAACCAATCGATTGAATTGGGGATCCATAATGGAGTCTTCCACTTCTGTTGAATGTACTAAAATGTTGTCCATATTATCATTGTGTGTATCATTGTTGTTTATAGTGTCCATGTTCTCAGCATTTGGAATCTTTCTATAGGCATCCATGTCAGGTAATGTGGTATGATCAAAATTGAAAAAGACATCATTATCATACTCATAGGAACTCATGTTTGTGGACTCATGAGCCTCTTTATATTCTCTCCTAGATTTTTGGGAATGGATTTCAACCATGAACTAGGTCTTGACCAAGGTGTTTGAGACTAGATGAAAATGGAAAGAGTATAGAAGACCAAGAGTTTGGATCGAAAGTAAATGAATCTGAGGTGTACTTGCAATGTCCAAAGTGTAAGACGGAGTATGTATGTAGTAGAGTAGGTGTGACTTCCAAAGAGATAATATTTTCTCTTGATGAGGTAAGTTGACCTTGACTCTAAGTAAGACCAAATGAGACCCAAAGGTGATAGACCTTGATGAGGGACCACCTAGCAAAATGTTGTTGTATGTAGTGTGTTGACAAAGTATGATGAGGACAAGCAAGTAACCTAAGTTTGACTCAAGTTTAGACAAATGTGAATGTAATGTAGGGTGTAAATCAATGATAGACTTTGTGAGACCCAAAGACAGGTTGAATTCTAGATGAAAAACTAGAGAGATACCTACGAAGCTCAATAATTCTGAAACTGGTTGTTCTTGTTTGTTGAACTATAAAAGTTTTTCAATTCTGAACGCAGACATGCCTATATACTTCACTAATACGCTTAAATGACACAGATGTTATTCTATCAGACACATACGTGTTTCTGATATTTTGTAAATGCAATGTTGCTCATAAGACATAAACATGTTTCTGCCCTTCACAAACGCGTTTAGATGACACATACATGGTTTTGTTAGACACAAACTCATTTTTGAAAACTTTGTGCAATTTTTCCAATCTCTGAAGTGACTTGTTGTGACCAAATCTGAATTTTTGACTGTTTTTCATGACAAGAGGACACAATGTTGATGAGGACTCAATGTTTGCAAGTGTTTAGACTCAAAATGACTCAAAGAAAAGTGTGTCGTTTGATGTAAAATTATTTTGCATACACTTGAAGACACAAAAGACACAATGTTTTTATGTTTGGTCTAGAATGTTTGATTGTTCAAAATAAGACAAGCACAATTCTTATGGTTGGCTAGGACAATAGTTGTTGATTCTCACATGAGGCTACGCTATTCAGAGCGGATACTTAGATGCTTGACCCTATTGGATCCACTCGCAGCACTCACTTCTCGAGGTAGCCAAACATTAGTCCCCATGAAAACTCCTTGTGGCAAACTTTGTATCTCTACTAAGAACTATATGTGTGTGGGCCACTCTAGAGGTCCGACCTCCTACCCCAACAACTAAAAGGAGTTTGGCTTCTAAAATAAAAAGGTGCTAGTAAGGGCATTTGCTCATGTGGCCATACATGCAACACTTTTAGCTCTGTAAATACAAAAGGCTCCCAGCTGGTAGGGGTTACACCATACAAATCATCAAATAAATTTGATCAAACGGGTTTATGGGGAGACATAGTGTCATTATGAACTAATCAGCACACATTATCCATGGTTTTCACCATGAATACAATTGTTTATAGTGGTTCGGAAGAGGTGGGTTTTCCTTGCTACCACTTGGGTCATTCTCTCCTCACTAGTAGTCCTAATGACCACATGGGGAGATAGGCCCTCTAAAGATGAAACAAAAAGGGCCTATTGCCCAAGACACAAAAGACACTAGTTCAATTTTAGTGCACCAATTGAAGTGCTTGATAATCTATGAAAACAAGGCACACAATGAAAGATCAAAAACCCTTGCCAAGGTCTTGCAACAAAGATTTGTTAGTAGTTTGGATTGTTTCAAATGATCACCCCTTCCTGCAAGCACACAAGTTAGGTAAATTTTTAGATCCAAAAGAATGTGACATAGGGGCCTTCAACAAAACAATTTTTCTTTCAAAACAAGCTGCACCAATTTCATGAGATCTGAAGATGTTAGCTGAATATAAACCAGATCTAAAATCCGAATGTCAAAAAACTGAATCAAAGAAGTCAAAATGCAACAACTGAACATAGAAATGGTTCTAAGTAACACAAACACTATATAAATGCACAGATGTGGCTGGATTTGTCATAGATGCAGTTCCTGAACACAGAGGCATCTGGCGACCTCACAAATGCGAATAGGGAACACAGATGCATTCCCTAGAATCTGCAAAGGAAAAATAAAATACAGTCAAAGCACAAACATGATTTCAGATGTCATAGATGCGACATAAAATCAAAAACGTGATCTGAATGTACACAGACGTGAAAATATCAAAATGTTGTCAGAAATGTCAGATCTGCAACTTTAAAACACAAAATCTACAACAAAAGATGTTAAATGCAAAAGGGACAAGAGTCCCACCGGGTGTGCCAAAATGTATTTGGTGAAAATGGATAACAACAATATTGAAAGACTAAATAGATTCAACCACAAAACCCTAGCCTAACAACAGCAAAGATCCACCATAATATATGAAGATTACCTAAGACAATGCGAATCAAAAGAAATCACAAAGATTATACCATCACATGTCCAATAGGGTTTGAATCTCCATTATTCCTATCTCCATTGATCTTGCTTCATATATTTGCTCTCAGATTTTATGTGTGCACAAGAGCTCAACAAAGAATGGAAATGTGGTTACAAGTAGGCTTGATCGCATATGAAAGTTCAAAAGCCTAGTTGGGAAGTCAACCGATCAGGGTTGATAATGAAGAAAGCATCTCCTTATATAGAAGACACTATATGAAATGGACGGATAAGATTGAGAGGTGTAAAAGATAAATGGTCAGCTATGATTAGAGGGTTGGTAGAGGAAATAATAAAATAATTAGAGGGTAGGTAGTGTAGGAGTTAAGAGATGAATGACATGTGCCATGGGTAGAAAAGGCTAATGAATTAATTAAATAAATAAAGACTTATTTAATTAATAGAGGAAGTGGGATCAATTAAATAAATAAGATATTTATTTAATTAATAAAAGAATTAGGCTAAAGTAATTAAATAAATAAAGATATTTATTTAATTAGATTGGACAATTTTAGGTGTCTACAAATTAAATATCTAATATTTAATTATTCCTCTAACCAAGTTTATTAAATATCTAAATATTTAATTATCTTCTCCAAACAATTAAATATCTAATATTTAATAGTTATTCTCCTATCCTATAGTCTCAAATATTAAATAAATTTTTAAATTATTTAACCTTTCTTATCCAACTTAGCCTCCATCTCCACTTCATCTTCCCTTCGCCAACTCATCCATCATGTCGCTAAAGAAATTAATATTTCTTAAATATTAATTCATCATTTATCTTCAACTTCCAAAATTCAATGAATAGTGTGTACGTACATATATTTCATAACCATTTCCTATATTCTCTCCAACACCCTCTACATCTTAGGAAGGACTTGAGTGTTGGGAAAAATGGTGTCTCAACCTTGCATTTATGCGAGGTTACTATTTATAGTAAGTTTTTATTTGAGCACGAAATGGTGCGAAACTCTCCCTGAAGCTTCTGGTTGGCTAGATAAGCATTCCGGTAAAGTTTCGTTGCAAGGTCACAGCTAGTTTTGAAGATATTAAAGTTTTCGTCTTGGAGGGGTGCAATAAAATGTTTAAAATTAATTTTGGGGACTTTAGAGGCTCCGAAACGCCCTGAAAAGTGGCCGTAACCGGCGAAGCTAGTTATGAGGTGATAGAGCACTTCGTGAGCTTTCCGGCGCTTTAAACGGTTCGTCAATCGGACACCCGGTTCTCAAGTTATGGCCTCTGGAAGTTTGTACTCCTGAAATAGGAAAAATAATTTGTATCGAATACATAAATGAGCTGTAAAAGGGAGCGACATGTGTTGATGTGTGCTTTAACATGTCATAGAAGGGAGATAAGGTCGGCTACACCTTATTGGGTGGTTTTAGCCCATGGTTTTGTAATACCGTTTGACGGTTTCTTGTATTGTATCTCCTATTTATGAGGTGTGTGAGATAGAGGTTGGGTGTAAGAGTCTTATGGCTATTGAGTTGCCTCTGAATCTCTGATTAGTGGTACTCCTGCGAAGAGCTTGCTCTGCAAGTATTTTGTAATCTGTTTTTGATTGCTGAATAAAATATTGAGCTGCTTTTGGAGGGTGGGGTTTTTCTCCCGAAAGGGTTTTCCCCACGTAAATCATTGTGTTGTGGTATGATTGCTATTATATCTATTTCTATTTTCTGTAACTGTTATAATGATCTAAAAAAGTTTTGCATTACCCTCCTCTCAAGGTTAGTGTAGGAAGTTGTTTCCGCTACTTTACTTCCTTACAAGTGGTATTAGAGCTTGATCACCTTTTGGTTTCAATTATGGGCAGTTGGGTTTTTTGAACTAATCCAGATTTGAGTGGGAGCTTGTGCAGAAGACACTTTTTGATCTTGTTGCAGGAATTTTCAGATGGCGAGTTCGTCAGGGAGAATAGAGGTGGAGAAATTTAATGGAAGTAATTTTGAGATGTGGAAGCTGAAGATGGAAGATCTGTTAATAGATCGAGATCTTTGGGATGCTGTTGATGCGAATGTCCAAAGGCCCTCAGATCCTACTGCGGCAGCTCAGTATGATGTTATGGACCGAAAAGCCAAGGGTCTAATCAAACTGTGCCTGGCAGACTCTGTTCTAATCAATGTCCATGAAGAGAACTCTGCAAAGAAGCTATGGACTAAGCTTGGTGAGATGTATCAAGTAAAATCTTTATTAAATCAAATTTTCTTAAGAAAGAAATTGTATTCCTTGAAGATGGAAGAGGGTGGACGAATTACAGACCACCTAGAAGCATTCAATATGATTGTGGCTCAATTAGTATCCGTCGGTGTTAAGATGGACGAGGAGGAGAAATGTCAGATCTTGCTTTGTTCTTTGCCTGATTCATGGGATTCTCTTGTTATGGCTATCGGTAGTACTTCTGTTGTTTTGAAATCTGAAGACGTGGTGGGTGCCCTACTCGGTGAAGAGATGCGAAGGAAGGTATCCATCAGTTCAAAGGAAGCCCTAACCGTTCGTGGAAGACCTAAGGAGAAAGGCAAGAAGAATGAGAAGCGTGGCAAGTCCAAATCCAAAGGGAGATCGAAATCTCCTGGAAAGTCCAAAGTCATTTGCTGGAATTGCGGTAAACCGGGTCACATCCGTAAGGACTGCAAAGAAGAAAAGAAGAAGAAAAAGAAAAAGTTCGATTCTGATTCTGAGTCCGACAAGGAAGATGGCGATGCATTTATTGCGGCTTTGGTGACTCATGCAGGTAATGATGCCTGGCTAATTGACTCAGGTGCATCTTTTCATATGACTTCCAATAGATATTGGTTTTCTGAATATGAAGGATTTAATGGAGGTAAGGTGTACTTGGGTGATGATTCACAACTTGACATTGTTGGTCGAGGTAAAGTTAGAATCAGGTTTTCTGATGGTAGAATAAAAAGGATTAATGGTGTGTTGCATATCCCTGGATTAAAACGAAACCTGTTATCTGTGAGCAAACTGATAGATGCAGGTGTGCAGGTAGTCTTTTCTGAAGCAGGATGTAAGATGATTAAGGGTGCTATGGTAGTTGCTAGAGGTGTCAGGTTTGGCACTTTGTATAAGCTTGAAGCATACACTGTTGAGTGTAATAGCACTTCTGTAAAAAGTAAATCTGCGGATACTTCACTGGAAGATTTGAAGGTTTTACCTTCAGCAGATGGAAATGGTTTTTGGGTACCTATGGGTGCTCTTTCGTCTGAAGCAAAGTTACCTGCAGAGAAGACTATGTTATGGCACCAGAGAATTGGCCACATTGGAGAAAAGGGTCTAAGGACCTTGAAAAATAAAAACCTTGTTGAAGGTTTGAATGACTGTAACCTTGACTTTGATTTCTGTGAGCATTGCATTTATGGAAAACAAAACCGCGTTCAGTTTTACTCGAGTTCTCATAAAACTTGTGGTGTTTTGGATCTTATCCATTCTGATGTGTTTGGTCCAGTAGATGTCTCTTCGATTGGAAAATCCACATATTATGTTTCATTTATTGATGATTTTAGTAGAAGGACATGGGTATATTTTCTAAAGAGTAAATCTGAAGTTTTTAGTCGTTTTAAAGAATTTAAAGCAATGGTTGAGTTGCAGACTGGAAAGAAAATAAAATGTTTGAGAACTGATAATGGCGGTGAGTTTTGCTCTAATGATTTTGATAGATTCTGTAAAGACTGTGGAATTAACAGGCAGAAGACAACTCTGTATTCTCCACAGCAGAATGGAGTTGCAGAAAGAATGAACAGGACACTGATGGAGAAGGCTAGGAGTATGTTGAGTGGTGCTGGTCTCGAACAAAAGTTTTGGGCTGAAGCTGTTGCCACTGCTTGCTACCTGATTAACAGGTCTCCTACATCAGCTCTTGTTGATAAAACGCCTATGGAAGCATGGTCAGGTCACAAGCCTTCATTGAGACATCTTAGAGTTTTTGGTTGCGAGGCATATGCACATGTGCCAAAGGAGAAGCGAACAAAGTTGGAGAACAAGGCTGTGAAATGTATCTTCATCGGGTATAGTTATGGTGTGAAAGGATACAAGCTTTGGGACCCTGTTGCACAAAAGGTAATTCACAGTAGAAGTGTTATTTTTAGAGAAATTAAGTCTCCTTCTGTTACATTGCAGCCAGAACAGACTAAAAAAGAAGATGTGATTCAACTTCCTTCTACACCTGAAAGAGTTGAATCGAGACCCCTAGATAGGCAAGAATTTGAGGAGAGCTCGTCTAGCTCTGAATCTTCAGAAGAGGAGGAAGAACCTCCAACTCAGCTTGTTCGAAGGTCTACAAGACATAGACAACCACCTGAAAGTTATTCACCTGATGATTGGAGATGTATTTTTGCTCTGAATACTAGTGTGGATGAACCGAAATCTGTAGAAGAGGCATTAGGTATGAATGATGCAGAATCCTGGAAGATTGCTATGGAGGAAGAAATGGTAGCTTTGAAAAAGAATGATACATGGGATCTTGTACCATTGCTTGAAGGACGAAAACCTATTGGTTGTAAATGGGTGTTCAAGAAAAATATTGGTTCAGATGGAAGCATTGAGAAGTATAAAGCAAGGTTGGTTGCAAAAGGCTACTCTCAGGTTGAGGGTGTTGATTACGGTGAGATATTTTCTCCTGTTGCAAAAATGACGTCCATTAGATTTTTGCTTTCTATTTCTACTGCTTATGATTTAGAGGTTGAGCAAATGGATGTGAAAACTACTTTCCTTCATGGCGATTTGGAGGAAGATATTTATATGACACAGCCGGAGCACTATGTGGTGAAAGGCAAAAGAAATTTGGTCTGTAAATTGAAGAAATCTTTGTATGGCCTCAAACAAAGTCCTAGGATGTGGTATCAGAAATTTGATACATATGTGTTGAGTTTGGGATTTGAACGTTCTAAATCAGATCACTATGTTTATTATAAATCTTATGGTGATCATTTCTTATTCATTGCATTGTATGTTGATGATATGTTATTCATTGGTAAAGGGAAAGGTATGATTTCAGAACTGAAGTCTCAGCTTGCTGCTAAATTTGAAATGAAAGATCTTGGTGCAGCAAAGCACATTCTTGGGATGGAAATTAGAAGAGATAGGGTAAACAGAAAGTTATGGCTAGGCCAGAGTAAGTATGTGAATTCAGTGTTACAGAGGTTCAACATGCAGAATTGTAGACCATTGAGTGTTCCTTTTACAGTTGGAATGAAACTATCTATTTCAGATTGTCCTACATCCCCATTGGAGATGGAAGACATGAGCAGAGTGCCTTACCAGAGTGCAGTTGGAAGCTTGATGTATGCTATGGTCTGTACTAGACCAGACATTGCCCAAGCAGTGGGAGTACTTTCTAGATATATGTCTAATCCTGGTAGAGTTCATTGGGATGCAGTCAAAAGAGTCTTCAGATATTTGAAGGGTACTTCAGAGTATTCTTTGTGTTATCATGGTAATTCAGTTGGAGACATGACTTCCCTTGATATCCATGGTTATGTGGATTCAAATTGGGCAGGTGATATTGATAGCAGAAGATCCACCAGTGCTTATGTGTTTACTTTGTTTGGTGGTGCAATTAGTTGGATGAGTAAGCGACAGGCTGTGGTTGCTTTATCCACTACTGAAGCGGAGTATATGGCAGCTACTCATGCTTGTAAAGAGGCCATTTGGCTTAAGAGACTGTGTTCGGATATTGGAATAAAACAAGGTACAGTGACAGTTTACTGTGACAGTCAGAGTGCAATTAGCCTAGCTAAGAACCCGACATTTCATGCCCGGACCAAACATATTGATGTTCAGTATCATTTTGTTAGAGATATGGTCGAAGATGGTAGGGTGAAGCTGGTTAAGGTGGACACTTTGATGAATGTTGCAGATGCTTTAACTAAGGCTGTGAGCACAGAGAAGTTCAGATGGTGTTTAGAGTCTATGGGCCTTATGGCCCCTAGCAATTGATTCATTGTGTTGACATTCCCTTCCGCTCATGCAAGGTGTTCGACAAGTGGGAGATTTGTTGGGAAAAATGGTGTCTCAACCTTGCATTTATGCGAGGTTACTATTTATAGTAAGTTTTTATTTGAGCACGAAATGGTGCGAAACTCTCCCTGAAGCTTCTGGTTGGCTAGATAAGCATTCCGGTAAAGTTTCGTTGCAAGGTCACAGCTAGTTTTGAAGATATTAAAGTTTTCGTCTTGGAGGGGTGCAATAAAATGTTTAAAATTAATTTTGGGGACTTTAGAGGCTCCGAAATGCCCTGAAAAGTGGCCGTAACCGGCGAAGATGGTTACGAGGTGATAGAGCACTTCGCGAGCTTTCCGGCGCTTCAAACGGTTCGTCAATCGGACACTCGATTCTCAAGTTATGGCCTCCGGAAGTTTGTACTCCTGAAATAGGAAAAATAATTTGTATCGAATACATAAATGAGCTGTAAAAGGGAGCGACACGTGTTGATGTGTGCTTTAACATGTCATAGAAGGGAGATAAGGTTGGCTACACCTTATTGGGTGGTTTTAGCCCATGGTTTTGTAATACCGTTTGACGGTTTCTTGTATTGTATCTCCTATTTATGAGGTGTGTGAGATAGAGGTTGGGTGTAAGAGTCTTATGGCTATTGAGTTGCCTCTGAATCTCTGATTAGTGGTACTCCTACGAAGAGCTTGCTCTGCAAGTATTTTGTAATCTATTTTTGATTGCTGAATAAAATATTGAGCTGCTTTTGGAGGGTGGGGTTTTTCTCCCGAAAGGGTTTTCCCCACGTAAATCATTGTGTTGTGGTATGATTGCTATTATATCTATTTCTATTTTCTGTAACTGTTATAATGATCTAAAAAAGTTTTGCATTACCCTCCTCTCAAGGTTAGTGTAGGAAGTTGTTTCCGCTACTTTACTTCCTTACATTGAGTCCACTTGTCCTCTCATGCCTAAATTTCCTTCAACCATCCCTAGATTCTCTCAGTAAGCAACCTAGTCAAGGTGAGATGAGTGACACTTGTCTTCTCCTTCCCCCTTTCTCTCAACCTTCACCTTTTCTCATAGCCATCCAAATCTGCAGATCTAATCAAGACCATTGATCTGAGCCACATCATCTGATCCTCTCAAAATCTATAAAATCAAGAGCTTCAGTTGAGAGAGAGTTAGTCTGAAAATTAGTCTTCAAATTGATCATATGCATCCGTGAGTTTTTGAAGCAAATAGAAAATAGCAAATAGCAATAGCAATTATCATATAGCATTTTAGCATAATCATTTTAGCATAATCATGTAGCATTTGCATATAATAGCATTAGTTAACTACAAGTTACCAGTCCATTCTTCATATGTCATGTTGAAAGCCATCAGTGCATTGTCTGAGAGCACACCATCTGCAACCATGAACAATGGAGTTAGGACACAATGAGACATAAATCATGAAGGTAAAATAATGTTTTATTTTAATATGTATTTCATGTAGTTTTATTGGTTGAATTTGGATTTCATGTATGCATTTCTATTTGTATTATGTGAAAATAACTTATTACAGGTAACATTCTGAGGATGAAATTCAAGCTCACACATTTTGGCACCCATCGTGGGGCTCATAAACCTCGCATATAGTTTTAAAAATCTTGCAAATAGTTAAATTAACGCATTTTTAATGCAGATTCACACATGTGAATTCTGACAGTGTTTTTGTTCTTCATGTTAGTGCATTTGCCTTCTAGGTTAGCGCATGAGCATTCTAGGTTAGCACTTTTTTCTTAAAATTTGTGCATTTGCATTACAAGTTTGCGCATTTGTGCCCTAGGTTAGCATATATGTCAAAGAAATTGTGCTTTTGTATCCACAAAGCAACACTTTTGTAGTCTAGGTTAGCGCTTTTGATCTATAGGTTAGTGCTTTTGAGTAAAAAGATAGCGCATATGTTATGTTGGTGCTTTTGTTTATAAAACTGACAAAATTTTCTTGTAGGTCCGAATGTCCAGGAAATTAGATTTTTCAAATTACTAACATGCATGTGCAGGATGACATTTAAGACAAATTTTATTCATTTCATCATCTAGTTAATTAAAAGTCTTAATTTGGGAAGTAATATATCATATCTTGTTCATCTAGTTTAACTAAGAGGATGAATTGACAACATACAACTTGCTTTTTAGTATTTTCTCCAACATAGTTGCACATAGACTTTTAAAAAGGCTAAAATGAACACCATGCTTGTTGGAGTAGCTTCTCCAAATAGGACATTTAAGACAAATTGCTTTAAAAAGGTTTTAAAAAAAAAAACAATGCTTGTATTTCATGTCTCGAAAGTGGTAGGTATATGCTCTCCCCTTAATTGGGTGATCAAAAAGCCAAACCCACTCTTTTACACTTTCTTTACTTTCAAGCAATTAAATCATTTAGAGGGCCTGCCTTCCTGAGCTGCCTTGAGGAGGGCAGTGAGAGGGGAATGACCTAAAGTGGAAACGGGCTAATACCGAGTCCTTCCAATCCACTATAAATAAATCATGTTTGTGACGAAAGTCCCAAACAACATGTGCTGATAAGTTCATACTGACACTATGTTTCCCCATAAACCCTATGGAGCGTAACCTCTATAGGCTGGGAACCTTCTATATTTATAGAGCTGAAAGTGTCACATGTATGACCACATGACCATAAGCCTTTACTTAAAACCACTTGTACTAGTTGTCAAAATCCTTCTAGTTGTTGGCACAGGAGGTCAGACCTCTGAAGCAGCTCACATACATACGGTTCTTAGTAGAGATATAAAGTTTGCCATGGGGAGTTTTCATAGAAACTGGTGCTTGGCTGCCCTGAAGAAGTGAGTGTTGAGGGTGGAGCCAGTGGGGTCAAGCATCTAAATATCTGCTTTGAATAGCATAGCCTCGGGGGAAACCCCACGTGAGATTCACCAACTATTGTCGTAGTCTGCCATAGGGATTTGTACTTGCTTGTGCATTTTGTTTATTAAACATTGTGTCTTCTATGTCTGTAACATGTTCCAAATGGTCAAAAATTGAAGAAAATTATCATCTACAAGTGAGCAAAAATCGAACAAATTGCTGGAAAAGTTTGATCAAAAAGAGTAATACAAAAAACTTTTCAAAACTCGAAACACCAAATCAAAATCGAAGTGTCAAAACATCAATATCAAAATAATTCTTGAAGTAAGATTGTCTCTATACCATCACATATTGTCAAAAACTAGCTCAAACAACTAGGTCACTAATCCTACAGGTTATTCTCAAAAGGTTCTATAAACATCAACATTTAACAAGCTATCAATTCAACCATCTTAAGTGCAAAAAAATCAACATATTTGTCAAGTATCTCATCAGGATAATCGAATCCTCTATCATGAAGCTTGATCAAATCTATACTAGGTTCCTAATCTTGGATATATCTTTCCTATTTTGAACCTAGGTTATATCAAAACCAAAATTACACCAACATTGGAATCAGAGAAACTTGTGAATTGTCAAATGCTTATATGAATTTTAAGTATCACCCTAAGAAAAGAAAACCTAGTTATAAAGCTACTTAGAAAAGGATAAGATTCTTGTATATCAATCACAAGATCTTATTGAAACATAGGACATTCCTACACCATTTTCATCACTACTTACGTGGCTATGGTACAGAATTTGATGGTGAAACTCTACAAAGACATGCCTTTCAACAAAGAGATGCTTTATCCCAATGAACAAACAATAGTGGTAAGATCAACAAAACATATCTTCCTAAACCAATAATCACCTTATTGACTTTGTCCTTTGGAACTTTCAACAACTTTGAAATAATCACATGCCAGTTTGGACTAGAGCACAACACAAACAACTTAGAAAACAACAACAAATGGAGGAAGAAGATATTCTCATATTTCACACTCTTGGATATACCATTGTTGATGAAGAAGCAGTCAATAGCACCATTAGAGACCTTGAGCAAGATTTCAAATTTGATAGACTAATGGAAAAATTGTTAGCAAAACAAAAAGAAAAATATCTCTTGATGTTGGCAAAATCAGGAGCTAAACTACCACAAGACTTTAACATAGAAAGCTTGAAACAAGATGTGGAGGCAACTAACACCCAAAACACAAATGAGCCAAATAACAAGATGTGAAAAAAGAAAGCAATGAAGAAACAAGGAAAGAGAGGGATGACAAAAGAAAAGACCGTAGTGATAAGAGAGCTCACAAAGAAATAAGGAGAAACTATGTGAATAATTCATTATCAAGCCTTACTCAACAAATACAAACTCTACAACAATAGATAGAAGACATGCAAAATGGGACAAGCTCCAAGAAATATTCATTAGAAGATATATGCCCATATCCTTTTGATAAAAATCTGAATATGATACCATTTCCACAACATTGCGAGATTCCTAAATATGACAAATAGGATGGAAAATCTGATCCTCAAGATCACATTAGGGAGTTTTGTACTATGATCATGGAATTTCCTCACGATGAAACTTACCTTATGCATCTTTTTCCTAGGAGTTTAAACGGACAATCAATGGAGTGGTTTTCAATATTACCATCCAAAATCAAATCCTTTGAAGAACTTGTGAATAGGTTTGTTTCACAATACTCCTACAATATAAGGAATGAAATAACAATGTTGGATCTTTGCAATGTTAAACAAAAGAATGGTGAATCCTTTATGATTTTCTTACAATGATGGAAATGCATGTTTAATAGGCATCCCCGAGATATACCTGATCAAGAAAAAATGGACATATTCATTGATAATCTTATCAATGAAATGAGTTATCGACTAAGGATGCAATGTCCTCCCTCTTTTGCCAAAATGATCGAGAATGGTCTGAAAATAGAGAACACAATGGTAAAGAAAGGAGAACTAAAACTTTACAATAATTCATACAACAACAACAACAATGACAAACCCAAGTTTTGGTCAAAGAATAGGAATGTCAGCAATGAAGGGAATGATGATAATAGTACTATAAAACAACAACAACCAATTTTCAATCTATCAAGTCAAATCCCAAGCAATAAAAATCCAAAAAATAATAAAGCCAAGTCCTTTTTCTCCAATCCATAGAGGAAATTCACAAACATTGGAGAATCTTTGGAATTAGCTCTAAAAACTTTGCTTGCTAACAAATTGATTGTTTTGCCAGAAGCAAGAAGTTATGAACCACCAGTCAAGCCCAATTGGTGGAATGACAATCATTTTTGCAATTACCATTGAAATAAAGTACACCTAACAAATGATTGTTAGAGATTGAAACACCTTATCCAAGATCTAATCGGTAATGGAACCATTACAGTGGATAGCCATAAGACAAATGAATCACACTTGGCTTTCAAAACTCCACTTCTGAATTATCACAAAGGTGAATCATCCAAATTAAAAGATGACAAAGGAAAAACCAAGGTGAATTACACTTATACATATGATGATGTGGTAAATGTGATCATTGTTAACAAAAATTCATCTTCAGATCCAATAAATGTTATCACAAGAAGAAAAGAAAAGGTTACCTTTATAGGTATAGCAAAAGACCCAACAGCTAATCCACAACAATATAATTTAGTGGAGCAATTACAACGAATACTCACTCAAATTTCTATTTAGGAGCTTCTCAAGGTTTCACCTATGCATAAAGAAATTTTGGAGAAAGCTTTAGTGGAAACAATAGTTTCAAAAGATTTGGATGTAGATCAGTTCCAAAACATGGTAGGACACCTTATAGATCCTCATTGCTTATCATTTTCTGAAAATGATGATGCATCCTTACAACATCCTCACAATTCTCCTTTACATGTTGAAGTCTCCACCAATAAAACTCATGTCAAACATGTGCTCATAGATGGACGAGTTGGCTTAAACATTTGTGCATTAAGTTTGATATAAGCTTTGGGATACTCAGAGAATGCAGTAGACCCAAAAAGGAAAATAACCATCAAGGCTTATGATGAAGCAGATTGTTCTTCTAAAGGAACTGTTGTGCTACCAATAAGGATAGGACCTGTGGAAAAGGATACATTGTATCAGGTTTTAGATTTGAACCTCTCTTACAACATTCTTCTAGGAAGGCCATGGATCAACAAGATGCAAGTAGTTCCTTCTACATATCATCAATGTGTGAAATTTCCTCATGAAGGAAAATAAATCATTATAATTGCAGATTCTAGTCAATATTGCAATAATTTGAAGCCAACACAAGATACAAGAGTTCCACATAACAAAGAATCAATATATCCTACCAAATAAATTCAAGCAAAGTTTTGGGAAAATTTTGAAGAAAAGCTCAAGTTAAATGATGAAGGAATGGGAAAGTATTCTTTGCAAAATTTTCCACTTTCCCATAAGTCATATGGAATGCCTATAGATATTCAATCAAAGCCATTAGAAAGATCAAAACATATGTTTAAAGGAACATTTGTTAGTGCTGGAACTCTTGAAGAAGAAAATGAAGACAAAGACATTCTTGGTTGGTTGTACAAGGATGAAGATAAAACTATAGCAACAGCGGCAGAAGTTAATATTCCCATAAAACAATATGGCAAAGGATATGAAATCATGCAAAAGATGGATATGAAGGAAAAGGACCAATTGGTAAGCAAAATCAAGGTATTTCAAAACCTATTTGTCCGTACTCACAATCCATAGAAGATAAATCTGGGCTTGGATAATTGAAGTCTAATCAAAAGCAACATAATCATCAACAATAAAAATGGAGAAAGAAATCAGTTTCTAAAGAAGAAAATTGGCAAGAAAAGCTACATCAAGTGACCGAAATAGTAACAAATAAACAAAAGAAGAAAGAAGAACATGAAAAGAAAGAGGAGGACATCATCATCCAAGGTGAAGAAAAATCTTGTCAACAAGTTCTGAAAATACAAACAAAGACAAAATCTGAACAAGATATTCCAGAAGCAGTAAAAATAGAGATGATAGAAATCAGAGGACTTTTTGCACCATACGACATTCCAATATGGTATAGTGGAGTAATCTTAGATCAGGATTCAGAGACAGATTCTAATGAATATGAATGGAGTCCAGATGCCTTATCCACTACATCAAGTAAAGAACACAATGAAGATCAAGCGGCTATCACGAAAGAAGACTTGTTTATTGCAGAACAAAATATGAAGTTAGAAAGAAGACAAGAGAAACTTTGAATTTAGAGAAAAGAGGCATATGCAAAAAGAAAAGGGAATGACAAAGACAAAGAACCAATGCCACAAGAAGCGCGAACACGGATCAGATATGGAAGAACCACAGAAGAACTAAGAGATAGTCAAGTTGGACTAACTATTAGTCCAGAAGAAGTTGAGTTTGAAAGGAGACAAAATCTATTAAAATAATCCACTTTACCATATGGACAAATATGTCAACCTCTAAATGCAAATGAGGTCAATCAAGAAGGGATTTGCAGTATCAAAGACGTGCATGCGGATATAATCCATTCGTTTAAGGGACAAACGTCAATTGAAGAACCACTTGAGTGTGAACTACAAAATGCTAATACAAATTTTGTTAAGACTAATTCATAAATGCTTGAGAAAGACAATTCTCAAATATATTTAATCTATGATAGTACCTATTCTACGCTAAGTTATGATCATTATGTCATGAACATTGAAACACCTAATGATGATAGTGATTATGATTTACCCCTTCTACATCCTAAACTAATTGATTGGGATAATTTAGACAACCCCAAACTGAATGTCTTTTCCAATGATCATGACTTAGCCGTGTACCTTAACATCATTGAACCCATCCATCCTAAGATATCTTCCATTGTAGAAACAAGTGATGTTTCTCGTAGTCAGGAAAATGCCAAACTTTCCAGTCATAAAAGTGAAATAAAACAAGGAAAGAGACCTGTTATTGAAAACCATTTCATGGCAACATTAGATCAATCAAAAGAGAAAAGAAAGGACGTATCTGATGGTGAAAACCTCCTTGAGGCGCCAAAAGATGGAAAGTTTGACATTCTTCTTGCATATTTTCAAGAGAGATCTACTATCTTGATAGAACCAACATAAGCAGTAAACATTGATAGATCAAAAGATCCTAAAATACTTCATTTTGCTACCTCATTATCAGAAAGAGAGAAAAAAGAATACATGGAATTCTTTAAGCAAAGACAAATAAATTTTGCTTGGTCTTATGCAGATATGCCAGGACTTAACCTAGATCTTATCATGCATCATCTTAATGTGGATTTAAAAGAAAAACTTGTTAAGCAGGAGCTAAGAAAGATGCATCCGAATATTGCTCTCCTTGTCAAAACCGATCTCAACAAACTATTAGAAGTGGGTTTCATAAGACCAGTTGCTTATCTAGAATGGGTTTCAAGTATTGTACCAGTATCAAAGCTAGATAAGAGCATATGAGTTTGTACAAATTTCAGAGATCTGAATAAAGCATGTGCAAAAGATGATTTCCCACTACCAAACATCGATATCATAGTAGACTTATCAGCAGGACACGAGATGTTTTCATTAATGGATGGCTTCTCAGGATATAATCAAATAAGAATTGCACCTAAAGATCAAGAGAAAACAACGTTCACCTATGTGTGGGGAATGTATTGCTAGAATGTTATGCCATTTGGGCTTAAGAATGCACGAGCAACTTATCAAAGGGCTATGACAACAATTTTCCATGATATGATGCATACATTTATGGAAGATTATGACAATGACATACTTGCAAAATCTCATACAAGAAAAGAACATTTGAACATTTAAAGAAAGAGTTTTGACAGGCTGGAAAGATATCAATTAAGATTAAATCCAAAGAAATGTGCATTTGGGGTAACCTCTAGAAAGCTCCTTGGGTACATTATATCAGCTCGTGGCATTGAAGTAGATCCTGGAAAAGTTAAAGCTATCATGGAGATGGAGTCACCTAAGAAACTAAGTCAATTGTGATCTTTACAAGGAAGGTTGCAATCAATCTAGAGATTTGTTTCTCAATTGGCCAATAAATGTCTTCCATTTACCCATCTTCTACATAAAAATGCTCCATTGAAATGGGATTTAAAATGTGAAGAATCTTTCTTGCAAATAAAAGAATATCTTATGAGTCCTCCAATACTGATATCACCAACCAAAGGGAAACCATTGTTACTCTATGTCTCAGCAACAAGTCTATCATTAGGTGCTCTCCTAGCTCAACATGATGATGAAGGAAAAGAAAGTGCAGTTTATTATATCAGCAGAACACTTGTTGGCTATGAGTTAAATTATTCCTCAATTGAAAAGATATGTCTAGCAGTTGTATTTGCCACTCAGAAGCTATGACATTATATGTTGATTCATTCTGTGAAACTAATAGCAAAGATAGATCCTCTCAAATATTTGTTGAGCAAGTCAACATTTATAGGGAGACTAGCCAAGTGGGTTATGATACTGAGTGAATTTGACATAGAATATGTTGACCGGAAAGCTATCAAGAGACAAGTCATCACTGATCAATTGGCTGATGCACCTTTACAAAATAACATGCCTTTGCATATTGAATTTCTTGATGTAGATATCTTGACAATAAGTACAAACTTTTGGGAATTGTACTTTGATGGTTCTTATACTCAATATGGATTAGGTGCAGGAATCTTTTTCATCACACCTCAAGGACACACAATTCCGAAATCATATAGATTATGATTTCCATGCACCAATAATACTATAGAGTATGAAGCATTGGCTATAGGGCTCAAAATGGCCATTGAATGGAATGTCAAAGAACTACATGTCTATGGTGATTCACAACTTGTCATTAATCAAATAAATGATGAATATCAAACAAAGGATGATAACCTTATACCATACAAACAGCTAGTGGAGGAGTTTAAAGGACATTTTAAAGAAATCACATTCACCCAGATTCCCAGAAATGAGAATAAAGCAGCAGATGCAATGGCTACAATAGCATCTCTCTTGAAAAATAAAGAGAATCAATTATGAATTTATCATGGAAGATATCTTAACCCCTACCATCCCAATCCCAGCATACCTATCGAATTTACTATATATCAGGAACCAGTCAATCATTATACGGTCAAACCTACCAATATTTGAAAGATCATATCCTTCCTCTTGAATTATCTCATAATCAATGAAGAAACTTTATCCATCAATCCTCTCACTATGCTATTATTGTTGATATCCTATATAGGCATGGTCTAGATGGTACATTGTTGAGATGTCTTGAAAAAGATGAATCTGAGAGAGTTCTTAATGACATTCATGTGGGTATTTGTGGTACACACTCAAGTGGTTTAAAATTGGCTAAGAAACTTATATGTATGGGTTACTTTTGGCCTACTATGGAAATAGATTCATTCACCTATGCTAGAAAATGTAAACAATGTCAGATCCATGGAAATCTAATTCATGCACCAGCACAAGAGTTATATCCTATGATAGGATCATGGCCATTTTCACAATGGGGCCTTGATTTGGTAGGAAAGACCAATCCCTCATCTTCTAATGGACATAAGTTTATTCTGATTGCTACTGAATATTTTACTAAGTTGATTGAAGTAGTGCCTTTAACAATAGTGACAAGAAAACAAAGATCATCATTCATCTTGAATTATATAATCTGTCGCTATGGAGTTCCTATGACCATTATCACCGATAATGGAAGACCATTCAAAAATCAAGATGTAAAAGAGCTATGTGAATAGTTTCATATCCAACATAGGTTCTCTACTCCATATTATCCATAGGGTAATGGTCAAGCAGAGGCATCAAACAAAACTATCTTGAAAATCTTGAAGAAAACAGTCAATGAAGCTGGAAAAGACTAGCACATTCACCTAAATACTGATCTTTGGGCATACTGAACTAGCATCCACACTCCAACAGGGGCAACTCCATATTGTTTGGTCTATGGATCAGAAGCTATATTACCTATAGAAGTAGAGATACCTTCTCTTCAAGTATCCTTGCACGGTCTTATACCAGAAGAAGAAGAATGAGTCTCTCGACTCCAGCAACTAGAACTGATTCAGGAACGTCGCCAAAATGCAATAGAACATTTGAAAGTATACCAACAAAGAATGGAAAGAAATGATAACCATAGAGTCAAGCTACATATTTTCTAGATTGGAGATATAGTTCTAAGGGAGAATCCAAGAAATCAGCAAGATTGAGAAAAGAAGGGAAAATTTGAACCAAATTGGCTAGGACCTTTTGTCATAGTAGCAACATATGGATCCAGAGAACACAAGTTATCTACCCCTGAAGGTGATTGGTTTGATGAACCTATCAATTTTATCCATCTCAAAAAATTCAATGCTTGAGATATACAGTCCTGATAAAATCAATAAAAAGCATATAAAATCCAAAAAAAATGCAATAAATTTAGATGGTGAAAACCTAGTAAACAGGCGCTATCTAAGAAGTGAGTTCCTCCATCTATGAGATCACTTTCCGCACCTATCCACTCCATCATATCATATTTATCGATTCCATATATCTTAGCTTATCCATTGCTCTAAACCATTTAGCAAGAAATATGCAGCTTACCAACAATTATCAATCTTTGACATACTTGTCATAGTCACTATCTTAAATCTTATCAAAATCAGTCGATCTGCATTTGTATCCCATCATGGTTTGGATCTTGATCAATTCATACATCCATAATACATTTTTGTTTCCATTGGGGCAAAATCCTAATTCCTTTTGCTAAGGTGATCTCTTGAATATTTGAAAAATCCAAAACATTCAGAAAACTTAGAAAAAACAAAAACACCTGGGGTTTTGAAATAGATAACGAGCAACAAAGAAACAAAAACCAAGGCATTTCATAATAACTAAATCATGAAACTCAGAAACTGAAGAATTGATCAGCAAGTAATAAAGGATTGTCAAAGATCATTCATTAAGACGATTATATCAGTTAATGACCATAAGAACATGTGAATGGCATGCAAGATTCAATGTTTATATCTTGATTTTATTGCTAATCATGTACTCTATGCAACTCAAGGATGTCCATGACTAGAGAAGCTATGATGAGGCATGATTATTTTTCTTTGATTGTTGTTTGTGGTTTATCTCTTACTATGGTATGAACTTGTCTTAGGATATGATCGATAAAAGATCAAGGACGAGATTCCAAGTCATGCATTAAAGGAGATAATCCTTGTTTGTTTTGCAAGTAATACTCAGGTCAGCTTGATCCATTATATCAAGTTGCTTGTATTAACTTGCTATATCAAAATCCATGTAAGGAATACTTAGGTCATCTTGAATCTTTATGTCAAGTTGTTTGTATTTTCTTACAACATTTTAAAGCTCAATGATGAAATCAAGCATTGTTACAAGATAGCATATGAAGAATGGTAGTACAATTTTTAGTTAGATGATTTTGGATTAGCTCATTATTTGTCTACATTATAAGCATTCATTGCTCAGTTGCATTATAAGCATATCATTTCATTAATAGATCAACGGTCATAAATAAAGATTGAGTATACTTGGACAAACAAAAAACAATTTTCATTTGATCATTATAGGTGCATTCATTTTAGAATCATTTTAGATCATTATCCATTTCATTTAGTTGTATATAAATCATTTGCATTAGTTTGCATTCAATTAAGTGCATTTCATTCATCATGTAGTGTATTATCATTATTATTTACATTACCATTCCATTAATGATCATTTAGTTGCATCTTTGCACTTAGATTCATAATCATTATAAACATTACCTATAAAATCAAAAACATTTCATATAGATCATTTGCATCATCATAAGCATTAAATCAATCATTCTTTTGCATTCCATATAGATCATTGCATTTAAAGATAGTCATCATTTTCATTTGCATCCAAAACCAAAATTAAATACAAAAACATATAAATTGCATCCATATCATCATCCAATAAAATAACATGCATAAAGAAACATCATCCATATAATCAAAGCATATAATCACAGCATATAGATCATCATAAAATAAAAGTAAAAAAACATAATAAAGATCATCATCATATAGAGTCCATGTCTACATATAGATCATCATAAAACAATAAAAGTCCAAGTATACAATGATATCAAATAAACAATACAAGTGTCTCCAAATCAAGTCATGGTTGTTCTGTACCACTACCATCTGACACTGTTCATCTCTATGGCTATGGGTGAGAAGATCCTCCAGATGCTTGTCTCCCATGATCACCACTCCTTTGAGGAGGTCCCATGATCCCACCACTGCTAGTATTCATCAACACAATGGTATGATAACTACCTACTCTCTGGTTCTCTATAACTGCCTCCTCATATCGTCATTGCCGGTGGGAAGTCTCCTTCCTAGCCCAAACTAATTCTCTAATAGTGTCAGTCGAGAGAGTACCTGATCCAACCTGTTGAATATGATCAAGAAGGCCCTGAGTATCTTGTTGTCTCCTAACAGCTCTATCCCACTTAGTCATAAGATTTTGCACCTGTGCTCGAAGCTTATCAATCTGTGCTCTCAGACTATCTATAGTATCCTGCACTGACACATCATGCTCTGGTGCATCCTGCTCTGGCATATCATTCACTAGTGCATCCTGCTCTGGTAAATCCTATTGTGGTGCATGAACCCCAATCCCCTCACCACCAACCTGTCCCACTGCTAGAATCTCAATCTGAGTAACTCTTCGAACCCATCATCTAATCAGAGGAACATGATCCTTAGGATCCTCGTCATCTCCACCACACGCTGTAATAACCCTAGGATCTGGCTGAATCTGTCCAAAATCAATGCCTCTCTTGCAACCCCCATCTAGTCTAGTCACCTTGCCTCCTATCAATGGCAAACCTCTCGGTGATCTCATGCCTACCCTGCCATGCTCCCTCCCAATCCATCCAACATCCCTCCCACCCATAGGACGTACTCTCTCAATCCTGCCAGCCGGTCCAAATGGTCCTCCATGGACTCTTAATCGACCTCCCCTTCATCTAGGTCTCCTCCCACCACCACCTCCATCCCCACCCTCATCTCCACCTCCCCTAGCCTCATGAGAAACTCTAAGCTCTCATCTTCGTCTATGTCTCCTAGAAACTGGATCATCTGAATCATTATCATCATCTCCTAAGCTAGGAGGAGGATCTGCTAGATCAGTAATACGAGGAAATGGATGAGCTAATATGTACTAGGCATACTTTGTAGTAATCTTGGGATTAAGAATGTGTAATCTCATATCATAAGCCACTCTTGAAGTAGCAACAAACTCTACATGAGCAATCTCAAATGACAACGAAGGTCCCCAATCTCGTCTATCACTATAACATCGAGCATATATCGTCACACCAATAGGCATAGGCTGGATGATACCAAACTGTCTCAAAATGCGACCAATCAACTGTCACTCAACAATGAAAGGTGTCCAACCAATGAGATGTCTACTCTACATGATACATGGTAATGTCTATGCATCATCCATCCATGGCTCACAATCAACATATGGTCTCCAAGTAATGTTGTCCAATGAATCAAGCACCCAAGACCAATACTCCATCTTACCCAGCTTATGCTAAGTAAGGATACCTACATAGAAATATACATGTGGCTGCCTCTCTCCCCAAACTCTATGATGGATAGATCGAGTAACAACAATGTGCTCCCAACACTAGATCTACAATAAAGTGCATCATGTAGACAAACTCGCACTCTCACCATACACTACCTGGTGAAGATCATGATATAAGTGTGCTAGCATGCAAACACCCCAAGCATATTGAGTATGATGTTGCATCATACTCAAGAGAATCTCACCCCATCCAATCGAAAAACCTCATGATCTCCTATCAAAACATATAAATCCTCCAATCAAACTAGCCACAATCACAGGAAGAGCCTCATAATACATCACCATATCAACCCATCAGATCTCTCCTCTACCAATGCTCTCATTAGCAAACATGACTCTGCAAGCCTCTGTACCAACCCGATCTTGATAATCATACTGCACTAGCTTGCCAGTCACTAGGATGTGCAAAATCCTATAGACATCCTCAAGAGTCACAATAATCTTACCTGTCGGTAGGTGGAAAGTGTTATGCTCATTGTGCCATCTGTCGGCCAACTCCATCAATAATCCTCTATTATGCATAATCTTATGCATATACAATAAATGGCATAAACTACAAACATCTATATGTCTAATCTCAGCCTGGGTCAACTCTAGAACTAAATGACGCACTGCCAGTAATTTCTCCCAACACTGGAGAACATCAAGTTTCTCCTATTTTTCAAGATAAATCAACTCAATCATCAAATCAATCTATCTATCAAATCAAAGTGAAGTAAACTATGCTATCTATCTATCAAATCAAAGTTCAATCATCAAATCAATATATCTATCAAATCAAACTGAAGCAAACTACGCTATCTATCTATCAAATCAAAATTGAATCATCATCTATCTATTTATCAAATCAAATTGAAACAATTTATGCTATCAAAACATTTTAAAACCTATCAGTTTTTATCAAACACTGAGTTCACTAAAAAATTTGCTAAGCTCTTACATCAGAAACTAAATTGGTTTCTTAGAGCTACTCTATCAATCAAGCTAATCAAATTTAATCTATCAATCAAGATAATCAAAGCAATCCAATCTATCAATCAAGCTAATCAAAGCAATTCTATCAATCAATCCAGTAATCAAAGCTATCCATCGATCTATCAATCACACAATCACTCAATCAAGACCCTATTTCATCATCAATGTGTATTAAACATGTTAAATCTAATCATCAAAGTGATTTTAACCTTTGCACTTATCAAAAATATCAAATTTGAGCAAAAGCACTATCCTATTGAGCATTTGCGCTAAATCTAAAGGCATTTGTGCTAACCTAGTGCATATGTGCTACCTTTTTGAGCAAAAGCACTAACAAACGATGTATTTGTGCTATCCTATGCATAAGCACTAACAACTTTAACATATGCACTAACAAAATAGATATTTGTGCTAAAACATGCATTTGCGCTATTCCTAATTACATATGCGCTAAAACAAATTGCATTTGCGCTAACCTAACGCTGAAAAAATTCAAAAATTTTGAAAATAAAAAAACGTGCCTAAAACATGAAAATTTAAACGAAAAATTGCAAATAAGGCTTAGGATAAGATACCTACTAGATATCCATGCTCGATAGGTCATTGATAATGTCGAACACGCTCAAATCGATGATTCTCCATGGGAATCACAATTTTGCCACCTCAACAAGAATATTTTCTCCACAAGCTGACAAGGATAACAATGAAATTAAAATTAGCCTTGGTTAATTTTATATTTACTATTTGAAGAGTAATTAATTTCAAATGGGGCTATTTAATTTGTTATTTACAAATGAATTTAATTAACTAAATTTTTATCAATTATCATGAGATCAATCGTTCAAAACAGAATTTTTGACAATTTCACGATCAATCTCCTAAGGGGGCACACAATCAAGATTTTTATCTCTATCAAGCACATTATCGAGACTTGATTTAATCTTTGAAACAATGTTGTCTTGACATTATTTCAAAGAGGGGCAAAATGTATACACATAAAAATGGCTATGAGCAATTAAATAAATATTTTATATTTATTTAATAATTATTCTTCTATTAAATAGTTGATTTGAAAAGATTAATTTATTTAATTCATTTTCATGTCTATCTATTAATTAATATTTTATTAATTAATTCATTTATCCTATTCCTCTAACCAAGTTAATTAAATATCTAAATATTTAATTATCTTCTCCAAACAATTAAATATCTAATATTTAATAGTTATTCTCCTATCCTATAGTCTTAAATATTAAATAAATTCTTAAATTATTTAATCTTTCTTATCCAACTCACCCTCCATCTCCACTTCATCTTCCCTTTGCCAACTCATCCATCATGTGGCTAAGGAAATTAATATTTCTTAAATATTAATTCATCATTTATCTTCAACTTCCAAAATTCAATGAATATTGTGTACGTACACATATTTCATAACCATTTCCTATATTCTCTCCAACACCCTCTACATCTTAAGAAAGACTTGAGTCCACTTGTCCTCTCATGCCTAAATTTCCTCCAACCATCCCTAGATTCTCTTAGTCAACAACCCAGTCAAGGTGAGATAAGTGACACTTATCTTCTCCTTCCCCCTTTCTCTCAACCTTCACATTTTCTCATAGCCATCCAAATCTACAGATCTCATTAGGACTGTTGATCTGAGCACATCATCTAATCCTCTCAAAGTCTAGAAAATCAAGAGCTTCAGTTGAGAGAGAGTTAGTCTTCAAATTGATCATATGCATCTATGAGTTTTTGAAGCAAATAGCAATAACAATTATCATAAAGCATTTTAGCATAATCATCTAGCATTTGCATATCATAACATTAGTTAACCACAAGTTATCAGTCCATTCTTCATATGCCATCTTGGAAGCCATCAGTGCATTGTCTAAGAGCACACCATCTGCAACCAGGAACAGTGGAGTTAGGACACAATGAGACATAAATCATGAAGGTAAAATAATGTTTTATTTTAATATGTATTTCATGTAGTTTCATTGGTTGAATTTGGATTTCCTGTATGCATTTCTATTTGTATTTTGTGAAACTAACTTATTACAGGTAACATTCTGAGGATGAAATTTAAGCTCACATAGTTACAAACTGATACGAGGCCCTTTATACTTGTTGTGTAGTACCTGGATGCCAATGATAAGAAAAATATTGGGAAGCCTTTCCTTGCCAGTCCCTATGTACACCATCTGGCTTACACTCCTCCAATTCAGCATTTGTCTCGACATGCTCTCTAAATCCACTCCTTGTGCCATGTCATTCCCATTCAGACTTTCCAGCAAGGTATTCTAGTTCCTTATTTCCTTTGATAGAAACATTCTCACTATCATCAGTAAACCTCCCAGGGCCATAACTTTTCCCCTCCTTGAAAGTGTTCTAGATTGCATCCTCCTTCGTAGCACTCCAGACTGCATCCTCCTCTTCTTGGGAGGCAAACTCTGATTCAACAACAAATTTTTGAGGATGTCCAAACACCTTTGGAGCCATAACAACCATGATATTGTTACCTTATGTCTTCTCATGGAATTCAAAGTGAAAATTATTTTCAGCTACCTCTAGTTCACTCACCTCAGCATCCTCTTCTTCAGCTAAATTTTCCACATTTTTCCAACCATCCCACCAATGTACATGAAATTTTTTTTAGCTTTTTCTTGCACAATTTAACTCTCCACTAAGTCTAAATTTGCAAGAAATTCTTTGATGACTGAATCAGTTTCTTTATATTTTAGTTTCCTTTCAGCCTTCTTGAAAGACCAATAATTTCTTTTGACATGGCATCGCTTGCCACAATACCAACAACTAGTTTTTCTAACTTCAAACTTCTGAATCTTCTTAATCTTCTTGAGAAATTTCAATCCTCTATCTATCTACCTTTCCATCTCTTCTAAATATAAATTCACCTAAGCTCTGATACCAAGTGTAAATATTAAAACAAGAAGAGAAACCAAGAAACAAAAACAAAATAAGAGAAAATAACAAGAGACGCGAATTTATAGTGGTTTGACAATCTCCTACATCCACTCTCAAGCAGGGAAAACTTATCTATTAACCGATATCCAGTACATGGCTATACACATCTATTTATACATTTATTCAGCATGAAACAAAGTGTTTGGGGAAGACAAACAGTCATGTGACCATTGGTCTTCATATACCCAACAGTTTGTGCACGTAACAAATAAAAATTTCTTTTGAGTGAAATTTTAAATTGTGTGAAAAGAAAGATTATAGAAGCTACAATTTATCAATGTTCTTTATAAGCTTCTTTTGTTTATTTTTCATCTCATTCTACTTTCTATCACCATCATTTTAAATTATGAGCATATCTATAATACACTCTAACCTCATAATTATCTTCACCACTCAAGTACGGATAAATACTAACTATAACTAGCGCTTGCACCAAATGGAGGTGCAATGGTTATGCTGAGAGTTATATCTGACTAAAAAAAATTGAGTTTTAAATATGGTTGACTATAAATTTGTTTAGAACTATTGAATAATGTATAATGCTTATACAATGTAAGATATGAATCTTTGTGTTTGTGGAGTTGGGTACATTAGATACATTTTTTTTTAATGCTGAAATATGCTAGAATAATAAAACATAAGTAGATTAAGCTAGAATGGGGAAATAAAGAATACTAAGTTGTGTATATGAATCACGAAATAATTTAGGGTTCCTTGTTAAAGTGGAGAAAACAACTAAAAGCCAATAAGTTTTTTATTATCATATTCATATTTAATACTAACATTTTTTTTTTGGTAATGACAAAAGTATTCAAGAATTTTAAATTTAATTTGAATTTTAGATATTTGTATTTAGATAGATAATAACTTAATTTTGTTTAAAATTTATTTTATTTTGATTTTAGTTATTCTTTTTTTCAAATTTTGATGGATTGTTGTAAGATATCAATATTGTATTATATCCTAATGATATTGTTCAGAGAGTTCTTACTGTGCGATGAAAAATGTGCATGCTGAACGAAGTGCTAAAAAGAAAGCTAAATAACCAAACAAACACAATGCATCATACACCTCAAGATTAGAATGGTAAAACTAAAACAGAGAACAAAATGATAAATAATGCAAGCCATAATTTCTGCTTTAATTTGGTTATCATGCGATTAGATGTGTGCTCATGACGTGGCTTCGGATGTTTGATATTGCTCCATGATATCGATGTGATGATAAATGGATTAATGGATGAAAGTGATGAAATATGGGTTGAGTAATGATTTTGGCAGAGTAATGGTATGATGTATGAAAAAGTGGATGATTTGGTTTAAAATGAGGGGGATTAAATAGGAGATGAGAGAATGCAACACTTATCCTCAAGAAGGACAAGTGACATTCCAAAGAGATCCAAATGGAAGAAGATTCTACACTTGTCCTAAGGGAAAACACAAATGTCCCAAAGGAGGGACAGATGTCTATTTGGGGAATAACCACCCAAATAAAGCAATATCTTCCTAATAAATAGGAAAATTAGTTAGAATTAGAAGGGATAGGATAAGGTTAGTTAGGATAAGATAACTAGGATAGGATAGGGTTGATTAGGATAGGATTGGAAGGATTCTAGGGAGAAAAGTTATGAGCCATGTGCTCAAATAGGAATTTGAACTAAATTAATCAATTAAATTAATTAATCCATGGGCTTGGAAAGGGGATATTTAATTAATTAAAGTAACTAATTAAAAGGGGTGGAGAACAAGTATAATTAATTAATTAAATTAATTAATTAGGAGGATGGGAATGGGGAACTAATTAATTATGAATTAATTAATAGGAATAAAGGGGTTTGGGGGATTAATTAATTAGGAATTAATTAATAGGATAGGATGAAAGGGGGATTAATTAATTAGAAATTAGTTAATTCAAAGGGATTGAAAGGGGATAATTAATTAATTCAAGGGATGGGCTAATTAATTAAGATATCCAATTAATTAAATGGCTAAAGGGAATAAATTTGACTAAATTAACTAGCCAAATTTAAGCATATACATTTTGTCCCTCTTCATAGTGGCGCTAGAATAGCGTTGGTGTGAAGACAATAAGACACTTGCGAGGGAAGAAAAAAAGGGAGCAAGAAAATTCCCTAGGCGAATGAAGGAATGGTTAGGGATTCCCCCTTGAGAGGGTGCATGGGGAAAAAGGAATCAGGTGACATCTCAAAAGAAACATTGGCCCACTGGACAAGATAGAAGGAAAGAAGCAGAGAAGGAAGGAGAGAAATATGCAAATGTAATGGATGATATGGATGAAAGGATCATGGAGCACGAGCACCCCCAAAATAGGACACCATGTACTGAGAACTTATTTTGATTTAGCAATGCTTGTGAGTCACCAAGGTGTATACACCTAAAAATGGTCTGAAGATAATTAATTAAATAAGCAATTATTTAATTAATCCCCCTTCCCAATTTATTTAAATTCATTAGAAATTTTATTAAATTCCCTATTCACCTTCTTATTAATAAATCTAAGGATTTATTTAATAAGTTCATTTCAATATTCCCCTTTGATTAATTAATCTAAATTAATTAATGTGCCCCCATTAAATTCATTTCTTCTAATCCCATAATTAGTTAAAACAAATCAATTTATGTTGTTGAAAGTTAATGAGCCTTTTCCTATTATTTGAATTTTTAAATTAAAATTTCCCACATGCCTCCTAACTTATAACCACCTAACCTAACCACCCCCTAACCTAACCCTATCCTACCTTGCACATCCTAACCTCCGTATCCTAACCTTATATGGGTTGGATATTCTCCCCTTGAGACACATGGAACTTATGCCACATGTCTCCTTACTTGGACACTTGTCCTCTTGTGAGCAAGGTTCCTTGACATTTGTCACCATAGAGATGACAAGTGTCTATCCCTCCAACCTCTTCTCCAACCTCCTCCAATTTGACCCTTGATATCTTCAGATTCAATCTTGACTATTGATTCTTGCCACCTCACCCCTGGCCTTGGAAATCCTATAAATATTCCCTATTTTGGAGCACAATGGATCCCATCTCAAGCATTGTTATTATAGGCATATCAATTCTAGCATTCTAGTTTAGCATTGTTATCATTTATTGCATCTTAGATCTAGCTTAATTTGATCATCTTCTAGCATAATTTTTTAATCATATAACATAACCAATCTCTCATCTAGCTTAATTGAATCTATCATTTAGTATAACCATGCATATCATTAGCATAATTAGCTTCTTGGATCAATCTAGCTTAAGCATGCATTCATCTAGCTTGCACATCATATCATTTTAAATCCTCTATCTTGGTGTAGTCAATTCACTAGGATTTCTCATCTAGATCTGAGAGAAAATCCACACTCCCATCTCTTAGGAGGTGACAAGTCGCTTTGCCATGGTTTATCTTTCATTTGATTCCAATTTGCTAACCATGCTTCTAATGATCTATTGAGTGTTTGTGTTGTAGTTGAAGGTATCCTACTTCACACTCACAACATTTTGGCACCCATTGTGAGGAAATAAATCTAATTTCTTGGCCTCTTGCATCTTCAAATCTTCAATCTCACGGTTCTCTGGCTGTGCTATTTTCAAAATCTTGTATGAGCACCTTTGCAATACCATACGAGTTTCTTTGTGTAGTCATATGGGTATGTGGGAATACTTGTACTGCTAGGTGAGAAAACTTGTATGATTTTATGTTTCTACCTTTGCATAAACAAAGTTCATTTTAGGCTTTTTATGCTTAAAATTGGCAATTACTATTGCTAACCTTGGTTTGTTTGTGAGTTTTCTAGCAGCCTAACTGGTTTTCTGCAGAATGTTTGTCCAAGATTACGTGGGCCAAAGAATCAATTACTCAAAATAAATGTGATTACTAATGTATTGGTTTTGCAAGTTGCCTAAGGAAAATCAACCAAACTTTATGTCTTCTTAAAGTTTTCTAGGCACACTTAATCTGTTAATGGTAAATGAACAATCTTGTTTTCTATGCTTGAGAAGTTGTCTAAAAGGTAGGAGAGTATTCTCTTGTCTGTATGGACAATCGGAAATCTTGATCTTTGAAGCGCTTCTATGTTTGAGATTTGAATACCTTTAGCGGGCCTGTCACAGTGGGAAAAAGTAATCACCTTGTGAGAATGACCCAAGTGAGTACAACTAGGCCTAAGCTTTTTGACTCACTCAAAAAAGTAGGCCTCTCGGGATTAAACTCTCAGAGGATGGGATTATTTGAGTTTTCTCTTTTGATATCTCTCATATCGGACATTTAGTAGGGCCTCGTGGTCTCAATCACGCTTGCATGACTACTTCTTGTTTTGATACCTTATTGGGCTATGTGTCTAAATCGCACTTACATGACTGCAAGGGGTAATTCCAAACAGAAATCCTTACTATGAACCCTAATATAGAAGCTACCCGGTTCACCTCCGAAAGGGGGATAATCTTTGTGCAAGAGAGATAGTAACTCTCCCAAGACACTTGCCATATCATTCCCCCATTAATGTTTGGAGTTGGATAATATGGTGTTGAGAATCCATTGTGTGAGACTCAATGACCGTATTCTGATTAGCTATTGGCTGTGTACCTAAGTTTGCAAGCAAAGGTTTTCTCTCTCAGCCAACTTCCTTAGGATTTAGCATGTTGTGCTTGAAGCCACTTATCATATTGCATGTTTGATGTGTTTTCATCCTTGGCACTGAAACTGAAACCTCTAAAACTAGAAAACATAACCAAAACTTCAAACATAAAACATCATTGGTCAAAAATTTGTCAGTCAAAAATTTGTCTCTTCTCTGTCATAAGTCGTACGAGTTTCCTAGTTTGTCATACGAGAAAGCTAGTTCATCATTCTATTTTGTATAAATTATCATATGAGTCAGACCAACAGAAGTTCTTTGTTATCAGTTGTCATATGGTTGTCTCTAAATTGTTGTATGGGATTCATAGTTTGTCATATGAAGCTGTCTAAATTATCTTCTAGAAGTCCTTAATCTGTCATACGAGGGTCTGTCTCTATCAGTCCAGAGCTATCTTATTGCATGTCTTTTCAGGACCTGCCATGTTTGCTTGGTCAATTCATAGTAAGTGTATACACTTGATATTTGTCATTCTATGCTTAGATTGTCTTCTTGGTTTGCTCGGTTAAGTAATCTTTTGTCGAAACGGATTCTAGAACTAGACACCCCAAGATTTTCAAGTATTCATCTTCAACAAGTTCAAGATCTAACATCTCAAAGTGCATTATCACCTTCTTTGATAAAATGATCACTCAAAACATAGTTTCTCATCAGGATCTATCATCCTTTATCATGAAACTATAGTGTTTGATCAGGATAACCTCATCCCATATCATAGGATATATCATTCCTATTGGACTTGGTCTTATCAAAATCATCATCATTGCACTCCAACCTAAGATCGGAAAACTTACAAACTTACAAATACTTGAATTACCTTATTGTGTCATGTCACTCTATCATATATACATTGACACTAAGTCACTTATCAAAATACCTTTTAGACAATTGATTCCTTGCACAATATTCAACACATGTGTATGCCCATTTTAACAAGAGCGTAGAGACGTAAGATCGCAGAAATGGAAATAGAAACATTTGAAATAGTTGAAGATCATAGGAACATGGCATACCAAATTGAAATACAAGAACAGGACATATCAGATCAACATATTAGAGAAATGAAACAAGATCCTAAATTCAATAAATTTATGGAGAAAATATTGGAGGGAGAAAAAGAATAATACTTCCTAATGTTAGCAAAATCTAGTTCTACACTCCCCCAAGATTTTCATGTGAGCAATTTAGGACAAAGGAGAAGTGACCCTTTCCATGATAATTAATTACATGAGGAGGTTTACAGTCACAAAAAGGTTGACACATCAATTCCAGATAACACATGAACTAATGAGGAAATGTTTGTTCCCAAAAGGGATGACGTAGAAATTCTCAACAATGCCAAATCTAATGAGGACACAAGAAAGAGTCAGGGTGATATAAGAAGAGATCAAGATCATACTATAATACAAACTCATGGTTATTTAAGAATAAATTTGTTAGATAGTTCAAATAACCAGAAGACAACTTAGAAGGGGGGGTGAATCAGTTGTCATGGATTACTGGAACTATTAGCAATTTAAAATTTAATATTAGAACCCAAAACATTAATACCAGAATAGCAGTTAAATAAATTAAGAATAAACAATAATCACAGAATAAATACCATCCACATGAAACCCAGATTTATACGTGGAAAACCCGATAAAGAGAAAAACTATGGTGGGAAGCCTACCCACAGTCAGATAATAACTTCTGCAGTAAGTATGTGAATTACAATTGAGGGTCGTGCACTTGTAGGAAGGCCACCAACCTAGAGCACATTGCTCATCACAAAAGGAGCCTCACTAACTACATATAAATCCAAACTACAATCCAGAGAAGTGTTGAACTGCAAAAGAGAGCATCTCTTATGTCTGAGTACAGTTCTGGTTAATCTCAATACTAGAGAACTAAATCCTCTTACATAAACCCAATTAAATCTCCAATGATCGGCCAACTCTTTTTCTTGAATGATATTATATTATTCACAAATTACATTCCTATGATCTTTCCCATATAATCTACAATGAGATCTTACATCTATATATACAAACCCTTGACCATAAACAATTAGGTCAGCCACGAGATAATAAACCAATTACATAATTACAAACCATGTCGGCCTTAGAAATACATCAAGAGGTCCAATCCACACATTACATTAAAGCTTGTCCATAACCTAGATCAACTAGGACACAATATAGGTCCACACTCTACAACAATGATCTTCGTCCACCAAGCCTCGAACATGATCATCAACAACATCCCAAAACTCCACCAGAAGCTACAGCAACACCACTTATGCAATTCAACAAATATCTTCATCAAAAGATCTCCCAGTGAAACCCTCGTTGGAACTAGAAGCCAAGCTTCCAAGAAAACAAGATAGCATCCAATTACCAGACCAAAACCAACTGACCAAATATGAGCATGAGTATCATGAACAAGCTAATTCTATCACCAAACCATACTAGAGCCTACCAGATCATGTTGGATCCAAATCAACCAAAAACCACTCAACCTACTAGAACCAAAAGGGCGTCGGTAAAGCATCCAAATAGCTAGTGTTGGCATCAATGACAAAACATCAATGTAAAACATAATTGATTCCACCAAATGGCCAACAATCTCCCCCTTTGGCATTGATGGCAACACTAGATGTGAAAAACATCTAAGTACCAAGAAATGTCAAACAAGTCTCCCCTAATGGAAGACAACTGACAATCTCCCACATAGAGCTCTCAATGTCAATATCTCCCCCTTTACTTTTCTTATTCATATTGCTCCCCCTTTGACATCAATGCTAGAAATATGACAAAAATATCAAAGCAAGAACATAAACCACTTAATCAAAAAGCTGACTACTCCCCCTAAGCAATAGCATCCCATATCAGTGCCAGAATGAATAGTATCTCTGATATTGCATGTCAGACTGATGCCAAATCACATTAATCAAGTCTCTATTGGAGGGGCAAAAACTCTCAATATGCCTCTCAAGTACTCAAATGATTCCTTGGGCAAAGGTTTAGTGAAAATATCTACGATCTTCTGTTTAGTGTTCACATAAACCAGTCTAACTTCATTTGCTTCCACCTTTTCCTTTGAAACATTATACTTGATAGACATATGCTTTGTTTTAGAATGAAATACCAGATTCTTTGATATACCAATCAGAGTAGAGTTATCATAGTGAATAACTACCGGTGCATCACAATTCATGTTTATATCATTCAACATTTGCTTCATCCATAAAACTTGTGTACAGTTAGTAGCAACAACAACATACTCAACTTCAGTAGTAGATAAAGAAGTACATGACTATTTCTTGTTGATCCATGAAACCAACTTCTTTCCAAGAAGGAAAGCTCCACCAGAAGTACTTTTCTAGTCATAAACATCTCCAGCCCAATCAACATCTATATATGCACATAAATTAAAGTTATCATCCTTAGGGTACCACAAGCCATATTCTGATGTACCTTGCAAGTATCTAAAAATCCTTTTCACCACCATCTCATGATTTTCTCTAGGATCACTCTGAAATCTTGAAACAATAGAAACAACATTCAGAATGTCAGGCCTAGTTTGAGTCAAATAAAGAAGACCTCCAATCATAAATTTTTATCTTGTAGGATTTACCAGTGTAGAAACATCTTTTATTGTTAATTTCTCACTTGTAACCATAGGAGTACCTACCGGTTTAGAATCTCCCATACCAAATTTCTTCAACAATTCCTTAGCATATTTAGTTTGACAAATGAAAATGCCTTTGTCAATCTGAGTAATTTGCAAACCTAAGAAAAATTTCATCTCACCAATCATAGACATCTCAAATTCTTTCTCCATTTTCTTAGAAAATTCTATGCATAACTTATCTTCACCTCCAAAAATAATGTCATCAACAAATACTTCAATAATTAGTATATCATCATCAGTGATCTTATAATAAAAATTACTGTTAGCACTACCCTTAGTAAAACCAAGCTTCAAAATATATTTATCTAACCTTGCATACCAAGCTCTAGGTGCTTGTTTCAATCCATATAAAGCTTTCCTTAACCTACAAACCATATTTGTATCATCTGATAGTGAAAAAACATCAAGTTGCTCAATATAAACTTCTTCATCAAGATCCCCATTCAAAAATGCACATTTAACATCCATCTGATAAACCTTTTAGTTTTTATAAGTAACATAGGCAAGAAATAATCTTACAGCTTCAATCCTAGCTACAAGTACAAAAGTCTCCCCATAAGAAATTTCTTCCTTCTGAGAATATCCTTTACAAACCAATCTAGCCTTATCCCTTATAACTGGACCATCCTCATTCAATTTATTCCTAAAAACCCATTTAGTTTCAATAACATTTTTATTTTTAGGTCAGGGAACCAAGGTCCATGTGTTATTTTTCTCAGTCTAACCTAATTCTTCTTCCGTAGATTTCAACTAATATTCATCTTTACATGCCTTAATTACTGATACCGGTTCAACTTGTGAAATTAAACATACCTCATTAGTTGCTAGTCTTCTTCTTGTCATCACTCCATTACTCTTATCCCCAATGATTTGATCTTCTGAATGATTCAATCTCACATACCTAGGAGTCTTTTGACTTTTTGTTCCTCTTCCCTGTTCTTCAGGAACTGTAGAATTCTCTCATATTGTCGGAGTAACTAGTTCAACACTTTGTTTCGGTAAAGGTGCTACCGGTTCAGATATAATCATTTCCACTGCTGGTTCCTTCTCATAAACTCTGATTTAACTTGTGTTCATCTCATCTACTTTGACATTAGCACTCTCCACAATTCTCTACAATCTCTTGTTATAACATCTATATGCTTTGCTTTCATTAGAATAACCAAGAAATATGCCTTCATCACATCTAGGATCAAATTTCCCAATGATATCATCTCTCATAATATAGCTATTACTGCCAAAAATTCTAAAATACTTAAGTGTAGGTGTATTGCCAAACCATAATTCATAAGGTGTCTTACCGGTTTCTCCTTTGATATGTACTTCATTGAATGTGTAAACCACTGTGCTCACTGCTTCTCTCTAGTAGTTGTGAGGTAGACTAGATTCTATCATCATTGTTCTAGTAGCATCCAAGATAGTTTTGTTCTTCCTTTCCACAACTCCATTCTGTCGAGGTGTCCGGGGAGCAGAAAATTGTCTTCTTATCCCATGCTTCTCACAAAAGTTATTCAACTCATCGGATGTGAATTCTCCACCATGATCTGGCCTCAATCATTTAATCTTCAATCCTTTCTCAGTTTCCAATTTAGCCTTAAAAATTTTAAACTTTTCAAATGCTTCAAATTTCTCCTTAATAAAAGTAACCCACATCATTCTAGAATAATCATCAATGATTAGCATGAAATATCTATCACCTTGACAAGTTTTAACTCTAGTAGGGCCACACAGTTCAGTATGAATAAGATCAAGAACATCATTTAATTTATCTTGTATACTCCTAAAAGAGGTTTTGACCTGTTTACCCATTTGACATTCTTTACATACCAAATTATAGGGCTTCATAATCTTAGGTATATCCCTAGTTGCCTTAGTTCAACCGATCTTCACAATGCAGTCAAAATTCACATGACACAGCCTTTATACCATAGCCAACTCTCATCAATCTCTGTAATCAAACATGTCTTCTCATCGGAGTTCAAATAGAATATATTACCTTTTATCTCTATACTGGTTGCAATCTCCCGACCAGATTTGTTAATGATTTTGTATTTTCCATCCTTGAACTGTAATTGAAATCCCTTATCTACCAATTGTCCTACACTCAAAAGATTATGACTTAAACCTTCAACATAATAAACATTGTGAGTATTGTTGTTACCATCCAATGATATAGATCATTTTCCTTTGATCATACATGCTTTGTCATCTCCAAATCTAACTAGACCACCATCAAATTCTTGCAAAGACAAAAACTTCCCTTTATCTCCATTCATATGATGTGAATAACTGCTATTAATTACCCATTCATCCTTGTCTTCAATTTTAGCAACAAGTGCCTTCTCTTCAGGTACATTCTCTTCCAGTGTCAGATCATCTTATTTGATAGCCAAGAACACCCATTCCTTCCCATTATCGGAACAACTAGTGGAAGCTTTTGCCAATTCATCATCAGAATCAATAATGCCTTCCTCATCCGCTATGTAGGATGACTTGTCTCTGTTTTTCATGTAATTATATTTGTTCTAATATCTAGGGTTAGGCATAAATGATCTTCTAACTCTTTCTTCAAATCTTGAATTCCTTTTAGGACATTTAGGTGCAAAATGACCAATCTTATTACATGCAAAACATTTAAAAGGTGATTTTCCTTCATACTTAATTCCTACCGGTCCTTTAGGTACTCTTCTAGAAAATAGTGCTTCAAGTTGCTCAAACTCATCATCTTCTCTCTTCATATCTTCCAATTCCTTTGCATACAAAGCTTCCAAGTCTTGCTTACTGATTGCAGATGTAGATGCATGAAAAGCAGGCCAGACTTCACAACTCTAGAAGCTCCAAATTCTTCAAGCTCAAAAGAAAATAGTTTCCCAACCAAAGTATCTCTGTTGATAGATGTATTAGCCATTTTTCTCAACTCATTAATAGAAGTAGCCTTCATTTTATAATATGGTGGTAGGGCTATCAAGACTTTAGAAATAATTTCATCTTCGCTCAGAGTTCCACAACAACATTGAATTCCCATTACAATCTCATTTACCCTTTCCATGAATACAATAATTCTTTCACCTTCTTCCATCTTCAAGTTTTCATATCTCACCCTGTAACCATCAAGTTTAGCAATCTTCACTATAGGGTCACCTTCATTAAGACCCTCCAACTTATCCCATATAGCCTTTCTAGATGATTTATTGATTAATCAAATAATTGTTGATCAGAAAGTGCACACAAGAGGGCTTCTCTTGCTCTACAATCATTCTCAAGTTCATTGTCCAAGTTTTCTGGAGGAGGATTGCCAGATCTTGGATTATAAGGTGTGACACCATTCTGTGTGATCTCCCAAATCTCCTTGCCAAGACATCTCAGATGAGTCTCCATTTGAATCTTCCATCAAGACTTAGAATGTCCCTCTGAAAGATAGCTCCAGAAGAACTGGATGAACTTGAACTATTAGTTGTCATAGAATCTTCCTCAAGCAGTTAAGCTTTCTACAGAGAGGAACAAAGCTTTGATACCAATAGTTAGACATTTCAAATAACCAAAAGATGACTGAGAGGGGGGGGGAGTGAATCGGTTGTCACAGATTACCGGAACTATTAGAAATTTAAACTTTAATACTCAAACCCAAAACATTAATACTGGAATAGCAGTTAAACCAATTAAGCATAAACAATAATTACAAAATAAATACCATCCACATGACACCAAGATTTATACATGAAAAACCCGATAAAGGGAAAAACCACGTTGAGAAGCCTACCCATAGTCAGATTGTTAGGACTCAGAGGCAACTAAGAGGGGGGGGGGGTGTGAATCAGTTGTCTATTAATTTCAACCCAAATATAACTTAATCAAACTTGATGCATAATATTCAATAAACCAAACTTAATGTTGGTTGACAGTTTAATAGTTAATAACAATACTGGTGAAGCTTAATGCATGAAACAAAAAGGGAAATAACATCCACAACACATAACATAGATATTTGTATGTGGAAACCCTGTAAGGGGAAAAACCATAGTGGGAAACCTTACCCATAATTAGATGATACTACTATAGATAGTATGTGTATATAAATGGGGTCTACACATGCAGAAAGGCCAACTGCCTAAAGCTCACTGTTCATAACACAAAATGAGAGTCACACTGACTACAATTGGATGATTAAATCCAATGATAATGTACTACTCAAAATAGCATCTTCATATGTTGGATTCAGTATTGGTTAAGCTCTGATTGTCTTCTTCAAACCTTCCTTGAATCTTCAAATGATGTCTGCGTAAGTAGCTCTACTTGTATTCACATATACCAAATATCACAACCTTATAATACCTTATGTCATTCCTCTACCACATAATCTCAGAAATGAGATCTTACATATATACCAAAACCTAAGACCAAATGTGTAGCTCGGCTCACTAAGAATATTACAATAGAATCAATTACAAATGAATCAATATGTGATGCATCATGTCATCTCAATGCATTTACAATAATAACCAATCAATAAATCATCTCCATAACGTGTCGTACTGATCTGGAATAGATAACGCATGCTAGTCCATAACCTAGACCAATTTGCTGGTAACAACAAATATGCCAACTCGACTAGACCAATAACCAAATCACCAAAACCAAGTCTCCAAACCATGTCTTCGACATAACCAAGTAATCTCCAGATGATAATAGATCATCCTTAGTGCCGATGAACAATATAACCTGTTGGTGACCCAAAGATCGATGACTGTGCATAAGTCATTGAACATGCCTGTGAACATAACCAAATATCTTTAGAAAGATAAGTGCTGATAAGTGTTGAAAAGTGTTGACATCAATAAAAAAACCAATGTAACACATCCATAATACCAACAATCTCCCCCTTTGGCATTGATGGCAACACAAGATGGAAAAACCATCTAAGTGCCAAAGTCAGAATGCCAAAAACCCAAAACCAACAATCTCCCAAAGAGATCAATTACCAGAAATCAAAATAAAAGTGCAGAGAGTAACAATCTCTCCCCCAATGAATAATCTCTCCTCCTAAATACAAATTTTTTCCATAGATATCTCTCCCCCTTTGACATCAAATGCCAAAGCAATACAAAAACTAGATACAACTAGTTCATAGAACTAATTACAAATACCAACTACTCCCCTTGAGAAGTAGCTCTCCTTCATCAAAGCTAAAAAAAGGTTTCTCTATAAATTTTGTCGGTCTGATGCCAAGCATCAACTTTCAAAGTATCTATCGGTGAGGGTATAACCCCAAGCTGCTCTCTAAGATATTCAAAAGTTTCCTTAAGCAAAAGCTTAGTAAAAATGTCTACAATCTGCTCTTTAGTATTCACATAAACCAATTTCACTTCTTTTTCTTCAACATTCTCTTTCAGAAAATTGAATTTGATAGAAACATGTTTAGTTTTAGAGTGAAATACAAGATTATTAGATATATCAATTGCTGCCATATTATCATAGTATTTAAGTAAGTATAGGCTCTTTTCATTTTACCTTTATGTCCTTCAACATTTTCTTAATCCATAATACCTAAGTAAACTTAGTTGTTGCTGCAACATATTCTAATTCTGCTATTGATAATGATGTACAACTCTGTTTCTTGCTCAACCATGAAATCAATCTGCTATCAAGAAAGAATGCTCTGCTAGAGGTTCTCTTTCTATCATGTACATCTCCTTCCCAATTAGCATTGATGTATGCACATAAATCAAAATTTTCATCTTTAGGATACCATAAACCAAGATTTTTTGTGCCTTGTAAATACTGGAAAATCCTTTTAACTGCGGATTCATGATTTTCCTTAGGATTACTCTGAAATATTGAAACAATACATATTGCATTCATAATATCAAGTCTTGTTTGTGTCAAATATAGTAAACCTCCAATCATAGATTTATATCTTGTCAGATTAATAGGAGCTGAATCATCCTTCAATTATAGTTTATCAGTTGTAGTCATAGGAATACTTACCGGTTTAGAGTTTTCCATACCAAATTTCTTCAATAGTTCCTTCAAGTACTTTGATTGACATATGTATATACCTTTATCAGTCTATGAAATCTACAATCCTAAAAATAATTTTATCTCCCCAATCATAGACATTTCAAATTCTTCCTGCATCTTATTAGAAAAGTCTTTACACAATCCATCTTCTCCTCCAAAATGATATCATCAACAAAAAATTCAATAACCAAGATTTCATCATTAGTCACTTTGAAATATAAGTTGTTTTCTGCATTACCTTTAGTGTAACCCAAGCTTCAAAAGATATTTATCCAATCTAGCATACCAAGCTCTAGGAGCTTGCTTCAATCCATATAAAGCTTTCCTTAAACTGCAAACCATATCTTTGTCATTTGTAAAAAAAAATCCATCAAATTGTTCAATGTAAACTTCCTCTTCAAGATCACCATTTAGAAATGCACATTTAAAATCCATTTGATATACTTTATAGTTCTTGTGTGCTGCAAATGCTAGAAATAGTCTGACTACCTCAATTCTAGCTATCGGTGCAAAGGTTTCATTATAATCAATTCCCTCTCTCTATAAATATCCCTTACATACTAATCTTGCTTTGTTTCTGATTACCTTACCGTCTTCATTAAGTTTATTTCTAAATACCCATTTAGTTCCAATTACATTTTTATTTTTAGGTTGGGGAGCCAATGTCCATGTGTTATTCTTTTCAATTTGTTCCATTTCATCTTCCATAGCTTCAATCTAATGTTTATCTTCACATGCCTTATTAACTGATGCTGGTTCAATTTGAGAAATTAAACATACCTCTTCATTTTCTAGTGTTCCTCTTGTCATAACTCCTTGATACTTATTCCCAATTATCTGACTTTCAGAGTGATTCAGTCTTACATACCTGGGTGCATTCACTTGCTATTGTTCTTCAGTCACTATGGAATTCTCTGATGATGTCGGTGTGACTGGATCAACATTCTGTACTAGTGCACTCAGAGTAGGTTCATTTATGATCATCTCAACTACCAGTTTAGAGTCCATAAACCTTGAATCTCTTCTAAACTGTTCATCAATCTTCACATTTGCACTCTCAATTATTTTCTGCAATCTTTTATTAGAACATCTATATGCCTTACTCTTAGATGAATAACCGAGAAATATTCCTTCATCACTTCTAGGATCAAATTTACCAATATACTCATCTCTCCTAATATAACATTTGCTTCCAAATATTTTAAAATATTTAAGAGTAGGAGTATTACCAAACCATAGTTAATGAGGGGTCTTACCAGTTTCACTGCTTCTCTTGAATACACATGAGGTAGATTTGCTTTTGATATCATGCTTCTAGCTATATCCAAAATAGTTGTGTTCTTCCTTTCCACAAATACATTCTGTTGGGGTGTCCGACGTGCTGATAGCTATCTTCTGATTCCATTCACTTCACAGAATGTATTAAATTCCTTAGATGTGAATTCACCTCCTTGATCTGACTTAAACATTTGATTTTCTTACCAGTTTCATTCTCTACCATTGCGTTGAATAGTTTGAATTTCCCAAAAGCTTCTGATTTCTCCCTAAGAAAAGTATCCCAACACATTCTAGAATAATTATCAATGATTAGCATAAAATATCTATCTCCTTGTAGACTTCTAGTTCTTGTCGGACCACATAAACCAGTATGAATTAAATCAAGAACATTATTGAATTTGTCGGGAATACTCTTAAAGGTTGTTCTAACTTTCTTTCCAAATTGACATTCCTTACATACCAGATTGTGAGGTTTTACAATCTTAGGTAAATCCCTTACTGCCTTAGTTGTATTGATCTTTACAATGTTATCAAAATTCACATGACAAATTCTCTTATGGCATAACCAACTTTCATCAATATGTGCAATCAAGCATGTCTTCTCATTGTTAGTCAAATGAAAGATATTACCTCTAGTCTGATTGCCGGTTGCAATTTCCAAACCAGTTTTGTTCAAGATTTTTCATTTACCATTCTTGAATTGTAACTAAAATCCCTTTTCAACTAATTGACCAACACTCAAAATATTATGCTTCAAACCTTCAACATAATAAACGTTGTCAATATTGTGCTTACCATCAAAAGATATGGTGCCTTTTTCTCTGATCAAACAAGCTTTGTCATCTCCAAACCTTACTAGACCTCCATTGTATTCTTGAAAAAGTTAAGAATTTTCTTTTATCACCAATCATATGATGTGAACATCTAGAATCAATGATCCATTCATCCTTTTCTTCAATTTTAGCTACCAGGGCCTGCTCTACCAGTTGTACAATAGGTGTCAATTAATCTTCTATTATTGCAACAAAAGCCAATCCATTGTCTATTGGTTCCTCATCAGAATCATTAGTAACTCCTTCATAAACATAGTAACATGATTTGTCTCTAATCTTCTTAAATCTGTATCTTTGATATTTAGGGTTAGGCTTGTATGTTCTTTTAGCTTCTTCTCTTAATATTGCATGTCTATCGGGACACCTAGATGCCACATGACCAATTTTATTGCAGTTAAAACATTTAAAAGGTGCTTTACCTTCATACTTACTTCCAACTGGACCTTTAGGCATTTTTCTTGTGAATAGTGCTTCAAGTTCTTCTAGTTCTTCATTTTCCTTTCTGATGTCTTCAAGTTCTCTTGCATAAAGTGCTTTCCAATCAGATTTCTCAGATGACGATGATGATGTTGCAGATGATGATGATGCTTTGAAAGCTAAACCTATTTTAATTGACAGTTTAACAATTAATAACAATACCAGTGAAGCTTAATGCATGAAATAGAAAGAGAAATAAAATCCACAACACATAACGCAGATATTTGTATGTGGAAACCCTATAAGGGGAAAAAACATGGTGGGAAGCCTTACCCACAATCAGATGATACTACTGCAGATAGTATGTGTGTACAAATGGGGTCTGCACATGTAGAAAGGCCAACTGCCTAGAGTTCACTGCTCAAAACACAAAATGAGAGTCACACTGACTACAATTGGATGATTAAATCCAATTATAATGTACTGCTCAAAATGGCATCTTCATATGCTGGATTCAGTACCTGTTAAGCTTTGATTGTCTTATTCAAACCTTCCTTGAATCTTGAAATGATGTCTACGTGAGTAGCTTTGCTTATATTCACATATACCGAATATCACAACCTTATAATACCTTATGTCATTCCTCTGCCACATAATCTCACAAATGAGATCTTACATATATACTAAAACCTAAGACCAAATGTGTAGGTCAGTTCCCTAAGAATATTACAATAGAATCAATTACAAATGAATCAATATGTGACGCATCATGTTGGCTCAATGCATTTACAATAATAACCAATCAATAAATCATCTACATTACGTGTCGTGCTGATCTAGAATAGATAATGCATGTCGGTCCATAACCTAGACCAATTTGCTGGTAACAACAAATATGCCAACTCGATTAGACCAATAACCAAATCACCAAAACCAAGTGTCCAAACCATGTCTTCAACATAACCAAGTAATCTCTAAATGATAACAGATCATCCTCAGTGCTGGTGAACAATATAACCTATCGGTGAACCAAATATCGATGACTATGCATAAGTCACTGAACATACCGTTGAACATAACCAAAGATCTCTAGAAAGATATGTGCTGATAAGTGTTGAAATCAACGACAAAACCAATACAACACATCCATAATACCAACACAGATAATACTTATGCAGTAAGTATGTCAAGAAGGCCAACAGCCTAGAGTGCACTGCTCATCACAAAAGGAGCCTCACTGACTACATATAAATCCATATTACAATCCGGAGAAGTTTTGAACTACAAAAGATAGCATCTCATATGCTTGAGTACAGTTCCAGTTAAGATCAATCCCGGAGGACTAAATCCTCTTAAATAAACCCAATTTGATCTTGTTGAATAGTATATTTGAAATAAAATAAAATAAAAAAATCTTCTCATAAGCCTAAAAGACTATCAGCCAAGATATTGTATCGAGCATCTTAAAAGGAGTTTCACCGAAAGGATGCTTTCATCGAAATAGAGCATAACATGTAAAGCACTACGCAAAAATCTTTTCGGCAGAGTGTCACTTTCGATAAATGAAGGAAGCCGCTCATCGATACTCCAGTTTCATCGAAAAGCAAAAAAGCAGAAAGCAAAAAAGTGATTTTGAAGAAATACAACTGTCGAAGAAACTCATAAAGCATTCATCGAAATGCAAATCTCATTGATAACATTATATCGAACAAGAACAGAGGTTTTTTATCGATAAAAGGGATATCGAAGGAAAAGGACTTTCGAAGAGCTTGCATGAACTTTCACCAAAGAATAGAACTCATCGAAATATGATTTCGATGAAACTTGCGAATGACTCATCGAAAGAAAGTTCATCGAGGAAAAGATGATTTCGATGAGTCTTGAAAATGGTTTTTTGACATGGGCTATTCACCGAAAAAGTAATATCGAGGAAAGTGAGCTTTCAATGAAAGATCAAAACATTCAGCCGAAGACAAGGGTTTCATCTAAAACTTGACTTACGATCATTTTGGTCAAACTGTACTTCCCATGAAAGAGTTAAAGACCCAAGTGAAGAATGTCACATCTGCAATTAAGTTCAAACATTTGAATAGCCGTTACAGATGTAGAGACATTAACTGTGCACAATTTGCTCATGCAATTATAGTTGAACTGATCGAATCTTCATAAGAGCCAGATTGATGCCAAGAGACTGAAAATTGCGAGGAATTTGCGAAAATTCGTGAACAACAATCAGAAGAGCTAGACATTTCTCCAAGTAAGTGTGATTTCTCGTATTTGCTGAAATTATGGAACCGTCTTCTTCCTCTAAAAGGAGTAGGAAAGGGAAAGAACTAAACCCTGAAGAGAAGCCCAAAAGATAGAAAAAGGAAGGTAGAGCTTTGACTCAGGATTTGCTAGACCAGTGCCTGACATCCAGCGTGAGGTCTAAAAAGATCAAGAGTGAAGAAGAAGGATTGGAGGATAGATTTGAACATCTGGGAGACATATGGACCAAAATCAGGGGACATGAATTGTTCCTATTTAGTTACAAAAGAAGGGATGCTCCTGAGCCCATAAGTAATCTATGGAAGAAAAACTTAGGGAAATTGGTAGTCCCAAATGTGTTTGTGGATGTTGAACTAATGAAAGCTCTGGTAGATTGTTATAATCCGAGAACCAAAACCATATGCGACTACCGAGGGAATCCCTTGGTGGTGATTAACAAATAGACTATTGATATGGTGTTTGATCTAGACTGGGAAGTAGAGGAGAAAATCGACATGCAGAAACTGTCGCAAGAATTCTTTAGCTTGGAAAACATCTACAGGACATGGAGATTACCTATTCACCAGCCAAAAGTGGGTGGGTCCTTTGTTCCGTTCAGCAAAGATGACAAGGTGCCATTTGATGTCAACCATTTCCATCCATATTTTAAGTATACATATTATGCTGCAGCCCAAGTATTAGGCTTAGAGGCTCATCCTCTCATGGATATTGGGGTTATGGTTCTATGTGCTGATTTACAATCAAAAGACCCTAGGTCATTTGATTATGCCACTTATGTTGCAGATGCCCTAAATCATGGGTTGGAGAAGTTAAAAGGGGACCTTGTGAATATCCATTTTTCATTGTACTCTTTATTGATGCATATTATTCTTTATTGTGGACAAGAAATTAATTTCTGGTCAGATGATTTCTGCATCAGAGCTTATGATAAGAATGGTTTGAAGAAACTAGTTGAATTGTGGGTTTCTGCATGGGATCAGAGATTCATGAACAACCAGTACTGGCACTTTCAAGAATATTTTGTGAAACCCCTTAGTGCGGCCTTTGGGCAACATAGAGATTATACTCTGTCCCCTGAAATTAAGAGGTTCCTCAGGCCAAAAGATTTCTCTCCGGAGTCACAGATTGATCACAATTGGGGTGATTGGTATTGCCACAATAATCATATAGAAATCAGGGTATTTGGGTATGAAGGAAAGCCACACATGCTTCCAATTACAGTACCAAACAGGGTGGCTAGTCTGGAGATTGTAAGACAACTATCTACTATCAATGCCAAACATCTTACGGATTTCGGTAAACAGTCCATCGTTCCAGGTTTATTGGTTTCTTATGATTTTATTGTTAAAAGTTCAAAAAGTTATCATCTACTTCAAAATAAATTAGACTACTATGGCATGACTCTGGGTGAACCTAGAGAGAACTTTGATCCTGAGGGATATATAAGAGCTGCCAGGGCATCACAAAAACTAAAGGCTGGAATACATGTGGCTAAAATGCCAGATGACTTGATCAAGAACCTTGAAAGAGAGGAGGCCAGGGTTTTGAGAGAAAGGAGTGAAATGAATTGGGAGGCCTTCAAATGGAAAAGGGCAAGGGGGATGGTAGATGGAGATTTACTTGGAAACCTCCAAGATCCTCTGGAAATAGTCAAAAAGCTACTTCAACATGAAGTAGAAATCATGCATAGAGTGCCCCCACAATTCCTTCATTTTATCAACACTAAAAAGGATAGTCAACCATTGGCTCACATGTCACCAAAATCAGCTGCTAGTAGTATCCATGCTAATTCTCCTAGAGAAGATTATCCTCCTAGTTTTGAAGCAGAGGTGAATGTGGACACTGGTGAAATTAACATTAAAGATGTAGTTGATATAAGGATGACAGAGCATGAAGATTTTGTTTTTGACGATGGATTTGCCTCTTCGAGGGAATTCCTTTCATTCTTGTACCAGTATAAAGGGGCACATGTGAAACGAAGCATGGCTGGAAGACCAAAAGAAGAACAGATGAAAAGACTACAGGATGAAATTGATACCCTCATGAAAGATATGACCCCTGAGAAAGGGAGGAGATTACTAAAAGAGGCTGGTGTTATCTTCTTTTCTGGTTGGGACATAAATTCAGCACTTCTGTTTAACAGATTCTTGAAGAAGCAAGACTTGAATCAACAGGTGTTGCCTCAGGAGATAGACAAATTATTCCTAGGCTCCGGATATGATCCTGATAAAAAGGCTCTCCTACAATGGGCATTATATCCAAAGGGAAAAAGGCCTATTATTGTGGATATCGAAGAAACCTTTGGACACCTCATGGTTCATCAGGTTGGAAAGACTGACCCTAGGGTCACTGCTAAATTAAACTTGGATGTTGCCAGATTAAATTTGGACCAAACAGAATTTTTGGTCAGGGAAAACATCACTTATAAGGGGTTGTATGAAAAATCTAAAGAGGAGAATCAAAAGTTACAAGAAAAAATATTGCAACTTGAGACAGGGACTCCCATAAATGAATATACCTCATATCCTACAGGACGTAGCTTGGATGATGTTTCTGATGCTCTGTACTGGAAGTATCAAGCAGATAAGGCTACCAAATAGGCAAATAATATCCAGCAAAAGATGGATAAAATGGTTAATGATATCATCGGACACTGATTCAACACAATGCTTTCACATGTTGAACAATATTGGAAGGTGTACACTGGAACTATAAAGGCATTAAGAGAGCATGAAAGATTAAAAGCACGATTGCACAAAGTAATAAACAGTGTTGATACGATGACGCCAGAGGAGAAGGCTGAAGGGACTGCGTACATGGAAAATCATGTTAAACTGAAAGATACGCTAAGAAGAGATCTTAAGGAATTGGATGATGGAAGACCTATTGGAATGCCCTCGGTCTATAAAGAAGGAGAACTAATATCTCTAGAGGATTTGCAGAATGAACTTGTCAGCGTCAAGGATTGGGCTTTATCAAAAATGGATCGAAGCAAAGACATGGCCCCTACCGTCAACCAGATGATATTTGAATACCTATCACAAGGAGAAGATTTGAAGAAACAGAGTGCTAAAATCAAAACTTTCAAAGATGATGATTATATTCATCACTTAGGAATTCTTAATCTCTTTTTGCTCAAGTTTGTTAGGAATATTCAAACTAACAATTATTATTTTGAAAAGACATGTCTTTTCATGAATAGCTTTTGTTCTCATATATATATGAGAATGGTTTTTGTAATATGGTGAGACGAAATACATAGAAACAAGAGAGCAATGTATGACAGCCTGTAAGTTTTCTGTTATACAAACCTTAATGGAATACATGCTAAGATCAATTGTTTTTCTTTGCGTATGTGTTGTGGATTATTTCACTTTGTTTTGGCAATCACCTGTGATATTATCTAAAGAGATAAGGTTATTCATATTCTTGAAATCAAATTTATGCTTTATGTTATAAAGTCAAAACAAAAGTTTTGCTTGCGAATTGTAATTGTTGCTCACAGAACTTAATTGACTGGTCCCTTAAAGGTAGGGTTAAATTCATTCAATCAACATATGATATAAGCATTTGATTGATTTCAGAAGAAATAATAACTGACAGGTCCATAAAGGGATGGATTAAAAAACTGTCTCACAGGCTCGCACAATAAGTCCTAAAGAAAGTATAATGACTCTGTAGCCCAAATAGCAAAGAAGGCATTGGTTAATTACAGATTACACTTATCACTATATTCATCATTTGTTATTTTAAAGCAACAGGAGTAACCAAGTAGGAAACATAGATCGAATAGCTTCTACAACAACAATCTTGAACTCATCTACTATATCTCCATTCTAGGAACCTATGCCATTCTGAGATAGGAGAAAACTAGATCATGACACTTAATCTGCTATAAAAGGAACTGGTCATTAGAAACAGCCAGTGAATAGGTATACCCGCCTAGGTCCTGCAGAGCTAGAAGTGAGAGAGTTAACATCTAAACAGGTTTGCTCTATAAGTTGGCCAAGTTAATTGGAGGGTTTGATTATAGGAGTTGGCATCTCCTTAGAACCTATCCAATCTGTTGATTTGAGACCCAACAGATCTCAAATAATCGACCAACTCCTTTGCCTGAATGATATTACATTATTCACACATTACATTCCTATGATCTCTCCCATATAATCTACAATGAGATCTTACATCTATATATACAAACCCTCGACCATTAAAAATTAGGTCGGCCACAAGATAATAAACCAATTACATAATTAAAAACCATGTTAGCCTTAGACCAAAAAAATAATATCCAACACATAAGATATCCCAAAAATACATTGAGAGGTCCAATCCTCATGTTACATTAAAGTCGGTCCATAACCTAGATCAACCGAGACCCAGTATAGGTCCACACGTTACAACAATGATCTCCATCTGCCAAGTCTCAAACATGATCATCAATAGCATCCTGAAACTCCACCAAAAGCTACACCAACACCACTTATGCAATTCACCAAAGATCTTCATCAAAAGCTCTGCCAGTGAAACCCTCGCCAGAACCAGAAGCCAAGCTTCCAAGCAAATAGGATAGCATCTGATTACCAGACCAAAACCAACTGACCAAATATGAGCATGAGTATCATGAACAAGCCAATTCCATCACCAAACCATACTGGATCATGTCAGATCCAAATCAATTAGAAACCACTCAACCTACCAATACCAGAAGGGTGCCGGTAAAGCATCCAAATAACTAGTGTTGGCATCAATGACAAAACATCAATGCAACACATAATCATTTCCACCAAATGGACAACAAAATCATGTGGATAATCCTCTCACATCTCTTACGTACACAACAAATACAAACATTGAAAACATAGATTCAAGATATGCAAAGAGGAACTGTTAGAAGATATTCGCTTCAAGAAATTTGTGCTTACCCATTCAACATAAATAGAAACATGATACCATTTCCTACAGGTTGTGAAACTCCTAGATATGATAAATATAATGGAAGCATGGATCCCGAAGATCATATACAATAATTTTGCATGATGAGTATGGAGTTTGCATATGAGGATACATACTTGATGATATTATTTCCAAAGAGCTTAAGTGGAATAGCTATGGAATGGTTCTCCAAACTTCCACCTGGAATTAGATCATTCGCAGAATTGGTGGATAAGTTTATTTCACAATACTCTTACAAAATACAACATGAGGTCACAATGCTAGACCTATGTAATACTAAATAAAAGAGTGGATAACCTTTCATGATGTTTCTATAGAGATGGAGATGGTTAGCTTTATGATATCCCCATATGGTGCCAGAAAACTAGAAAATGGGCATATTCATTGACAAACTAAATGAGAAAATGAGTTATCATCTAAAAATACAATGTCATCAAAATTTTAAAAAGATGATTGATAATGGAATCAGGATGGAGGAATCCATGATAAAGAAGGGCAAGTTGAAGCTATACAAAAAAGGAGTTCATCCTCCTAACAACAATGCTAACAACAAAAATGATAAGCCCAAATTTTGGAATAGAAATCAAAATGTTGTCAATGATGGGATAGTGGATAACTTTTAGGAATCCCATAGATGTTGAGAGGGGGGGGGAGGGTGTGAATCAGTATCTTACCGGTATATAGAATTTCTTAACTTAAAACATGCAGAACATAATATAACAGTGTATCGGTATGCAAGAAATAATGCAATAAACAGAATCAAGAACATCCACATGAAAAGCACACCATAACACACGGTTTTAATGAGGAAACCCAGTGTGGGAAAAACCTCAGTGGGATTTGTGACCCACATTATTCACTCACTAGACAATAAGAGAATATTACTTACAATAGGGGCCTGCACATGCAGGAAGGCCAACTGCCTAGAGCTTATTGCTCAATGGGAAGTCTCACTGACTTACAATGAGGATTATACAAATCCAATATTTTGTACTACTTTACAATAGCATCTTCAATGCCTAATTCAGTACCAGTTGCTACTCTGCTGCTTACATAAACCCCTTAACCTATATTTTGCATAATAGGTCTACCTAATATTTTTCCTTAATGCTTACATCTCCTATATCAAATGTCTACAATGATCTCTTTTATATATAAGAGTCATTTTACAATTTGCCAACTCGGCTTACAAAGTTTTTCAATAATAAACAAAATATAGTATAACAAAATCCTATCGACCTCTGTGTCGGTATACTTCAATTCTTCTATGCCAGTGTCAGTGTCCTGAGTGCCGGTGTAGAGTGTGATATGTTGATGCTAGTATAATGGCTTTGTCGGTGCCATAGGATTGCAAGGTTTCCATCAATGACAAAACCTTCAATCACATACAATGTCTCATTGGAGTGTACTTATGCCAACAATAACAACCATGTGAAACCAAAGCAACCAGTTTTCAATTTATCCATTCACTCAGCATCAGCTCAACAAAACAACAATCACCAAAAATAAACTCTCAATGATTTCATTTGAAGGAAATTTACGAACATTGGCGAACCACTTGGGTCAACATTAAAGACGCTTCTCACAAACAAGTTGATTACTTTTCTAGAAGGAAGAAACTTTGAACCTCAAATGAAACCCTCTTGGTGGAACAACAACCATTATTATAATTTTCATCAAAACAAGGGACACCAAATGGATAATTGTTAGCAGTTGAAACATGTCATCCAAGATTTGATTGATAATGGAATGATAATGGACTGATAACTATGGATGGACATGCGACAAACAAATCTCATACAATTTTCAAAACTCCACTTCCTAACTATGAGAAGGGTGAATCATCAACAACACATAATGGTAAGGGTAAAGCAAAGGTGAACTATGCTCATGCATATGACAATGTGTTAAATGTGATTGTGGTTAAAGAGAAACAACATCAGGAACCTGCTCATGCTATCACAAGAAGCAAAGCCAAAGTTATTTTTTTGGGTCCTACAACTAACACGTCATACACTTCAAAACAATACAGTCAAGTGGATCAACTATAGAAAACTCCCACTCAAATATCCATCTTATAACTTTTAAGGCTTTCACCTACACACAAATAAATTCTAGAAAGAGCATTAGTGGATACGATAGTGTCCAAATATCTTGATGTAGATTAATTCCAAACCATGGTGGGACACTTCATAACCCCTCACTTCTTATCATTCACTGAAGAAGATGACATGTCCTTGCAACATCACCATAATGCTCCCTTGCATATTGAAGTCCTCATTCATAAAACACACATTAAACTTGTCCTAATAGATGGGGGAACTGGCCTAAATATTTCCTCATTATGTTTTTTTCATGCTCTAGGTTATTTCGAAGATGCAGTTGATCCCCAGAAAAATATCACAATCAAAGCATATGATGAAGAAGAGTGTTCCTCCAAAGGAATTGTGGTATTACCCATCAGAGAGGGACCTTTGCCCAAAGACATAGTATGCCAAATTCTAGAATTGGACTTATCATACAACATACTTTTGGTAATACCATGGATACATGACATACAAATATTCCATTAACATATCATTAGTGCCTGAAATTTCCATACAATGGACAAGAAATCATAATCTCAGTAGATTCAAATCCATTCCAGTACTGTAGTAATCTAAAACCAACTCAAGAGGTCATTGTTCCTCATAATAGGGAGGCATCATCTTCAAACACAAAATCCAAGGAAAAATTATTTTCCTCAATTTTGTCAAGTACAGAAAATCAAATGTAGCTAAGAGATCAAGGGAATGAAGAATATTCACTATCATAGTTACCATTTTCTCCTAAATCTTATGGAAAACCATCAAACTCTAAACATCAACCAATTATGAAATATCTTCCAATATTTGATGAAGCATTTGTTAGTGTTGGGACCTTATTAGAGGAAACATAAGACAAAGATGTGCTACAATGGCTATACATGGATGAAGAAGTTCAACAAAAAATTAACAATGTCAGAATACCCACTGAAAAATATGGAAAAGGATTTAGCATCATTCAAAAAATGGGATACACTAGAATGAGACCTGTAGGAAAATGAAAAGAAGGTGTCTCAAAACCTATACAACCTCATACTTAGTAGGCTATAGATAAATCAGGCTTAGGGTATGGACAAGTTACTCTACAAGAGGACACATCTTCTAGACAACAAAAGGATGGACATGAGAATAAACAAGAACAACTTGCAATTGAAAGGGAAGAAACATTTTCCAAACAATGAGAATAGGCAAACATAAAATGATTAAAGAAGAAAGCTTCTAGTCAATAGGAAAAACAAACTAAGGGCACTTCCCAAGTAGAGTTAACTCCTAATCAAAACAGACAAGAAGTTGGTACAAATCGAGGAGAGCTAATAGCAAGGTTGACAAAACTCAATATCAGCCTAGAGGAAGCTGAATATGAGAGAAGAAAATATATAGCAATAAAAATAGAAGAAACAAATCAAACACTACATTAAGAAATCTGCAGATTGCAAGTTGCAAGTGAGATAAATTCTAATGAATGGGAATGGGATTCCTATCATTCTGAACAATTAGCTAAAGAAACTTGATTTGAAGAAGATGTAGGTGTCGATGTAGTTCATTCGTATGTAGGACAAATGTTAGGAACTAGCCCACTTGAATTAGAATCACATTCAGTTGACTTGGACTTAATCGCGGACAATCAGGAGCTACTAGTGAGAGGTCATTCTGATGAGAGTATCGTTCTAGACATTGAAACACATATCAAAAAATTTGACATCTCTATCATGACCCTTAATACCTTTGAAGCATCTCAACCCAAGGACCCCTTACCTCTAATCCATCCTGAACTTATTGACTAGGAAAATGAAAAACATACTTCCATTGATACCTTTCCTAATGACCATGCCATATCCTTATATCTTAATGCAATCGAACCCACAACAACTTTCACCAGGGATTTCAACAATGCATCTTCCAGTCAAGTGGGTGCCAAATCTCCTAGTCACAAAAGTGAAAACAAAGAAAATAATATCAGGTCTCATGTTGAAAACCATTTATTGGCAACATTAGACCAAGGAAAAGTAAAAAGAAAGGACACATCTAATGGTGAAAACCTCCTCGAGGCATTGAAAGATGGGAGATTTGACACCTTACCTGAATATTATCAAGAAAGGTCATCCATATTGATTTAACCAATAGAGGCAGTTAACATTGGGACAACACAGTAACCAAAGATTATACATCCAACAACCTCTCTATTAGAACAATAAATGCAACAATATATGGAATTCTTCAAATGATGGAAAATCAATTTTGCTTGGTCATATGCAGACATGCCAGGGTTGGATCCAGACCTTATTATGCATCACTTAAATGTCAGTCCAGGAGCCAAAAAAGTTAAACAGAAATTGAGAAAGATGCATCCTCATGCAGCTCTTCTTGTCAAAGCAAAACTGAAGAAATTACTGGACATGGGATTCATCGGACTTGTAGCATATCCTCAATAGGTATCAAACATAGTTTCTATTTCTAAACGGAATAAAAGTATCAAAGTATGCATAGACTTCAGAGATCTCAATAATGCATGTCTAAAGGATGACTTTCTTTTGCCTAATATGGACATCATTATGGATTTAATTGTTGGAGATTCCATGTTTTCTCTAATGGACAATTTCTCAAGATATAATCAGATTAAAATAGCTCCAGAAGATCAAGAAAACACAACTTTTACATGTCCATGGGGTAATTTTTGTTCGAATGTCATGCCATTTGGACTAAAGAATGTAGGTGCTACATATTAGAGAGCCATGACAATGATATTCCATGACATGATGCATGCATTCATGGAAGACTATGTGGATGACATATTGGGAAAATCATATGACAAAGAAGAACATTTTGAAATACTAGAAAATATCTTTGACTGGTTAGAACAATACAAGCTATGACACAATCCCAAGAAATGTACCTTCGGTGTTACTTTAGGTAAGCTATTGGGATACATTGTTTCAGCTAGGGGTATCAAAGTGGATCTAGTCAAGGTCAAAGAAATAATGGAAATGACATCTCCCTAGAATATTAGTCAACTCAGATCACTCCAAGGAAGAATGCAATCAATCAAAAGATTTGTTACTCAGCTAGCAAATAAATGTCAACCATTTACACATCTATTATACAAGAATGTCCATTTCAAGTGGGAAAATCAATGTGAAGAAACATTCAACAAAATCAATGAATGTCTCATGCAACCACTAGTCCTAATGTTACCAATTCAAGGAAAGTCGTTACTATATGTATCAACCACAAAAGTATCATTAGGAGTTCTGCTCGTACAACAAGATAATGAAGGAAAAGAAGGAGCTTAATACATCAATAGAACATTAGTGGGTTACAAGCTCAACTATTCATCAATAAAAAAAGCATGCTTGGCGGTAGTGTTTGCATCTCAAAAATTGAGACACTATCTACTATCTCACTCTATCAATTTGATTGCTAAAATTTATCCATTGAAGTATTTTCTCAGCAAGGTGACATTAACAAGAAGATTAGCAAAATGGATCATGATCTTGAGTGAGTTTAATATTGAGTATGTGGACATAAAAGCTATCAAGGAGCAAGTCATTGCAAATCAACTAGAAGAGGCACCACTTCAAGATGATCGCCCTTTGCACATTGAATTTCCAAATGTTGATATCCTAACGGTCACTGCAAAAACATGGCAATTGTACTTTGATGGTTCATATACACAACATGGATCATGAGTAGGCATTCTATTCATCGCACCACAAGGTCATACAATTCTAAAGGCATACAAATTAATCTTTCCATGTACCAATAATATAGAAAAATATGAAGGTTTGGTCACAAGAATCAAAATGGCCATAGAATGGAACATTACACAACTTCAAGTTTTTGGGGACTCTCAGCTTGTCATCAATCAAATCAATGATGATTATCAAACAAAGGATGAAAAGATAATGCCTTATAAGAAGATGGTTGACGATGTCAAGAAGTACTTCTTCGAAATAACTTTTGAGAAGATTTTGAGGAATGACAACAAAGCAGTAGATGCCATGGCAACATTTGCTTCTCTACTTTAGACATAGGAAAATCAAGAGCATTACAAATTCCTGGTGGAAGAGTTGTTTTACCCTGCTCGTAATTGTCCTAATTCCCAAACTATTTGTCACCTTGTTGGGCATGATTCCTCCTACTGTGACCAAACTTATACATACCTGAAAGATAATATCTTCCCTCTTGACTTTTCAAAGAACCAAAAGAGAAACTTTATTCCCCAATCCTCCCATTATATTCTTATCATGGATACCCTTTTTAAATGAGGTCTAAACGATACTATTTTAAGATATCTTGAGCAAGAAGAATTTGAGAAAGCCTTAAATGAAGTCCATAATGGAATTTGTGGAACTAATTCAAATGGTCTTACCCTTTCAAAAAAGCTCATACGCTCGGGCTATTATTGGCCAACTATGGAACGAGAGATAGCTAAAACATGCAAACAATGTCAGATCTATGGAAATTTAATTCATGCACTAGCACAAGAGATTCAAGCTTTGGCAACCTCTTGGCCTTTTTGCCAATGGGCTCTTGATCTAGTAGGAAAGATAAATCCCCATTCATCCAATGGTCACAAATTCATCCTTGTAGCTACAAAATATTTCACAAAATGGATTGATGCAGTACTGCTCACAAATATCACAAGAAAACAAATTGCTGCATTTATCTTGAACTACATCATATGTTGCTATGATATACCCATGACCATTATCACTGATAATGGGCGACCATTCAAGAATCAGGATGTACAAGAGCTATGTGAGAAATTCATGATCCAACATAGATTCTCCACACCCTACTATCCACAAGGGAATGGACAAGTAGAAGCATCAAACAAGACTATTCTAAAAAATCCTCAAAAAGATAGTAAATGATGCTGGTAGAGATTAGCATATTCAATTAAAACCTTCTCTATGGGCCTACTGTACCAGTATCCACACACCAATAGGTACCACACCTTTCTCTCTTGTCTATGGATTAGAAGAAATGCTACCAATAGAAGTAGAGATACCTTCTCTATGAGTATCATTAAAAGGGCTTATCCCAAATGAAGAACAACAAGTATCTAGATTGCAAGAGTTAGAATTGATACATGAATGAAGACAAAGTTCCTTTGATCATTTAAAGGTGTATCAACAAAGAATGTGCCAAAGTTATAATCACAACGTCAAACCAAGAGCCTTTCAAGTTGGAGAACTAGTACTAAAGGAAAATCCACACAACTAGGCAGATTGAGGAAAGAAAGGGAAGTTTGAACCAAACTGGTTGGGTTTGTTTGTGGTCACAATAGTATTTGGGTTAGGAGCCTATCAACTATCAATGACAGATGGGGATCAAATTGAAGAACCCATCAACAACATGCATTTGAAGAAGTTTTATGTCTGAAAAAGTAGAAAATCCAAAAACAATGGAAAAACATAAAAAATAAAAAAATAGTGAAAAAGAAGAAAAAGCTAAAAGCAGTGAAAAAGCAAAAAAATCCAAAAATAGTGAAAAAGCAGAAAAATCAAAAACAGTGAAAAAGCAAAAACACTAAAAACATTGAAAAAGCAAAAAAACCAAAAACAATGGAAAAGAAGAAAATACAAAAACAACAAAAACAAAGGAAAAAATCAAATATGAGAAAAGAGCAATAAAAATAGATGATGAAAACCTAGCAACAAGCGTTATCTATCAACTATCTCTTCCATCTATTAGTTCATTCATCCTTCCATTTGTATTTCATTTTCCATTGGCATTTTGTTCATATCCACAAATAAGACTTTGTACATATGCTAGCATTGCAGCTTATATCTCACCATGGTTTGGATCATTGGGTATATCATAATAAATTTGTTTCTAGGCTTGGGGCAAAATCTTGCACCTAGTTGGGGGCAAAATTTTCCATCGTTTTGAGCTTAATCAAACAGGTAGAACAACAGTTAGCTACCACTTGTTGAGCAAAAACTAAGACACATCCAGCGTTGCACACATGATCAAATTATCAACCATCAAACTATCACATATCAGTCCAAGCACATCACACACATATCAATGGATGGTATCTTTTGACTAATGATTTTAGCACTTTAATCTATGATTGTTCAACTTTTCTATCTTTGATTTTCGCTATCATGATTTCTGAGTGACTCCAAGATGTCTTTGACTAGAAGAACAAGGAAGGAAAATGATATTTTTCTTGTCTGCTATCTGTAAATTAATCATTAATATGTACAAATTTGTCTTAGGACATGATCATTGGAGTATCACCAAAGATATTTCTGATTTTCATATAGAAATGGTTAATACTGCCCATTTTAAGCAAGCAACACTTAGGTCATCTTGGTTCAATTATACCTCGATGCTTGTGCTAACTTGCAATATAAAAATCCAGGAAAGTAGTGTTCAAGTCATCATGGTTTAATTATACCATCAATGTTTGCACTCACTTCCCACATTTTAAAAAAACTCTCAATGATGACACAAAGCAATAACCTAGTGACTGGTCTGATCGCAACATTGCATTTCATTCTTGCATAGGATCACAAAAGATCACCTTATCCAAGGCCAAATCTATCACAAGAATCATCAATGTATCATCATAGGTGTATACACAATCAGATCGATGATTCATCTCTCTCGAGATGTTGTTGACCCAAAGTGAGTCTTATGCTTTTCCACTGAATGCACCAACATCAACACATCTGACTCTTCCTGCAATAGGATATCAACAAAATATCAGTTCTTTATCCAATCGATCTTATCAATTCTATCAATCCATCTCATCTGATCCATTCTATCTTGTCTTATATAAGATGTATCTTTCCTGGAATGAGATGTTTTGATCAAGTCTTATATAGGATATATCGTTCTTGACACCACATGCTTTGATCATCTTTGTCTGATATATGAGGTGTCATTCCTGAATCCGGATTTGATATCAATCTTATCAGTTTTGATCAATCTCATCAATCTAATCAATCTTATCAATTCAATCAAACTTCTATCAATCATCACATCAAGAATCACACGATAATGATCGAAGAACTCACACTTTCATCATCCATAGTTGTAGAAATCAACCAATAATCTATTAGGAAATCAATTTTGCAAAGATCCAAACACTCCAAAGGTCAATTATCTCAATTGATCTCCCAAGGGGGTATCATCATATCACAATTTATCAATCAATGTTTAAGGCATCCTATCGAATCAATATCACATCAACATCATCAAATTGATATTATTCTTTGAATCAACGTGTCATCACACCTCGCTTCAAAGGGGAAAAATGTATACATCTAAAAAAGGATTGAAGATAATTAATTAAATAAGCAATTATTTAATTAATCCCCCTTCCCAGTTTAATTGAATTCATTAGCAATTTGATTAAATTCCCTATTCACTTGCTTATTAATATAACTAAGGATTTATTTAATAAGTTCATTTCAATAGTCCCCTTTAATTATTTAATCTAAATTAGTTAATCCTCCCCCCATTAAATTCATTTCTTCTAATCCCCTAATTAATTAAAACAAATCAATTTATGAGTTCTTGAAAGTTAATTAGCCTTTTGTTATTATTTAAATTTTTAAATTAAAATTTCTCACATGCCTCCTAACTTCTAACCACCTAACCTAACCACCCCCTAACCTAACCCTATCCTACCTTGCATATCCTAACCTCCTATGGGTTGGATATTCTCCCCTTGAGACACATGGAACTTATGTCACATGTCTCCTCCCTTGGACACTTGCCCTCTTGTGAGAAAAGTTCCTTGACACTTGTCACCATAGAGATGACAAGTGTCCCTCCCTCCAACCTCTTCTCCAACCTCCTCCAATTTGACCATTGATATCTTTAGATTAAATCTTGACCATTGATTCCTATCACCTCACCCTTGGCCTTGGAAATCCAATAAATATTCCCCATTTTGGAGCACAATGGATCCCATCTCAAGCATTGTTATTATAGGCATATCATTTCTAGCATTCTAGTTTAGCATTGCTATCATTTATTGCATCTTAGATCTAGCTTAATTTATTCATCTTCTAGCATAATTGCTTAATCATATAGCATAATCAATCTCTCATCTAGCTTAATTCCATCTATCATTTAGCATAACCATGCACATCATTAGCATAATTAGTTTCTTGGATCAATCTACTTGCACATCATATCATTTTAAATCCTCCGTCTTGGTGTAGTCAAGTCACTAGGATTTCTCATCTAGATCTGAGAGCAAATCCACACTCCCATCTCTTAGGAGGTGATATGTTTCTTTGCCATGGTTTATCTTTCATTTGATCTCAATTTTCTAACCATGCTTGTAATGATCTATTGAGTGTTTGTGTTGTAGTTGCATGTATCCTACTTCACACTCACGACACAAGGTATAAGGAACTAGGGTGGAATTTCACAGACAATGCATGGACTGACACATATATACAGACACACAAGCTAATCTAGCACCACACAGAGTTACAGAGACCCTATAGACAATGGTGCTAGAAGAACCCCAAGCAGAAGATATGCCCCAAATGTAACATGAGATGACAGATACCTCATGAGAGTACAATAAGGGACACATCCAAAAGACATGCAAAGCAAAGCCAAAAGGAACAAGATCACATTCTTAGCCTTGTTATTCCTAGCACACCATGATATAAGGGATCATGGTGACCAAGAGGAAATAGAGTCCTTAGAAGCTTAAAAAGATAAACAAAGATAAAAAAGAATCAAAGCCAACACGAGTGTCTTAGATGTCTTTTATCGAAAGGATAACCAATGGGATGAGGATTGGATAATGTCTGACTTGAGGAAGGTTACATCCTATGCAGACTGACGATGGGTCTTGGTGAGAAGGATAAATATCAAAACAACACCAAGATAAAAGATTGATGATGGGGGATGACAAAAGATACCTGATATGATCATGATGACAAAGATGCTCTAGGATGATTATTGAATAACCAGCTAATAGGATATGATCTTAGAGGAAATGACTGGTGCAAAGGATGAGACCTAAGGAAACCTATATACAAGATAGATGGATGATGGAAGAAGACCCAGGGATAGGAATGATCCTACCCCAGTCAAGATGAAAAGCCATGAGAGAATGATGATGAATGGGGTGTTGTAGATGTGTGAATGATATATCTTGAAACAACACAAGGATTGGGAAGGATGCATCCTGATTATGATGATTGGATTGTGATCAAGGCTTGCAACAATGCTGGGAACAAGACCATGGATGTGATTCGATGATTGGATTGGTGCTTGAACTTTGATAGCTGAGGAAGATGGATAAGATTGAAATGCAATGGTGGATTTTGAGGAGTAGATAGATGCGAGAGGAATGTGAGTACCATGGGATACCACATTGAAAAGATGTGGATGCAATGGAGATGAAGATAGGTTGATTGAATGGACTGGAATTGGATTGCGTGGGGGTATCCTAGAGCTAGATACCAATGAAAAGGGATGAAAGAGGCAATGGAATGATAGGAGTAGAGGGATGAAAGGATGGAAGAAATGATGAAAAGGATTTGGAGATGGAAGCATTGTGGATGTGGCTAGGAGATGAAAGGATGAGGGACAAAGGGACGAAGGTAAAAGAGGATTGGAAGAGGAACCGGTTATGGATGAATGGATGGAGGAACTCAAAGATAAGGATAGTGGATGGATCAGGTTATGGATGAAGAGATGGGGGAACAAGGAGTTAAGGATAGGTGGATGAATGGATATGGTAAGATAACTGACAGGAGGATAGGAATCTCAATGGAAATGAATGGAAGGTAGGGAGATGGGTGGATAAGGACTATGAAGAAAAAGTGTGATAGGGAAGTGGAATCTGATGAATACTAAGAGGGGGGGTGAACTAGTATGCCAAAAATCAATGTACTTAAACAATTTACTAGTCTAGCAGTAAACTAGTAAAATAGTTTAGTAGAAAAACTGGTTACTATACATGTAAACCAAATAGGAAATAATGCATTCACCCATAGAAGCAGAAACACCATAACACAAGAGATTTTGACGTGGAAACCCAAATGGGAAAAGCCACGGTGAGATGAAACTCACAAGTAACTATCTATAGAATAGGAACCAGACCGGTTAAGGTCATACAATGTTCTTTACCATAATAGATCCTTTTAGGAATCTCAATATCTATTAGGAGATAAGTCCAATTAAAGACTACCTTGCTAGAGGATTTTAGATCCATAGACGTGAACCACATTGTTAGAGGATTTACAAAAGACTTTTTGGGCCTACCTGGTTAAGGGCTTCAGACTTGTCAAAGATGTGAGTAATCAACAAGTGAGTGATCTAGAAAATAGCACAGATTGCTTGGTTAGAACCTTAATAGCTCATTCCTAATGCATTCCAACATTACTTTAGTCTTCAACACATTCACACTCTGTCTTCTCTCACAGACCTGAACTTCTCTTCTATGATCTCTCTTACAAAAAACTCCTCAACCACCTTAAACCCTAGCAACAACCTAAAACCCTAAACATGATGTCATTATAAAGGAATCTGATTTCATGTCGGTCCAATAGGATTATAATACAATTTCCTAGGTTCAATGCATCTAGACATATTCTGTAACATGACACAAAAAGCACCGTTAAATTGTCGGCACCGCCAAACAATCAGTGGATGGTAACTCATCAAAAAATGCCAGTTGGTAACTCATCACAAAGTATTATCAGTTCATATAGAATACCAGTTTAAGCAAAATACCAGTTGCCGGTTTGACAAAATGAAGACTGGGAAATATGAGTTGTGTCACTTTGTTCCTTCATACCGCTTGAGATCCTTGAACCACTTGGGGTCTTCATACTGCTTTAGATCAGTAAACACTTTCTGCAAAACATTGATAGTCTAAAGACTATAATACATCATACCGGTTGGAACAAATAGTGGTTGAGCTTTAACTCATACATACAAAACGTGATCTCATAGCAAGTGTGTGTCCGTCAATGACAATCACAACATAATTATAAAAAATGCCAACAATCTCCCCCTTTGGCATTGATGGCAACACTTAGGAAAATTTTGACATCTAAGTGTTTTACAATAAAGAATATGCCATAATCAAAATTACTCCCCCTAAGCATATACACTATCCCTTTTGCAAAAAAAGCAATGTGTACTACTCCTTAATAGAAATAACATGAAAGTATACATCAAAGCATCAAAATTTATATACTTCTCCCCGTTTGCCAACAATGACAAAAAAAATATTGCAGACTAACCCCTATTTTATTGGTATAAAATAATAAGTGTTTATGACAGTAATGAGTAAAACTTGTCAAAAATTGATTTAATGTCCTACAAAAATTGCTTCATGGATAAGGACCATGAGTCAAGTAGGGATGTAGCCACTTCTTTCTTTGTCTACATCTGGGAGACCTGTTCTTCCATGGCATCTATCATGCTCATTTCGTGAGTGATTGTTAGGGCATCAAGATTTAGATAGCACTTTTGGAGAATTTGTAGTCTTGGCAGTAGGATCAGTTGAAGTTCCTACAAATTTTGTGTCTGGTTTCTTATCTCTGCCTCTAGTCTTGTAGACTGCAATTCAAGCCAGTGAATAGTTTGTCCATATATGGAAAAGCAATCATATGGCATCTTGAAGGTGCTAATAAATGACTACATATCAGTTTGCAATTTGTCCTTTTGAGTGAGCACATCATCACAGAATAACTGAAGGTTGGTAAATCTTGCTGAGTAGAAGATTTCCCTCATTCATTACATCTCTAATGTCCTTCTGTGCCTTCTAGAGATCAGACCAGAGCTCTATTAATTTTCTCACCAAGGTAGTGTCCAGAGCCTTTTGATGTGCCTTCTTGGCATTTTCTTCTGTGACCTCTTCCAGGCTTTGGACCTGGTCTTCTATAATTGTACATAGGAGCTTCAATTGAGAAAGTGAGGAATTGGTACTGGGAAGGTTTGTACTAGGTATCAAACTGGTAAGTGTCTCCACCATAGTTTGGATAACATCTTCCCCCTTTTTTCTCCTTAGAGCATCCAATCCCTCTTGAGAAAGCTTAATGCTCTACAATAGCTCTGATTCATTTGCATACTGGAGGTCAATAGGACTAGTAATTGCAGCCAGTTTAGCCTGACTACCAGTTTCCATTGGAGTCTCCACATGTGTGCTCTTTTCCACTACTTCCTTGTCCTTGGCTTTTTGATTATCTTCTTTAGCCTTCCTTTGCTCCTCTTCTTATTTCTTTCTTTTCTCTTCTTCTTGTCTCTTCTCTTCATCTTTTCGCTTCTTCTCTTCTTCTCCTCTTCCTTTTTCTTCTCTTCCTCTTTCTACTTCTCTTCTTCTTTCTTTTCCTCTTCCTTTTTCTTCTCTTCCTCTTTCCACTTCTCCTCTTCTTTCTTTTCCTCTTCGTTCTTCCTCTTCTCCACTTACTGTTTCTTCTTTTCTTCTTCATTTCTCTTCTTCTCCTCTTCTTTTCACTTGTCCTCTTCCTCTTTCTTCTTTTCCTCTTCATCTACTTGTTTCTTCTTTTTTGCTTCCTATTGCTTCTTTTCTTCTTCAGCCTTCTTTTCCTATCCTATTCCTTCTGAAGGTGTGCTCTGAGTAACATTTTCACCATCTAAGGTGTCAACATCAATGGGGTCCATTTGGTCTGTGACCAGTTCTTCTTCAGTTTTATACACCTCATCTGGTTTGCCAGTTTTCGGTTCTTGCTCAACTTTTCTATTGGCTTCAACCACTTGATGCATCTTAAGAGCTTCTTGAGCATGAGTATGTGTATCCTTGATCACTTCATGACCCTTTCCTTCTAGTAAGAGGAGTCTTCTTCTTCTCATGAAGAAGAGGCCTTTGTATTTATTCATAACTTCAAAAAGTTCTGAATTTGATACATCAGGAAAATGTTGAGCAAATATTTCCTCCTTGATTTCCTGTTCCTTTTCTATGGCAATGAGCCATTTATCATCTAAAGAATTATACAAAGAATCAGGTGTCTTAGATCTAATTTCTGAAGGTGACCAGTCATTAACACCAAATACTTAATGATTTCCTATTCAACTTCTTCCTTTTCTTCATCATTGCAATCATCAAAACAATCAATTAAATTATTTAGCACTTTTCTCCTAATATTTTTTATAGTTCTTTGACAATGTGTCAAAGGTTTGTAAGAAAAAATATCAATATTTACCGGTGCAAATGATGTCGGTTCATTCTTTGTCTTTTTTTTGTTTGCCTAGTCTTCTTCTTAGGCGATTCTTCTGACATAGTTTCTTTTGAGTCAGGTGTATTGCTTTTTGTCTTCCGCTTCCTCTCAAAGACTTTTGCAGGTGTTGCTTCCGGTTTCTTCTTAGCTAGTGACTGCTTGGTCACTTTGGGACTAGCTGCAGTAACCGGTGCCGATGCTGAAGGCACTACCTTTCCTTTCTTTTCTGAGGGTTCTACAACTAGTGTAACCCTTTCCAAATAGGTGTCGGTTCTTTTTGCCTTAGGATCAAGGGATGAGGCAATTAGGGTAGAAGCATACCTGTCCAACATATCATTCATTACTTCATAGCCCATAGGCTCTACTTCTTCCTGCCTAGGCTCAACGGCCTCCATTATGCATTCATCCACTTTGATGGTGAAGCAGATGTCTTCCTCATACTTTTTTGACTAAATCACTAGATATTCTTATCCTTTGGCTCATCTTGCGTCTGAACTCATCAAAGTATTTGTTCAGTGCTTTCGGATAGTCGGTTCCAACTGCTTGTAGACTTTCCTTGATTTGTTTTGTTACCGGTTGGTCGACATACCACTAAATATCACCGACTCCTAGAAAGTAGCCTTAAAAGTAAAAGAACAAACCAACCAGTAGTTGTCCGAACTTAAATCTTAGTGCATTGTCCTGTTTGATCGACTTAAGATTCAACATAAGTTGTCTTTGCATACAAGTGCATAGATCAAATGATGCATCTTCCTTGATCATCTTGTAAGTGATAGTTACTGCTACAACAGAGACAAAATTAATTCTACTAGCAGAGAACGTCCAGTAACCTATCACCATGCAGGCATAGTTGACTAGATCGTCCTTGATTGAGTTGACGGTCATACCACGTGAGTCGCTCACTGAACCGGTGAGCTTGGACATTTTAGTCTTGCTGACCTTCCTTAGGGTTGGCACTTCCCCTGTGTTACAGAAACTAGTGATGGCATGAACTGCTTCCGGTGTGATATCATGCATCCGCTTGAGGTACATCTTGTCACCATGTACCTTGCTTAGAACAATGCGAATGTGATCATCTGAAAATTCTTCAAGAAAGTAAACTACATTTTGAAGTTTCTTCTTTTCTAGAATGCTGAATTCTGATTTAACCTTCTTATCCTTTCCACAAAATAGACTCAGTTGGGAATGGATTACAAAAGACCCTAGGTCTTTCTATTTTGCAATATATGTAATCAAAAATCCCTTCTTCTACTATAACACTAGCCGATACTTGAGACAAGGCATTGTATTTGACTTTCGCTTAATGAAGTCCATAGAATCAATAGTTGCACTAGAGCTATCATGAGATACGGAAGCCATGATAAATGAAGAATTATGAAAAATACCTTCGTAGATTGAAATTTAGGGCTTCACAATTTGAACTTTGCTTCACACTCCTTTGGTTGTAGAGATACCACTTTACATTCTACACTCTTCCAACAGATGTTTGCTTCAGATTCTTCTTTGGGAATTTGATAAATTCTTTGATTCACAGTGTAAATTGCTTTCCTTCGCTTTGCACTTGAAAAACTTATTTGCTCAAAAAATGATAAGTGAGAAATGATTTCAAAATTCCTTTTAAATAGGTTCTCCACCTACCATAATAAATGCTCCAATATTAGGACGTAAACCCTAATTTGCCTTTTACCATTTCCAGTCTTTTGCCAACTGATAGGTATCTCATACCAGTTAAGGTCTTTTACCGGTTCTAATCAGGGGTTCGAAGTATTTTGCCATTTGCTCCCCCTAAGATTTTTTGATGCTTAGTTTGTTGGTTCCATGATTTCCACACTGGGTGCAGAAACCGGTTCCTCTTGCAACACTCCTGATTTCTTTTTCCAGGTTTTGTTCATACTTGCTTTAATAGTTTCAATATCAATCTTTCCTTCTGGAGTGACAGGGATGTCATGCGATATGTTCTTTGTTATTCTGCAGAATCTGGCAATGTGACCCAGTTTTTTGCAATGATAGCAAACAATTCCAGGTGCTCTCCAAGGTCCATTATTCATGTTACCATTCTTCCTCCTACATGTTGCAGTAGTGTGACCATGACCATGACAAAGCAAATAGTTTGCTCTCCATTCGGTTGCCGCTTGATAGCCACCACTTCCTGACTGATAATTAAAGGTATTAAACTAGTTGTCATTCCAGTTCATAAAGGTTTCGGACCAACTCCTTGAGTCCTTTGAGGATATCTTCTAGTGTTGTTCATAACAGACCTACATTTAGATGCTCTATTCCCAAACTTGTTGCATGCATAACAATTACCATTAAACTTATTGGATCTAGGTACATTGTTTATAAAGTAATGAAAATTATTGTAGGCTTTGCTGCTACACACATTAGTAGTATGTCCTTTAAGTCAGTCAAATCAACCAGGTTTGAACTTTTCCTTACCTTTACCTTTGAATGTCAGTTGCTTCTTTGATGCTTCAACATTTGCACAAGAGGTCTCACCTTCCTCATGACTTAAGTAACCAAGTCCATCAGTATTCCTGACAGGTTTGGCCGATTCAAGCTTTTTCTCTAGCTTAACAGTACTCTTGTTGAACTTAGCAAGTATTTCCTTTGACTGAGAGAGTTCTTTGGAAATAGTAGCATTTGTTTCCATCAAGTTTACATTCTCAGAGATGGCCATGTTCAGTTCTCCTTGCATTCTTTTTCCACTTTGCTTGCATGGAGTTGAGCAGTTAGGGCACTGATTTCTTGCTTCAGCTTGGAGATTTCATGATCTTTGTCTTTTACCAGATCTTCACCTTTCCTTCGGTTCTCAAGCTCTTGGCACATTCGAATAGTCAGTCCTCCCAACTCTTTTCTCAGGTTGGAATTGGATTGATCCAGCTTTTCTACTTCTTGAATTAGGGCTTCCATGTTTGCTTCATCATAAGAGCTATTTTCAGATAGCTCCATCATTTTTTAGCATGTTCTCTCCTTTTTGCCTAAGAGGCCTTGTATTTGACCATAAGATCATCATAGGCTTGCTCAGACTGAGTGAGCCGATGAGTAAGTTCCCTCATAGTGTATTCCCCCATATCTCTTTCCAAGTGGTTAGACTTATAGAAAGGTTGGCTCTGATACCAATTGATGAATACTAAGAGGGGGGGTGAATTAGTATGCCAAAAATCAATGTACTTAAACACTTTACTAGTCTAGCAGTAAACTGGTAAAATAGTTTAGCAGACAAACCGATTACCACACATGTAAACCAAATAGAAAATAATGCATTCACCCATAGAAGCACAAACACCATAACACAAGAGATTTTGATGTGGAAACCCAAATGGGAAAAACCACAGTGAGATGAAACTCACAAGTAACTATCCGCAAAATAGGAACCAGACCGGTTAAGGTCAGACCGGTTAAGGTCATACAATGTTCTTGACCAGAACAGATCCTATTAGGAATCTCAATATCTTTTAGGAGATAAGTCTGACTAAAGACTACCTTGCTAGAGGATTTTAGATCCATGGATGTGAACCACCTTGTTAGACAATTTACAAAAGGCTTTTTGGGCCTACCCAGTTAAGGGCTTCAGACTTGTCAAAGATGTGAGTAATCAACAAGTGAGTGATATAGCAAAAAGAACAAATTGCTTGGTTAGATCCTTGATAGCTCATTCCTAATGCATTCCAGCATTACTTCAGTCTTCAACACATTCACACAATATCTTCTCTCACAGACTTGAACTTCTCTTCTATGATCTCTCTTACAAAGAACTCTTCAACCACCTTAAACCCTAGCAACAACCTCAAACCCTAGACATGATGTCCTTATAAAGGAATATGATTTCATCTTAGTCCAATAGGATTTCAATACAATTTCCTAGGTTCAATGCATCTCGACATATTCTATAACATGACACAAAAGGCATTGTTAAAGTGTCGGCACCGCAAAACAATCGGTGGATGGTAACTCATCACAAAATGCCGGTTGGTAACTCATCATAGAGTATGTATTACCAATTCATACAGTACCGGTTTAAGAAAAATACTGGTTGCCGGTTTGACAAAATGAAGACTAGGAAATATGAGTTGTGCCGCTTTGTTCCTTCGTACTGCTTGAGATCCTTGAACTGCTTGGGGTCTTCATACCCCTTCAGATCGGTAAACATTTTCTACAAAACACCGATAGTCTAAATACTATAATACATCATACCAGTTGGAACAAATACTGGTTGAGCTTTAACTCATACATACAAAATGTGATCTCATAGCAAGTGCGTGTCCATCAATGACAATCATAACATAATCATCAAAAATGCCAACAAAATCCAAGAGGTGTCCAAAGCATGTATATGATGGCATATGGACACTCCAATGAGACATTGTATGTGATTGAAGGTTTTGTCATTGATGGCAACCTTGCAATCCTATGGCACCGACAAGACATCATACCGGAAAAGCATTACACAACCAAGACAATGCACCGACATCAATAGATCACTCTACATCGGCACCGGCACAAAAGAAAACATATATACCGACATAGAGGCCTATAGGTTTTTTGTTATGTAATATTTTGTTTATTATTGTAAGCCGACTTGGCAAATTGTAAAATGACTCTTGTATATAAAGGAGATCATTGTAGACATTTGTAGTAGTGATGCAAGAAGCATAATAGAAAATGATTAGGCAGACCTAATGTGCGAATTATAGGTCAAGGGTATATGTAAAGAATAGAGCAGGAACCGATACTGAATCTGGCATTGAAGATGCTATTGTAAAGTAGTACAAGTCATTGGATTAGTATAACCCTTATTGTAAGTCAGTGTGACTTCCCATTGAGCAATGAGCTCTAGATAGTTGGCCTTCCTACATGTGCAGGCACCTATTGTAAGTAATATTCTCTTATTGGCCAGTGAGTGAATATTGTGGGTCACAAATCCTCCCAAATTTTTTTCCACACCGGGTTTCTTCGTTAAACATCTTGTGTTATGGTGTACTTTGCATGTGGATATTCTTGATTCTGTTTATTGCATTATTTCTTGCATATCGGTACACTATTATATTATGTTTTGCATATTTTAACTTAAAAAATTCTTACTACCGGTCAGATACTAATTCACCCCCCCCTCTCAGTATATGTGGGATCCCTAACAATTGGTATTAGAGCCTGGTCCTCTATTTTTAGAAGCCTAAGAGCTTGAGGAAGATCTTGACATTGGTAAAGATGGAAAATCTGATGAAGCAACTTGAAAGAGCTCTTATAGACTATGATGCAGAGAAATTGAAAAATATCAAATTAGAAGGTGATTTAAGAGCAGCTCAGGATATCATTCAGGCACTTCAAGAAAATTTTACTGTTGCAAGAAATAATAGAAGAGAACTCTATGAAAAAATAAAAAACAAGAATGATGAAAAGGAATCACTTAATGATATGATAAGCAAGCTGAAACAAGAGATCATGACAACAAAAAATGAAATGCAGAATATGACTATGAGATTCTGCAAAGAGATTGAGGATAGGAAGAAGAATGAAGAAGAATTAATCAGAAGACTAAGTGATGTAGCAAATGAGAACACAAGACTTAGCTATGAAAATGACATGTTGAGGACATATCTGATGCATACTCAAAATGACTCAAATGAACTAATGAGACAAAAAGAAATCTTAGAAAGAGAACTGGAAACTGCAAATCAACACAAAGAAAAATTCAAGAAAAGCTCAAAGGAACTTGGTACCTTGTTGAAGAATCAAAAAACTAAAGGCAACACTTCTAGAATTGGCTTTGAAGTTGTTGAAAGCTCCAGTACTACAAATACTCAGGATCACAATAAACTGGTAAGACAACCTAATGCTTATAAATTCAATGGAAAATGCTTTAACTATAATAAGTATGGTCATAGAGCAAATGAATGTAGATCTAGGAATTATCAGAATATCAATACACCCACTGGTCAATGTTCAAAATGCAACAATGTTGGCCATAACTCTAAAAACTGCAGAATGAATGTGAGATGTTATGTTTGTGGAAGATTTAGACATTTACCAAATCAATGCAGAACACAAAGTGGCATAGGTTATGGGAAATCTATTTAGAAAAATAATGTAACTTGTTATGCATGTAACAAGATTGGTCAAATTGCCTAATTTTGTAGAAGTAAAGGAACACCGGTAGACAACAAAAGTGCTAGCTTGAAAGGTAATGAAAAAGTTGACGAGGTTAAGCAAGAATTCTCAAAGCAATAGATTAGAAAAGCTGATCTAAATATCCACCAGTAGAACCAACCAATGCTTCACCAGTAGGACAAAATGATGCTTCACCGGCAGGACAAAGCAGTGCTCCACCGGTAGGAAGTTATTCATCTAATTGAAGAAAATTTCCTTTAGGGTTTGGCAATCAAATGACACAAGTGCTAATTATTCCCTCAGTTAGATATAAGAAGTTGAAAATCACTGATTACTAGTAGACAATGTTAATTGACATGTAATAAATGTGGTGGATGGTGAAAAGACATTATAAAAATAAGGTTTTGGCTCCATTTCATTTCACCGTGATTTCAAATTTTCAGAGAATGCAAAGATTCTGAGCTAATGCATTCTAAGCAAGAAGCAAGCACACTCCAAGCAATCATCCACCCAAGGGAGAAAAAGGTATTTAATCATGGCATCCACCTTTGCAATTGAATACATAGAAAACCCTACTATTGTTGAAGTAATTAAAAGACCTAGGCCCGTATTTGCGTTAGTCCCTGAGATAGAAAAGAAGGATGATACCTTAGGTGCTTTTTCTCAAATCCCTAAAGGTGTTGTATATGCTGAAGACACTAGAATGTACATCCACTGCAACATTGAAGAGTTAGGAGATGAGGAAATCAAAACCATGTATAAAACCGTAATATGTGATGATACTGATAATGTTAAAGATGAGCACAAGGTTATTGAAACCCTAGGATTCACAGAAATCCTTAGCATTCCTAAATTTCCAAAGGATGTGATTAGGATAGTGTTAAGTAGAGTTCATGGAGAATTTTTTTGGCTAGATGCAATCCATAAGATCACCAAGGAAGTTGTGAAAATTGTCACAGGGTTACCGACCATCGGTAACAGACCAGATAAAACCAAGAAGATTCCAAATGACCTAGTTACAAAACTAATTGGTACAGCATTTGATAAGAGATCTCTAAGGGTTAATGATGTAAAAGATATCAATGTGAGATTCATAAGTATGATATTAGGTTACAAAGCCACTCATGCTAATAGACTTAACTCATTTTCAAGTTTATGCATTAAGAGTGCTTATGATATGGTAACAAACAATGCAAAAATTGACATCTGTGAATGGTTAAAGGATGAACTAATAGACAACCTTGGAAAAATAAAAAGGACAAGAAAGGAACTTTCAGATTTGGAAATCTATTAGTATGCCTAATGCTACACGTAACAAAATAGGTTCCTAGTATAGGTTATAAAGAACTTGGATATGACATACCGGTAGGAAAGCAATTGACAGAACTGTTCAATACCATGGGTGAGAACAAGGAGAACAATATTCATGACTTTTTCCAAGCATTGAAGACCAAACTGAAGCAAAGAATAAGGTTATCCCAGAAAATAGTAGACAAATACAAAGATGATATATGCTATGTTATTAACAAAGATGAAATCTGGATGGAAGCAGTCATCCCAAGCACAATTTGGGTAACCGAGATGGGCTATGAGACAGATGATCACATAGTTGAAACTTATGTAAAGCACTTCTGGAAGCCCCCAATGAACCTAAGGAAGAAGTATTTGGTAGTGCTGAGACCATAGAAAGCCAAATACAATCAAAGAAAAGAGTAAAGAAGGTTGAGGCATTTGTAAGGAAAGGGTCTAGACAAGCAAAGGCCATTAAGGAAGATGTATTAAAGAAAACCGGCATAACAGAAGATGAGTTGGGAGCTCCACAACTTGAAACTCATCTATCACTGGTAGGTACTTCTTTGGAAGGTGACATGCCAACAACTTTTAAAAGAGTTGTTAGAAAAAGAGATCCCTCACTGGCAACCACTCCTTCACCTAGAAGGACAAGGCAAAAGCAACAAGAAGTGAGATCTCCAGTTAGAAAGGCCACACCCAAGAAAAAGCTGACACCAAAGAAAAAGAAAAGAACAAACAGTGACTTGGCACCTCTTGATATATTGTTAAATGAAATCATAGAGGAAGGAAAACTGAAAAACATAGAGAAAATTTATGACACTCTATCTGTTGATGAGAGAGAACAAGTTGAGAACTACGTTATACTGCATATGGACATGTATAAGAAATTTTTGATGGAAGTAGCAAATGAAATTCCTGATGATTTGTTCAAAAGGTTAGAACCTAGAAGGTAAGTAGTGATTGAATTAGATAAGAAAATAAAAATAGAGAGACTACTTGTTGTATATCTAGTAAACTCTCCCAAGGAAATTGATGATTTGATTGCTCCAGCAAACCGGTCAGAATTCTCTACTGCACATCGGCATATTTCATTAATGGCAGGAAGAGTCAAGTCACAGAGGAAATAGAAGATGGTTGGGATATATTCTTGGTTGACAAAGAGAAACAAGAAGAATACAGGAACCCTAAACCTATAAAGCTATATCAGAAGGACTGAGACAAGGGGAAAGGCAAAATTGGTGCACCACCAAGCATAAAAGTTAAGGACAACCTACCCCCACCGGTGAAAATTACAACTACTAAAAATCAACCGGTAGTAGAAAGTATCGATGCAGAGGATAGAAAACCTAATTCTGAAGTCCTGTATACTGTAAATGTTGATACCCAAAAGATCAACATAATAGTTGATAAAGATACAACTGACAAGTCTGATATGGTGAATGAGCCTCCAGTAGCAGGGAAAATAGAGAAACCAGTACAATATACAGAGAAAAAGGTAGAATCTGAGGCACAGACAGAGACAACACAACATTCAGAGAAATCAACAGAGCCAAAGGCTCCCGAACAATAGGTACATAAGGAAACAGTGCCACCAGTAAGTAGTGAAGTAGGAAAACTAGTGCTAAAAGAAATGCAGACACAAACTAACCTGCCAGAGGTCAATACTAGCATGGTTACTTCCACTAGCACAGAGATTGTTGGCTCATCATCAACATTCAAGTCAACAAATGTGACTGAGGTATTACTTGATTCTATTAAGAAAATAACTGAATGTAGTTCACAAGCTTATAAGGCAATTGATGATTCTATACCAATTTTGAAGGCAATAGCTCCAAACTGTAATATAGATAATAAAGATTCTTTAGGACAATCGGATACATTGTGTAAATATATTTCTGAAAACATTGAGAAAATAAAGGAAGAATCAGTAAAGGATAAGGTAGAAAAAGAAAAATAGAAATTCTTTGATGAGGAAATAAAGAAGTGTAACAAAGATTTTGACACACTTCTACCAGAACTATGTAGTTTGTTCAAAGAATACAAAATTCTGTATAAAGATACATGTAAAACAAACTTTTTGACTGTAGATATTGACAAGAAAATAAGAAAGACATAGGATGAGATAAATAAGCTGGCAGACAATTTTGTCAACTCATCAGATTCATTATCAGTTTTTGAAGAGAAGATAGCAAATTTTGAAGAAGAACTACTCAAACTGGAAAGAGAGAAAGAGAGAATAATAAACAAGGCAAAACATCTAAGATCTAAACTAAGTCCAAGATTAGACTATTTAGCATCTCTGGGGAAGGAAATTTCAAAGGCACTAACACAAGGAAGCAAAAAACCAGCAGAGCATTTGCAGCATCTCACCGGTACAGTAAAGAGGACTGAAACAATGATAAAAGATAGTAAAAAGTTTATGGATAGTATAAACTTAATTTTGGGAGATCTTTTTCAGATAATAACTACCTAGCTACAAGGTTGAGGATATGGATAGATGAACCTACAAACTCTACTAACATCTTGACAACCTTTGTCATTGATGCCAAAGGGGGAGTAGTGGGATGAGAAAGTTCAAAACACAGGAATCATATGCTCAGGGGGAGCTCTCATATTTTTGGTAAACATTTTTGGTAACATTTTTTTTGGACTACACATTTTTGATACTTTTTGAAATTTCTCATGAGTGTTGCCATCAATGCGAAAGGGTGAGATTGTTGGCATATGGACACTCCAATGAGACATTGTATGTGATTGAAGGTTTTGTCAATGATGGCAACCTTGCAATCCTATGGCACTGGCAAGACATCATACTGGCAAAGGACTACATAGGCAAGACAGTGCACCGACATCAACAGATCACTCTACACCGACACCGACACAGAAGAAAACATGTATATCGGCATAGAGGCTGACATGATTTTTGTTATGTAATATTTTTTTTATTATTGTAAGCCAACTTGGTAAATTGTAAAATGACTCTTATATATAAAGGAGATCATTGTAGACATGTGTAGTAGTGATGCAAGAAGCATAAAAGAAAATTATTAGGCAGACCTAATGTGCGAATTATAGGTCAAGGGTATATGTAAAGAACAGAGCAGGAACCGATACTATATCTAGCATTCAAGGTGCTATTGTAAAGCAGTACAAGTCATTGGATTAGTATAATCCTTATTGTAAGTCAGTGTGACTTCCCATTGAGTAGTGAGCTCTAGGTTGTTGGCCTTCCTGCATGTGCAGGCATCTATTATAAGTAATATTCTCTTATTGGCCAATGAGTGAATATTGTGGGTCACAAATTTGACCGAGGTTTTTCCCAAATCGGGTTTCCTTGTTAAACATCTTGTGTTATGGTGTACTTTTCATGTGGATATTCTTGATTCTGTTTATTGCATTATTTCTTGCATACTGGTACACTGTTATATTATGTTCTGCATATTTTAACTTAAGAAATTCTTACTACCGATCAGATACTGATTCACCCCCCACTCTCAGTATCTTTGGGACCCCTAGCAGTATACACATTGGCCTTTTCCTTTTTTCTTTATCAAGATCCAAGAAGGATGGAGGAAGTAAAATGGATTGGATATGATGGCTATGATAGGAAGATGGAGATAGTGGAGGAGATGGTGAGATGAGAAGAAGAACTTCCCCCCCGAGAGAGGAGAGAAAAAGGATGAGGGGAAATACACATGATGTCTGTTTGCTAGGTTTTCATTATGGTACTTGTCCAATGCAACTGTTTTCCATGTTTTCACAAGTGGACAAAATTTTCTATTTTTGTTTGAGGGGGGTGGATTTTCTAATATTTTTAGAGGAAAATTATGGATAGAGATTGATGAGGATAAATGGATGTAGAGGATAGGGTGATGGAGGAATCAAGAATAAAGTTTCATATCAAGGTATTAGGAGTCCATTTGGAGTGATCACTAGATGTTCATACAAATTTATTAGGAAGGAGTGGATTATGCAAATTCTTGGATTAGATGGTTTTGATGAGGAATGCATGTGTTGTAAGGGAGATGGTGGTGGAAAGTGTTTGAATAGAATGAGGTAAAAAGAGTGTGATGGGGGGATGTTGTTAGGACAAAAATTGGCACATGTTGTGGGGGATATGAGATGAGTGGAGGGGAGATGGATGTAGCATGTGGATATGATGGAGGAATTGTGATAGGAAGATTTGAGACAGAGGGACCCAAAATAGACTTAGGAGATGAAGGGTGAGAATGTTTGACTTCTGGACTAGCAATTTTGGATGCCATTTGAGATTTTTCTTTTTGATGCACTGCTTGTTTTTGCTTTGGAATCCACATTGTTTCTTCTTTTTCTTTGGTGGGCCTTTGTAGCCATTGGGAGTTGTTGCATTTTTGTATCAGCTTTTGCACTGTTGGAACATGTCTTTTTCAGTGGACATGGTCCTCTTTATATTGATGTGGTTGTTTAGCATTATGCTTTTGTAATTTGGCATCGAAATTGCTGCGAGTAGCCTTGGAAGGAGTGTGCAACGGTGTAGGAGATGGAGGAAATGTGGATGAAGTGATGGATATTGGATGGAATGTAACGACATGTGTCTTTGTTGATCTTGACCAGGAATAAAAGGGATAGGATATTTATGATGGGTGACAGGCATATGGGATTTTTGCATGGAGGGATGAGTAGGAGAAGATGGAGGATGGGATTTTGGGATATAACGTCCCAAAATGGATCTAGCAGGTGGGGGATATATGAAGGTAGATTCTAGTATATAGGGACCCAAAATGGATTTAGAGGATTAAGGATGAAGATGGATGTTTTATTTGGATTTAAATGATGGAGGAGGGGGAATGGCAATAAATGATTTGGAGGAATGATGGGAAGATGAAATGGTGTGTATGGAAGCATACTTCGATTTTGCATTAGTTGTACCAACATTTTTGGATGAAGTATCTTGAGATATGTAACCAAGACCATGATATCTTGGATGTGATTTAAGATGGATGAGATAAAAAGTACCTTTCTCATGTTGTCCTAAGCCTTTGCCTTGATAGTTCATTTTTTTGAGCATTTTATTTAAAGTAGGATACTTGTTTTCTAGGTAACAAGATGTGAGTCCTTTATTAGATGGAGGATAATGGGTGGTGTATATGAGATGTTCTTCTGCTGGAAATGAACTACCATGGATGAATGCAAGTGAACCAAGGGGATAAGATGATAGTTGTGGGGTGGTTTGGATAAGAGGAAATGGAGGATCAAGAGGTGGAGTATATGTGATAGGAGGATGTTGACTTGGAAGATGGGATGATAGGGGATATTCAGATGAAAGGGATGGAATGATAGGATCTTGACTTGGGAGAGGGGATGATAGGGCTTCTCTCAATGGAATGGTAGGATCTTGATTTGGATCAGTAATTCTTTCAACATGCTCTGGAACAAGGTCTGGATATGAGGATATTGGTGTAGATATTGTGACAAGGAGTGAGTGGGTAGACTCTTTAGATCAAATGGATGGAATGATGGAAGGTTCAATGATTTGGGTGGATGGAATCAATGGGAGGATGGGAGATTCAATGACTTGGGTGGATGGACTCAATGGAAGGATGGGAGGTTCTTCAGCTGGGGGAGATGGACTGGATGGAAGGATGGGAGATTCATCAACTGGGAGAGATGGGATGGATGGAAGGATGGAAGACTCATCAAATGGAAGAGATGGAATGTATGGAAGGTTTGTGATGGTGTTAAGTGTTGGGAGAGGTATGATAGGTGCAAACATTAGACGGGACACTAGTGGATTGAGATAAGATGTGGTGGATGGTGAACTGGGATAGGAGGAAGTGGATGGTGGAGGATTCTTGTGAGATGAAAGATTGTGACTGGTGCCACATTCTTGTTCATGAATGTTGATCACAACAATGAATGAAGTTGGTGCCTATAGATAACTAAATCATGGTTTCAAAATTATAGGTTGTGATGTCACTTGAGACTAATATTGTGGAGCCCTAACCACTTGTGAAACTCATTAGATGGGTGGGGGAACAAAGGATAATGGAATTGTGTAATTCATGCCCCCAGTCATACCTTGTGTGACAAATAATGACAAATTAGGATTAGATGAAGGATTGAGATAATATGGAAGATTAGAATTGGATGGAGAAGTGAGATAAGATTGCGACATGACTTGGAGATCTATCTCATCAAGTTGATCAACCATACCTTTTCCATCATTGACATAGGTTGAAGTAGAAGAAAATGAGGGATGACCATACTCATCATAATAGAATTAAGACATGACTTGGATATCTGAGTCACCGAGTTGATCAACCATACCCTCATCATCATCAACAAAGGGTGAAGTGGAAAAAAATGAAGGACAACCAAACTCATCATAACAAAATTGCAAAACCCAGAATAGGAAGACTGACGAGCTCACACTTGGATGGTGGAACAACATCTAAGACTCAGAATAAGCAAGAACAAATACTAACTACCGAAAACTGAAGAGATTTCTAACATAATGTAGACAACATTTTGGCAATGTGACAACTTCTAAAAAAAAAGATCATCGAGATAGAACCTAACAATTGAGGAGTCAAGAAAACTTAAATGCTAAATAGACAAAATTCAAAAGCGTGACAACATCTAAGATCAATATTGTTACAAAAAGATAACTAGTAACTGGAGAATCAAGTAATTTCTAAGGCAACATGGATAGCATAAGAACAACATAATGGCATCTAAAACTGAGATCATGAAAGATAGACCCTAACTATTGATAGGTCAAGAAATGTGTAAAGTAATGCAGACACCATAACGACAACACAATGACATCTAAGACTGAGGACCATAAAAGATCGATGCTAACTATAGGGACATGTAAGATTGTAAATCAATGAAACATAAATTTGGCAGCATAATGAGACTAAACTGACAAAATGAGAAAAGACAAAGAAAACTCACTAGGACAAGGGTACAAAATCCGCTAGAAAAAGATAGGCAAGACTGAAAAATGTCTGGACAACATAACGACACCAAAAATGCAAACCCATTGTTTTAGGGTGCAAACCCATTGGAAGAGGGTACAAACTCGCTGGAACAACAGAATAAACAATATCAAAAGTGAACCCACTAGAAAAAGACAAAAAAATAGCCACAGGAAACCCACTAGTTGAGAAAATTATAGTGACTGTGCTAAGTATGTCAATTCTGGCTCAAATTTGATAGCATTCCTACTAAAATACGACTACAAACCTGTCGTAATAGACCATACACCTACTAGAACTGACTTCAAACCTACTAGAGTGATATTTCGACAAAAAGATGACACCAAACATAGCAAGCATGAAGATATGACCATAAAACAAATAAAATCAATTAAGTACAACCTTATGGATAATCAAATGACAATATATGTTAAATCTCCTTACCCAGAATACCACATCCAACTGGATAGATAGAAGCTTGACAACACTAGCTCCACCCCCAACACACACTTCTCAAGCATGCCAAGATTCGAATTCCTGGGTAATCACTTCCCAGTGAATTTACTATTCTCATTGGGGGGTACATGAGGAGTTTCTCCAGTATGCGCATATCACAACATCTGAGTCAACACATAGAAGGATTTTTGAATACTAAAGAACAATTGGCTCATATTGGGGGAATTTTTAGGGTGAATTAGGTAGTCATACATGCGGTGGCTAGCTCATTTAAGAGATATCCCAACCCATAGAACACAAATTTTACACATCTACCACACAAGCACCAGGGGATTTTGACTTTATTGAAAACCACAAAGGTATTTGCATAATGATACCAAGGAAAAACCATCAGGATAACACAATATTACCAATTGATTTATTTCTTTCAATAAAACCCCAAATATTTATATAGAAAACGAAAAAAAGTACCGCTTTGGTAGTTCTCTCTTCACCCGACCTTAGAGGGTACTCAAGGAGACATGCCCTCCTACCTAGAAATGAAAAATCAAGCGTTGCTAACACTTTTCTCTTGCACCTACGACCAGGAGAGCCAAATGGAGAGGATAGTGCGTGTTAGCATTAGGACCACTCTATAGATGCACAAGCGTGCAAGATACGAAAGACATGGGGTTCATTCCTTTACTTGAATTGAAGTGTGCCTAATTACTCAAAAGACACACATGGACACCATTTCTTGAGTTGAATTGAAGTGTGCCTAATTAAACAAAACACACAAATGTGAAAATGAAAGCAATAAAGGAAATTTATTTTTGTGAATCCCCTCTTCCTTTAGCAGCCCTACAAGCAAAAATGTTAGTGTTTAAACATTTAGGGGTCTTCTTATATTTTGAAATGCAGCAAAAATGTTAGCAAAACCACCCAACAACACACAAATTAGCTGATTAGTACTAAAATAACATTTTAGAAAAATCATGAAAATGATAATTAGCGATCCTTTGATTGTGTGGCACAAACCCACTATTTCAAGGCATAAACCCACTGTTTTAGGGTGCAAACTCATTGTTTCAGGGTGAGAACCTACTGCTATACATACAGAAGCCCATTATCATTTATAAAAACCAAAAACTTAAAATGGAGATTTTACATTGCATATGAAAATGATAATAGCGAACCCACGGTTTCAGGGTGAAAACCAACAATTTCAGGGTGCAAATCCGCTATTCTGCAGCAAAATGCCAATTATCATTTACAAAAACTTGAATCTTAAAATAGAGATTTTACTTTCTGTATGAAAATGATAATAGCGAACTTGTTGTTTTAGGTAGTGAACCCATTGTTTCAAGTTGAGAACCCACTATTTTAGGGTGCAAACCTGCTATTTTATGCAAACCCGCTATTCTACAGAAAAATGCCAATTATTTATTTACAAAAACTAGAAACTTAAAATGGATATTTTGTTGGAAATTTGGAGGAATTGATTATGTGTTGCATTGATGTTTTTTCATTTATGGAAACACTGGCTACTCTAGCTTTTTTGGTTGTTTACCGGTATCCAATTGGTCCTGGTAGGATGATTGGATTTTGGTTGGTAAGATCATGTTGATCCTGTTGGCATTTTTGATGTTCATGTTGTGATTGTCATTGATGGACACACACTTTCATTAAGATTCTCTTTATACGTGTGAGTTAGAGCACAACCAGTATTTGTTCCAACTGGTATGTTGTATTATAGTCTTTAGAGTATTGATGTCTTGCAGAATGTGTTTACCAGTCTGAAGCGGCATGTCGACCCCAAGCGGTTCGTAGATACCAAGTAGTACGAGGGATTAAAGCGGCATAACACATTTTTAGCAGTCTTCATTTTGACAAACCGGCAACTGGTATTTTGTATAAATCGGTAATACTCTGTGATGAGTTACCAATTGACATTTTGTGATGAGTTACCATCCACTGATCGTTTGGCGATGCCGACTCTCTGCATGTACTTTTTGTGTCATGTTACTAGATATGTCCAGATGCATTGAACCTAGGAAATTGTATTATAATCCTATTGGACCTACATGAAATCAGATTCCTTTATAAGGACATCAGCTTTTTCTCTAGCTTAATAGTACTCTTGTTGAACTTAGCAAGTATTTCCTTTGACTCGGAGAGTTCTTTAGAAATAGTAGAATTTGTTTCCATCAAGTTTGCATTCTCAGAGATGGCCATGTTTAGTTCTCCTTGCATTTATTTTTCCACTTTGCTTGCATGGAGTTGAACAGTTAGGGCATTGATTTCTTGCTTCAGCTTGGAGATTTCATGATCTTTGTCTTTTAGCAGATCTTCACCTTTCCTTCGGTTCTCAAGCTCTTGGCACATTCGAATAGTTAGTCCTTCCAACTCTTTTCTCAGGTTGGAATTGGATTGATTTAGCTTTTCTACTTCTTGAATTAGGGCTTCCATGTCCACTTCATCATAAGAACTATTTTCAGATAGCTCCATCATTTTTTCAGCATGTTCTCTCCTTTTTGCCTGAGAGGCCTTGTATTTGACCATAAGATCATCATAGGCTTGCTCAGACTGAGTGAGACAATGAGTAAGTTCCCTCATTGTGTATTCCCCCATATCTCTTTCCAAGTGGTTAGACTTATAGAAAGGTTGGCTCTAATACCAATTGATGAATACTAAGAGGGGGGGTGAATTAGTATGCCAAAAATCAATGTACTTAAACACTTTACTAGTCTAGCAGTAAACTGGTAAAACAGTTTAGTAGACAAACCGGTTACCACACATGTAAACCAAATAGCAAATAATGCATTCACCCATAGAAGCACAAACACCATAAAACAAGAGATTTTGATGTGGAAACCCAAATGGGAAAAACCACAATGAGATGAAACTCACAAGTAACTATCTGCAAAATAGGAACCAGACCGGTTAAGGTCAGACTGGTTAAGGTCATACAATTTTCTTGACCAGAATAGATCCTATTAGGAATCTCAATCTCTATTAGGAGATAAGTCCGATTAAAGACTACCTTGCTAGAGGATTTTAGATCCACAGACGTGAACCACCTTGTTAGAGGATTTACAAAAGGCTTTTTGCGCCTACCCAGTTAAGGGCTTCAGACTTGTCAAAGATGTTAGTAATCAACAAGTGAGTGTTATAGAAAATAGCACAAATTGCTTGGTTAGATCCTTGATAGCTCATTCCTAATGCATTCCAGCATTACTTCAGTCTTCAACACATTCACACTCTATCTTCTCTCACAGACCTAAACTTCTCTTCTATGATATCTCTTACAAAGAACTCTTCAACCACCTTAAACCCTAGCAACAACCTAAAAGCCTATACATGATGTCCTTATAAAGGAATATGATTTCATGTTGGTCCAATATGATTACAATACAATTTCCTAGGTTCAATGCATCTTGACATATTTTGTAACATGACACAAAAAGCATCGTTGAAGTGTCGGCACCGCCAAACAATCAGTGGATGGTAACTCATCACAAAATGTCGGTTGGTAACTCATCATAGAGTATGTATTACCAATTCATACAGTACCGGTTTAAGAAAAATACCGGTTGCCAGTTTGACAAAATGAGCATTGGGAAATATGAGTTGTGCTGCTTTGTTCCTTTGTACCGCTTGATATCCTTGAACTGCTTGGCATCTTCATACCACTTCAGATCAGTAAACATTTTCCGCAAAACATCGATAGTCTAAATACTATAATACATCATACCCGTTGGAACAAATACCGGTTGAGCTTTAACTCATACATACAAAATGTGATCTCATAGCAAGTGTGTGTCCATCAATGACAATCATAACATAATCATAAAAAATGCCAACAGAATCAAAGAGGTGTCCAAAGCATGTATATGTTGGCATATGGACACTCCAATGAGACATTGTATGTGATTGAAGGTTTTGTCATTAATGGCAACCTTGCAATCCTATGGCACCGGAAAGACATCATACCGGCAAAGCATTACACAAGCAAGATAGTGCACCAACATCAATAGATCACTCTACATCGGCACCGGCACAAAAGAAAACATGTATACCAGCATAGAGGCCGACAAGATTTTTGTTATGTAATATTTTGTTTATTATTGTAAGCTAACTTGGCAAATTGTAAAATGACTCTTGTATATAAAGGAGATCATTGTAGACATTTGTAGTAGTGATCCAAGAAGCATAAAAGAAAATTATTAGGCAGACCTAATGGGTGAATTATAGGTCAAGGGTATATGTAAAGAACAGAGCAGGAGCCGGTACTGAATCTGGCATTGAAGATGCTATTGTAAAGTAGTACAAGTCATTGGATTAGTACAATCCTTATTGTAAGTCAGTGTGACTTCCCATTGAGCAGTGAGCTCTACATAGTTGACCTTCCTACATGTGCAGGCACCTATTGTAAGTAATATTCTCTTATTGGCCAGTGAGTGAATATTGTGGGTCACAAATCCTACCGAATTTTTTTCCACATCGGGTTTCCTCATTAAACATCTTGTGTTATGGTGTACTTTTCATATGGATATTCTTGATTCTGTTTATTGCATCATTTCTTACATACCGGTACACTATTATATTATGTTTTGCATCTTTTAACTTATGAAAATTCTTACTACTAGTCAGATACTGATTCACCCCCCCCCTCTCAGTATCTGTGGGACCCCTAACAATTGGTATCAGAGCCTGGTCCTCTATTTTCAGAAGCCTAACAACTTGAGGAAGATCTTTACACTGGTAAAGATGGAAAATCTGATGAAGCAACTTGAAGGAGCTCTTACAGACTATGATATAAAGAAATTGAAAAATATCAAATTAGAAGATGATTTAAGAGCAGCTTAGGATATCATTCAGGCACTTCAAGAAAATTTTACTCTTGCAAGAAATAAGAGAAGAGAACTCTGTGAAAAAATACAAAATAAGAATGATGAAAAGGAATCACTTAATGATATGATAAGCAAGTTGAAACAAGAGATCATGACAACAAAAAATGAAATGCAGGATATGACTATGAGATTTTGCAAAGAGATTGAGGACAGGAAGAAGAATGAAGAAGAATAAACCAGAAGACTAAGTGATGCAGCAAATGAGAACACAAGACTTAGCTATGAAAATGACATGTTGAAGACATATCTAATGCATACTCAAAATGACTCAAATGAACTAATGAGACAAAAAGAAATCTTAGAAAGAGAACTGGAAACTGCAAATCAACACAAAGAAAAATTCAAGAAAAGCTCAGAGGAACTTGGTACCTTTCTGAAGAATCAAAAACCTAAAGGTGACACTTCTAGAATTGGCTTTGAAGTTGGTGAAAGCTCCGGTACTACAAATACTCAGGATCATAGCAAACTGGTAAGACAGCCTAATGCTTATAAATTCAATGGAAAATGCTTTAACTATAATAAGTATGGTCATAGAGCAAATGAATGTAGATCTAGGAATTATCAGAATATCAATACACCCACTAGTCAATGTTCAAAATGCAACAAAGTTGGTCATAACTCTAAAAACTGTAGAATGAATGTGAGATGTTATGTTTGTGGAAGATTTGGACATTTATCAAATCAATGCAGAACACAAACTGGAATAGGTTATGGGAAAGCTATTCAGAAGAATAATGTAACTTGTTATGCATGTAACAAGATTGGTCACATTGCTTAATTTTGTAGAGGTAAAGGAAGATCAGTAGACAACAAAAGTGCTAGCTTGAAAGGTAGGGAAAAAGTTGAAGAGGTTAAGCAAGAATTCTCAAAGCAATGGATTAGAAAAGTTGATCTAAATATTGGGAATACTTCTCCACCAGTAGAACCAACCAATGCTTCACCAGTAGGACAAAATGATGCTTCACTGGTAGGACAGAGTAGTGCTCCATTGGTAGGAAGTTCTTCATCTAATTGAATAAAATTTCCTTGAGGGTTTGGCAATCAAATGACACAAGTGCTAATTATTCCCTCAGTTAGATATAAGAAGGTGAAAATCACTTATTACCGGCAGACAATGTTAATCGACATGTAATAAATGTGGTAGATGGTGAAAAGACATTATAAAAATAAGGTTTTGGCTCCATTTCATTTCATTGTGATTTCAAATTTTCAGAGAGCGCGAAGATTCCGAGCTAAGGCATTCCGAGCAAGAAGCAAGCACACTCCAAGCAATCATCCACCCAAGGTAGAAAAAGGTATTTAATCATGGCATCCACCTCTGCAATTGAATAAATAGAAAACCCTACTATTGTTGAAGTAATTAAAAGACCTAGGCTCGTATTTGAGTTAGTCCCCAAGATAGAAAAGAAGGATAATACCTTAGGTTCTTTTTCTCAAATCCCTAAAGGTGTTGTATATGCTGAAGACGCTAGAATGTACATCCACTACAAAATTGAAGAGTTAGGAGATGAGGAAATCAAAACCATGTATAAAACTATGATATGTGATGATACCGGTAATGTTAAAGATGACAAGAAGGTTATCGAAACCCTAGGATTCACAAAAATCCTTAGCATTCCTGAATTTCCAAAGGATGTGATTAGGATAGTGTTAAGTAGAGTTCATGGAGAATTTTTCTGGCTAGATGCAATCCATAAGATCACCAAGGAAGCTGTGAAAGCTATCACAGGGTTACTGACCACCGGTAAGAGACCAGATAAAACCAAGAAGATTCCAAATGACCCAGTTACAAAACTAACTAGTGCAACATTCGATAAGAGATCTCTAAGGGTTAATGATGTAAAAGATATCAATGTGAGATTCATAAGTATGCTATTATGTTACAAAGCCACTCATGCTAATAGACTTAAATTAGTTTCAAGTTTATGCATTAAGGGTTCTTATGATATGGTAACAGACAATGCAAAAATTGACATCTGTGAATGGTTAAAGGATGAACTAATAGACAACCTTGGAAAAATAAAAAAGGACAAGAAAGGAACTTTCAGATTTGGAAATCTGTTAGTGTGCCTAATGCTACACATAACAAAACAAGTTCTCGGTATAGGTTATAAAGAACTTGGATATGACATACCGGTAGGAAAGCAATTGACAGAACTGTTCAATACCATGGGTGAGAACAAGGAGAACAATATTCATGACTTTTTCCAAGGATTGAAGACCAAAATGAAGCAAAGAATAAGGTTATCCCAGAAGATAGTAGAGAAATACAAAGATGATATATGCTTTGTTATTAAAAAAGATGAAATCTAGATGGAAGCGGTCATCCCAAGCACAATTTGGGTAATCGAGATGGGCTATGAGACAGATGATCACATAGTTGAAACTTATGTAAAGCACTTCTGGAAGCCCCCAATGAACCTAAGGAAGAAGTATTTGGTAGTGCTGACACCATAGAAAGCCAAATACAATCAAAGAAAAGAGTAAAGAAGGTTGAGGCATTTGTAAGGAAAGGATCCAGACAAGCAAAGGCCATTAAGGAAGATGCATTATAGAAAATTGGCATAACAGAAGATGAGTTGGTAGCTCCACAACTTAAAACTCATCTATCACCAGTAGGTACTTCTTTGGAAGGTGACATGCCAATAACTTTTAAAAGAGTTGTTAGAAAAAGAGATCCCTCATTGACAACCACTCCTTCAACTAGAAGGACAAGGCAAAAGCAACAAGAAGTGAGATCTCCAGTTAGAAAGGCCACACCCAAGAAAAAGATGACACCAAAGAAAAAGAAAAGAACAAATAGTGACTTGGTACCTCTTGATATATTGTTAAATGAAATCACAGAGGAAGGAAAACTGAAAAACATAGAGAAAATTTATGACACTCTATCTGCTGATGAGAGAGAACAAGTTGAGAACAATGTTATACTGCATATGGACATGTATAAGAAATTTTTGATGGAAGTAGCAAATGAAATTCCTAATGATTTGTTCAAAAGGTTAGAAGCTAGAAGGAAAGCAGTGATTGAATTACATAAGAAAATAAAAATAGAGAAACTACTTGCTATATATCTAGTAAACTCTCCCAAGGAAATTGATGATTTGATTGCTCTGGCAAACCGGCATATTTCATTAATGGCAGGAAGAGTCAATGAAGTCACAGAGGAAATAGAAGATGGTTGGGATATATTCCTGGTTGACAAAGAGAAATAAGAAGAATACAGGAACCCTAAACCTATAAAGCTATATCATAAGGACAAAGACAAGGGGAAAGACAAAATTGGTGCACCACCAAGCATAAAAGTTAAAGACAACCTACCCCCACTAGTGAAAATTACAACTACTGAAAATCAACTGGCAGTAGAAAGTATGGATGCAGAGGATATAAATCCTAATTTTGAAGTCCTATATACTGTAAATGTTGATATCCAAAAGATCAACATAATAGTTGATAAAGATACAACTGACAAGTCAGATATGGCTAATGAGCCTCCAGTAGTAGGGAAAACAGAGAAACCAGTACAATATATAGAGAAAAAGGTAGAATCTGAGGTACAGACAGAGACAACACAACATTCAGAGAAATCAATAGAGCCAAAGGCTCCAGAACAATAGGTACATAAGGAAACAGTGCCACGAGTAAGTAGTGAAGTAGGAAAACTAGTGCTAAAAGAAATGCAAACACAAACTGACTTGCCAGAGGTCAATACAAGCATGTTTACTTCCACTAGCACTGAGATTGTTGGATCATCATCAACATTCAAGTCAACAAATGTGACTAAGGTATTACTTGATTCTATTAAGAAAATAACTAACTGCAGTTCACAGGCTTATAAGGGAATTGATGATTCTATACCAATTTTGAAGGCAATAGCTCCAAACTGTAATATAGATAATAAAGATTCTTTAGGACAATTGGATACATTGTGTAAATATATTTCTGAAAACATTGAGAAAATAAAGGAAGAATTAGTAAAGGATAAGGTAGAAAAAGAAAAATAGAAATTCTTTGATGAGGAAATAAAGAAGTGTAACAGATATTTTGACACACTTCTACCGGAACTATGTAGCTTGTTGAAAGAATACAAAAATTTGTATAAAGATACATGTAAAACAAACTTTTTGACTGTAGATATTGACAAGAAAATAAGCAAGACACAGGATGAGATAAATAAGCTTGCAGACAATTTTGTCAACTCATCGGATTCATTATCAGTTTTTGAAGAGAAGATAGCAAAATTCAAAGAAGAACTACTCAAACTGGAAAGAGAGAAAGAGAGAATAATAAACAAGGCAAAACATCTAAGATCTAAACTAGGTCCAAGATTGGACTATTTATCATCTTTGTGGAAGGAAATTTCAGAGGAACTAACATAGGGAAGCAAAACACTGGTAGAGCATTTGCAGCATCTCACCGGTATAGTAAAGAGGACTGAAACAACAATAAAAGATAGTAAAAAGTTTATGGATAGTATAAACTTAATTTTGGGAGATCTTTTTCAGATAATAACTAACTAGCTACAAGGTTGAGGATATGGATAGATGAACCTACAGAATCTACTAACATCTTGACAACCTTTGTCATTGATGCCAAAGGGGGAGTAGTCGGATGAGAAAGTTCAAAACACAGGAATCATATGCTTAGGGGGAGCTCTCATATTTTTGGTAAACATTTTTGGTAACATTTTTTTTGGACTACACATTTTTGATACTTTTTGAAATTTCTCATGAGTGTTGCCATCAATGCCAAAGGGGGAGATTGTTGGCATATGGACACTCCAATGAGACATTGTATGTGATTTAAGGTTTTGTCATTGATGGCAACCTTGCAATCCTATGGTATTGGCAAGACATCATATCGGGAAAGCATTACACAGGCAAGATAGTGCACCGGCATCAACAGATCACTCTACACTGGCACCGACACAGAAGAAAACATGTATATCGGCATAGAGGCCAAGAAGATTTTTGTAATGTAATATTTTGTTTATTATTGTAAGCCAACTTCGAAAATTATAAAATGACTTTTGTATATAAAGGAGATCATTGTAGACATTTGTAGTAGTGATGCAAGAAGCCTAAAAGAAAATTATTAGGTAGACCTAATGTGTGAATTATAGGTCAAGGGTATATGTAAAGAATAGAGTAGGAACTGGTACTAAATCTGGCATTGAAGGTGCTATTGTAAAGCAGTACAAGCCATTGGATTAGTATAATCCTTATTGTAAGTCAGTGTGACTTCCCATTGAGTAGTGAGCTCTAGGCAGTTGGCCTTCCTGCATGTACAAGCACCTATTGTAAGTAATATTCTCTTATTGGCTAGTGAGTGAATATTGTGGGTCACAAATCCCACAAAGGTTTTTCCCACATCGGGTTTCCTCGTTAAACATCTTTTGTTATGGTGTACTTTTCATGTGGATATTCTTGATTTTGTTTATTGCATTATTTCTTGCATACTGGTACACTGTTATATTATGTTCTGCATGTTTTAACTTAAGAAATTCTTACTACCGATCAGATACTGATTCACCCCCCACTCTCAGTATCTTTGGGACCCCTAGCAGTATACACATTGGCCTTTTCCTTTTTTCTTTATCAAGATCCAAGAAGGATGGAGGAAGTAAAATGGATTGGATATGATGGCTATGATAGGAAGATGGAGATAGTGGAGGAGATGGTGAGATGAGAAGAAGAACTTCCCCCCCGAGAGAGGAGAGAAAAAGGATGAGGGGAAATACACATGATGTCTGTTTGCTAGGTTTTCATTATGGTACTTGTCCAATGCAACTGTTTTCCATGTTTTCACAAGTGGACAAAATTTTCTATTTTTGTTTGAGGGGGGTGGATTTTCTAATATTTTTAGAGGAAAATTATGGATAGAGATTGATGAGGATAAATGGATGTAGAGGATAGGGTGATGGAGGAATCAAGAATAAAGTTTCATATCAAGGTATTAGGAGTCCATTTGGAGTGATCACTAGATGTTCATACAAATTTATTAGGAAGGAGTGGATTATGCAAATTCTTGGATTAGATGGTTTTGATGAGGAATGCATGTGTTGTAAGGGAGATGGTGGTGGAAAGTGTTTGAATAGAATGAGGTAAAAAGAGTGTGATGGGGGGATGTTGTTAGGACAAAAATTGGCACATGTTGTGGGGGATATGAGATGAGTGGAGGGGAGATGGATGTAGCATGTGGATATGATGGAGGAATTGTGATAGGAAGATTTGAGACAGAGGGACCCAAAATAGACTTAGGAGATGAAGGGTGAGAATGTTTGACTTCTGGACTAGCAATTTTGGATGCCATTTGAGATTTTTCTTTTTGATGCACTGCTTGTTTTTGCTTTGGAATCCACATTGTTTCTTCTTTTTCTTTGGTGGGCCTTTGTAGCCATTGGGAGTTGTTGCATTTTTGTATCAGCTTTTGCACTGTTGGAACATGTCTTTTTCAGTGGACATGGTCCTCTTTATATTGATGTGGTTGTTTAGCATTATGCTTTTGTAATTTGGCATCGAAATTGCTGCGAGTAGCCTTGGAAGGAGTGTGCAACGGTGTAGGAGATGGAGGAAATGTGGATGAAGTGATGGATATTGGATGGAATGTAACGACATGTGTCTTTGTTGATCTTGACCAGGAATAAAAGGGATAGGATATTTATGATGGGTGACAGGCATATGGGATTTTTGCATGGAGGGATGAGTAGGAAAAGATGGAGGATGGGATTTTGGGATATAACGTCCCAAAATGGATCTAGCAGGTGGGGGATATATGAAGGTAGATTCTAGTATATAGGGACCCAAAATGGATTTAGAGGATGAAGGATGAAGATGGATGTTTTATTTGGATTTAAATGATGGAGGAGGGGGAATGGCAATAAATGATTTGGAGGAATGATGGGAAGATGAAATGGTGTGTATGGAAGCATACTTCGATTTTGCATTAGTTGTACCAACATTTTTGGATGAAGTATCTTGGGATATGTAACCAAGACCATGATATCTTGGATGTGATTTAACATGGATGAGATACAAAGTACCATTCTCATGTAGTCCTAAGCCTTTGCCTTGATAGTTCATTATTTTGAGCATTTTATTTAAAGTAGGATACTTGTTTTCTAGGTAACAAGATGTGAGTCCTTTATTAGATGGAGGATAATGGGTGGTGTATATGAGATGTTCTTCTGCTGCAAATGAACTACCATGGATGAATGTAAGTGAACCAAGGGGATAAGATGATAGTTGTGGGGTGGTTTGGATAAGAGGAAATGGAGGATCAAGAGGTGGAGTATATGTGATAGGGGGATCTTGACTTGGAAGATGGGATGATAGGGCATATTGAGATGAAAGGGATGGAATGATATGATCTTGACTTGGGAGAGGGGATGATAAGGCTTCTTGCGATGGATGGTAGGATCTTGATTTGGATCAATAATTCTTTCAACATGCTCTGGAAGAAGATATTGATATGGGGGTATTGGTGTAAATAGTGTAACAAGGAGTGAGTGGGTAGACTCTTCAGATCGAATGGATGGAATGATGGAAGGTTCAATGACTTGGGTGGATGGAATCAATGGGAGGATGGGAGATTCAATGACTTGGGTGGATGGACTCAATGGAAGGATGGGAGGTTCTTCAGCTGGGGGAGATGGACTAGATGGAAGGATGAGAGATTCATCAACAGGGAGAGATGGGATGGATGGAAGGATGGAAGATTCATCAAATGGAAGAGATGGAATGTATGGAAGGTTTGTGATGGTGTTAAGTGCTAGGAGAGGTATGATAGGTGCAGGAATTAGAAGGGACACTAGTGGATTGAGATAAGATGTGGTGGGTGGTGAACTGGGATAGGAGGAAGTGGATGGTGGAGGATTCATGTAAGATGAAAGATTGTGACTGGTGCCACATTCTTGCTCATGAATGTTCATCACAACAATGGATGAAGGTGGTGCCTATAGATAACTAAATCATGGTTTCAAAATTATAGATGTCACTTGAGACTAATATTGTGGAGCACTAACCACTTGTGGAACTCATTAGATGGGTGGGGGAACAAAAGATAATGGCATTGTGTAATTCATGCCCCCAGTCATACCTTGTGTGACAAATAATGATGAATTGGGATTAGATGATGGATTGAGATAATATGGAAGATTAGAATTGGATGGAGAAGTGAGATAAGATTGTGATGTGACTTGGAGATCTGTCTCATCAAGTTGATCAACCATACCTTTTCCATCATTGACATAGGTTGAAGTAGAAGAAAATGAGGGATGACCATACTCATCATAATAGGATTAAGACATGACTTGGATATCTGAGTCATCGGGTTGATCAACCATACCCTCATCATCATCAACAAAGGGTGAATTGGAAAAAAATGAAGGACAACCAAACTCATCATAACAAAATTGCAAAACTCAGAAGAGGATGAATGACGAGCTCACACTAGGATGGTGGAACAACATCTAAGACTTAGAATAAGCAAGAACAGATACTGACTACCGAAAACTGAAGAGATTTCTAACGTAGTGCAGACAACATTTTGGCAACGTGACAACTTCTAAAACCAAAGATCACTGAGATAGAACCTAACAACTGAGGAGTCAAGAAAACTTAAATGCTAAATAGACAAAATTCAGAAGCGTGACAATGCCTAAGATCAATATTGTTGCAAAAAGATAACTGATAACTAGAGAATCAAGTAATTTCTAAGGCAACATGGATAGCATAACAACAATGTAATGATGTCGAAAACCGAGATCATGAAAGATAGACCCTAACTATTGATGGGTCAAGAAATGTGAAAAGTAATGCAGACACCATAATGACAACACAATGACATCTAAGACTGAGGACCATAAAAGATCGATGCTAACTACTGGGGACATGTAAGATTGTAAATCAATGAAACATAAATTTGGTTGCATAATGAGACTAAACTAACAAAATGAGACAAGACAAAGCAAAATCACTAGGACAAGGGTACAAAATCGACTAGAAAAAGAGAGGCAAGACTGAAAAATGTCTGGACAACATAACGACACCAAAAATGCAAACCCATTGTTTCAGGGTGCAAACCCATTGGAAGAGGGTGCAAACTCGCTGGAACAATAGAATAAACAATATCAAAAGTGAACCCACTAGAAAAAGACTAAAAAATAGCCACAGGAAACCCACTAGTTGAGAAAATTATAGTGAGTATGCTAAGTATGTCAATTATGGCTCAAAGTTGATAGCATTCCTACTAAAATATGATTACAAACCTGTTGTAATAGACCATACACCCACTAGAACTGACTTCAAACCTACTAGAGTGATATTTCGACAAAAAGATGACACCAAACATAGCAAGCATGAAGATATGACCATAAAACAAATAAAATCAATTAAGTACAACCTTATGGATAATCAAATGACAATATATGTTAAATCTCCTTACCCAGAATACCACATCCAACCAGATAGATATAAGCCTGACAACACTGGCTCCACCCTCAACACACACTTCTTGAGCATGCCAAGATTCGAATTCCTGTGTAATCACTTCCCAGTGAATTTTCTATCTTGAATCGGGGGGTACATGAGGAGTTTCTCCGATATGCGCATATCACAACATCTGAGTCAACACATAGAAGGATTTTTGAATACTAAAGAACAATTGGCTCATATTGGGGGAAGTTTTAGGGTGAATTAGGTAGTCATACATGTGGTGGCTAGCTCATTTAAGAGATATCCCAACCCATAGAATACAAATTTTACATATCTACCACAAAAGCACCAGGGGATTTTGACTTTCTTGAAGACCACAAAGGTATTTGCATAATGATACCAAGGAAAAGCCATCGGTATAACACAATATTACCAATTGATTTATTTCTTTCACTAAAATCCCAAATATTTATATAGAAAACCAAAAAAAGTACTGCTTTGGTAGTTCTCTCTTCACCTGACCTTATAGGCTACTCAAGGAGACAGGCCCTCCTACTTAGAAATGAAAAATCAAACATTGCTAACACTTTTCTCTTGCACCTATGACCAGGAGAGCCAGATGGAGAGGATAGTGCATGTTAGCATTAGGACCACTCTATAGATGCACAAGCGTGCAAGACATGAAAGACATGGGGTTCATTCCTTTACTTGAATTGAAGTGTGCCTAATTACTCAAAAGACACACATGGACACCATTTCCTTAGTTGAATTGAAGTGTGCCTAATTAAACAAAAGACACAAATGTGAAAATGAAAGCAATAAACAAAATTTGTTTTTGTGAATCCCCTCTTCCTTTAGCGGCCCTACAAGCAAAAATGTTAGTGTTCAAACATTTAGGGGTCTTCTTATAGCTTGAAATGCTTCAAAAATGTTAGCAAAACCATTCAACAACACACAAATTAGCCGATTAGTACTAAAATAACATTCTAGAAAAATCATGAAAATGATAATTAGCAATCCTTCGACTGTGTGGCACAAACCCACAGTTTCAAGGCATAAATCCACTAGTTCAAGGTGCGAACCTGCTGCTATACATACAGAAGCCCATTATCATTTATAAAAACTAGAAACTTAAAATGGAGATTTTACATTGCATATGAAAATGATAATAGCGAACCCACTGTTTCAGGGTGAAAACCTACAATTTCAGGGTGCAAATCCACTATTCTACAGCAAAATGCCAATGATCATTTACAAAAACTTGAATCTTAAAAGAGAGATTTTACTTTCTATATGAAAATGATAATAGCGAACTTGTTGTTTCAAGTAGTGAACCCATTGTTTCAAGGTGAGAACCCACTATTTTAGAGTGCAAACCTGCTATTTTATGCAAACCTGCTATTCTATAGAAAAATGCCAATTATTATTTACAAAAACTAGAAACTTAAAATGGAGTTTTTGTTGGAAATTTGGAGGAATTGATTATGTGTTGCATTGATGTTTTCTCATTTATGGAAACATTGGCTACTCTATCTTTTTTGGTTGTTACCGGTATCCAATTGGTCCTGGTAGGATGATTGGGTTTTGGTTGGTAAGATCATGTTGATCCTATTAGCATTTTTGATGTTCATGTTGTGATTGTCATTGATGGACACACACTTTCATTAAGATTCTCTTTATACATGTGAGTTAGAGCACAATCGGTATTTGTTCCAACCGGTATGTTGTATTATAGTCTTTAGAGTATTGATGTCTTGCAGAATGTGTTTACCGGTCTGAAGTGGCATGTCAACCCCAAGCGGTTCATAGATACCAAGTGGTACGAGGGATTAAAGCAGCATAACACATTTTTACTAGTCTTCATTTTGACAAACCAACAACTGGTATTTTGTATGAACTGGTAATACTCTGTGATGAGTTACCAATTGGCATTTTGTGATGAGTTACCATCCAACGATCATTTGACGGTGCCGACTCTCTGGTGGTATTTTTTGTGTCATGTTACTAGATATGTCCAGATGCATTGAACCTGGGAAATTGTATTATAATCCTATTGGACCTACATGAAATCAAATTCCTTTATAAGGACATCATGTCTAAGGTTCTAAGGTTGTTATTGTTGAGGTTGATGTTGTTGCTAGGGTTCAAGGTAGGTGAAGAGTTAGAGAGAGTTTGAATGTATAGAAGACTGAAGTAATGCTGTAATGCATTAAGATCAAGCTATCAAGAATCTAACCAAGCAACCTTTGCTATTTGATAGATCACTCACTTGTTGATTACTCACATCTTTGACAAGTCTGTAGCCCTTAACCGGGTAGGTCCAAAAGCATCTTGTAAATCCTCTAACAAGGTGATTCACATCTGTGAATCTAAAATCCTCTAGCAAGGTAGTCTTTAATCAAACTTATCTCCTAACAGAGATTGAGATTCTTAACAGTATCTATTTTGGTAAAGAACATTGTAAGACCTTAACCAGTCTAACCTTAACTAGTCTGGTTTCTATTCTTTAGATAGTTACTTGTGAGTTCCATCTCATCGTGGTTTTTCCCATTTGGGTTTCCACATCAAAATATCTTGTGTTATGATGTTTGTGCTGCTATGGGTGAATGCATTATTTGCTATTTGGTTTGCATGTTTGTTAACCGGTTTCTCTGCTAAATTGTTTTACCGGTTTATTGTCAATCTTGCAAAGTGTTAAAGTGCAAAGATTTTTGGGATACTAATTCACCCCCCCTTCTTATTATTCATCAATTGGTATCAGAGCCATCCTTTCTATAATTTTAACTAGTTGGAAAGAGATATGGGGGAATACACCTTAAGGGAACTTACTCAATGGTTCACTCAGTCTGAGCAAACCTATGATGATCTTATGGTCAAATACAAGGCATCTCAAGTAAAAAGGAGAGAACGTGCAAAAAAGCTGATGGAGCTATCTGAAAATAGTTCTACAGATGAAGCAGACATGGAAGCCCTAATTGCAGAAGTAAACAATTTGAATGAATCAAACTCCAACCTGAAAAAGGAGTTGGAAGGACTGACTATCCGGATGTGTCAAGAGCTTGAGAACTGAAGGAAAGCTGAAGATCTGGTGAAAGAAAGAGATCATGAGATCTCCAAGCTGAAACAAGAGATCAGTGCCCTAACTACTCAAATCCATGCTAGAAAAGTGGAAAAGGATGACATGCAAGGTGAACTAAATAGTGCCATCTCTAAGAATGAAAACCTGATGGAAGCAAATGCTGCTATTTCCAAAGAACTCTCTGAGTCAAAGGAAATACTTGCTAAGTTCAACAAGAGTACTATCAAGCTTGAGCAAAAGCTTGAATCTGCCAAACTGGTCAAGAATACCAATGGACTTGGCTATTCTGGTCATGAGGAAGGTGAGACCTTCGGTACAAATGCTGGAGCATCAAAGAAACAACCGACATCAGAGGATAAAGGTAAGCAAAAGTTTAAACCTATTTTCTTTAACTATCTTAAAGAAGGACATACTACAAATGTGTGTAGGAGTAAGGCTTACAACAATTTTCCTTATTTCCTAAATGATAAGCCTAGATCCTATAGATTCAATGGTAACTATTATGCATGCAACAAGTATGGGCATAGAGCATTTGAATGCAGGTCTATCATGAATGACACTGGAAGATATCCTCAGAGGACCCAAGGAGTTGGTCTTGAACCTTTTGTGAACTCGAACCACAACCAGTTTAACGTCTTCAATCATCAGCCAAGAAGCAGTGGCTATCAAGCAACAATTGGATGGAGAGAAAATTGTATGATCTATCCTGGTCATGGTCACACTACTACATCATGCAGAAGGAAGAATGGAAACATGAACAATGGACCTTGGAGAGCACCTGGATTGGTCTGCTATCACTGCAACAAACTGGGTCACATTGCCAGATTCTGTAGATCAAGAAAGAACATATCTGATGATATACCGGTCACTCCGGAAGGAGACATTGATGTTGACACCATTCAAGTGGATATGAACAAAACCTAGAAGAAGAAACTAGTGGTGTTACAAGAGGAACCAGTTTTTGCATCTAGTGTGGAAATATCGGAACCAACAAACTAAGCCTCAGAAAAGCTTAGGGGGAGCAAACGGCGAAATGCTTCGAACCCCTAGTTTACACCCGTAAAATACCTTAACAAGTATGTGATACATGTCGCTTGGCAGAAGATCAAAAATGGTAAAAAGGCAAATTAGGGTTTACACTAGTAAAATACCTTAACAACTATGTGATATATGTTTAAAGGCATTTTTCAAATCATTTCTCACTATATGATTTCAAGTGAAGAAAAGTTTTTCAAAGAGAAAAGCGATGAAAAGGCGATTTGAGCTGAGATCTTGAGAAATTGACAAACCAAGAAGGAGATTCAAATTCAAATTGCAAGCGGTCAAGTGGAGAACACAAAGTGGTGATTTAGCAACCAACGAAGGGTGGAGTGAAGGAGAATCAGAAAGCTCTAAATTCACGTGTTTTAAAAAGGTATTTCTCAAAGTTCTTAAAGTTTCTATCATAGCTTCTGCATCTCATACTAGTTCTAGTGCATCTATTGACTCTGAAAATTTTATTCAATGAAAGTCCAAGTATAATTCTCTATCACAAGTTCCAGCTAGTGTGATAGTAGAAGAGGGAATTTCTGACTACATAGACTACAAGATTGAAGACCTAGGGTCTCTAGCTATCCACTCCCAGTTAGGTTTGTTTTGTGGCAAGGATAAGAAAATCAAACTGGAGTATAATATCTTGGAGAAGAAGAAACTCCACAATGTTGTCTACTTCTTGGAAGATTTAATAGAAGATCACATAAGGATCATTTTGAGCAGAGTCCACAGTGACAAGATGTACCTGGAGAGGACGCATGACAAGGCTCACTATTTCAATTAGTGACTCACAAGGCATGACACTCAACTCCATCAAGGATGATCTGGTTAAGTATGCCTACATGGTGATAGGCTACTAGACATTCTCTGCCAATAGAATTAACTCTGTATTTGTTGCAGTGGTAAATGCCAATTATCGGATGATTAAGGAGGATGCATCATTTGACTTGTGCATCGGTATGCAGAGGCAACTCCTATCAAATCTAAAGTCAATCAAACAGGATAATGCACAAAGGTTTAAGTTCAAACAACTACTAGTCGGGTTGTTCTTTTACTTTCAAGGATACTTTCCAAGAGTAGGAGATGTCCAGTGGTCTCCTGACCAACCGGTAACCAAGCAAATCAAGGAGAGAATTCAAGCAATTGGAACCAATTACCCTAATGTTCTGAACAAGTATTTTGATTAGTTCAGATGAAAAATGAGCCAAAGGATGAGGATCTCAGGTGATATCATCAAGAAATATGAAGACGATATCTGCTTCACCATCCAAGTAGATAAATGCATAATGGAGGTTGTTGAGCCTAGACAGGAAGAAGTAGAGCCAATGGGCTATGAGGTGATGTACGACATGCTGGAAGGGTATGCCTCTACCCTTATTGCCTCACCATTTCATCCTAAGGCAAAGAGAACCAGCACCTACCTAGAGAGGATAGCACCAGTTGAGGATCCACTAGCAAAGAAAGGAAAAGAACCTGCAATAAAGAAGGCAAAGGCAGTGCCTGCAGCATCTGCACCAGTTACTATTGCAACTATAAAAGTGACCAAGTGGTCACCAGCCAAAAAGAAATCGGAAGCAGCACTAGCTAAAGTCTTCAAGAGGAAAAGGAAGACAAAAAGCAACTCTCCGGACTCAGAGGAAACTGTGTTTGAGGAGCAGCCCAAGAAGGCAAGACAGACAAGAAAGAGAACAAAAAATGAACCGGTAGCATCTGCACTGGTAAATATTGATATCTCCTCATATAAACCTTTGACACATTGTCAAAGAACAATAAAGAATATTAGGAGAAAATTATTACATGATTTAGTAGACTACTATGATGATTTTAGTGATGAGGAGAAAGAAGAAGTATTATAGGAGATTATTGTTTATTTGTGTACAAATGATTGGTCGCCATCAGAGATTAAATCTTAGACATTAGATTCTCTGTATAAGGCATTAGATAATAAATGGCACATTGCCATAAAAAAGGAATAGGAAATTAAGGAGAAAGCTTTTGCTCAGTACTTTCCCAGCCTGTCAAATTTTGAATTATTTGATGTTATTGACCAAAATAAAGGACTCTTCTTCACTAGAAGAACAAGACTCTGGCTGTTAGAAGGAAGAGTAGATGATGTCAAAAAGGACACTCATCAGTATATGGTAACTACTGTATAGACTCATAAAGCGTGTCTTGCTAACTGACAAGCTAAGGAAGAACCAGTTATATCCAAACCGGATGAAGCATTTGATGATGAAGGAAATCTGGCTGTAGAACCAATCGACACTATTGATGTCGATGCCTTGGATGTAGAAGATGTTACTCAGGACATACCTTCTGAGGGAACAGGACAGGAGCAACAAGCTGAATAGGGTAATGAGCAAGCCGAGGACAGACAGGAAGCGGCTAAGGAACAGGTAGAGAAAAAGAAAAGGGATGAAGATGAGGAAAAGTGAAAAGATGAAGAGGAGAAGAAGAAGGAAGATGAAGAGGAGAAAAAGAAGAAGAAAGATGAAGAGAAAACAAAGAAAGATGAAGAGGAGAAAAAGAAGAAGAAAGATGAGGAGGAGAAGAAAAAGAAAGATGAAGAGGAGAAAAAGAAGCAAGAATATGAAAAGAAAAAGAAAGAAGAAGAAGATAAGGAACAAGAGAAAAAGAAGGAAGCAGAGAGGAAGAAGAAGGAAGAGGAAGATAAGGAACAAGAGAAGAAGAAGGAAGCAGAGAAGAAGAAAGTGGAAGAGGACAAGGAAGGAGAAGCAGCAAAGAGCACACAAATGGAGACTTCAAAGGCAACTGAGAGTCAAGCCAAACCGGCTGACCTCACGAGTCCTTTCGATCTCCAATCTGCAAGTGAATCAAAGCAAATGTAGAGCATCAAGGTAGCTCAAGAGTGCCTTGAAAACATATGGAGGAAGAAGGAGCAGGATGTAGTTCAAGTGGCTGTGGACACACTTACCAGTTTGATACCTGGTACAAATCTTCCAAACACCGATTCATCACTAGCTAGACTTAAGCTCCTATGCATAGTAGTAGATGATCAGGTGCAGAGCCTTGAAGAGGCAATAGAGGCTAATGTCAAGAAGGAGCATCAAAAAGCTCTCAATATAGCTCTGGTGAAGAAGTTGAATGAGCTCCGGACTAAGCTAAAGAAAGAACAAAAGGATATAAGGGATGCTTTGGATGAGAGAAATCTTCTACTTAGCAAAATCTGTCAGCCCCATCTGTTCTATGATGATGTGCTAGCTCAAAAGAAAAAGCTTCAAATAGACTTACAATCCTACATGAGGACATTCAAGGTGCCTTATGATTCCTTTACAACTTATGGGCAAACCGTTCACCGGTTTCACATCCAGTTAGCCAAAATGGAGCAAGAGATCAACACACGATCTAGAGATTTGCAAGAGCTACAACTGGTTCTACTTCCATGTCTACAAATTCTTTAGAAGTGTTATCTGAACCTGGATGCCTTGACAGTTACATAGGAGATGAGCATAGTTGATGCCATGGAAGAATAGGTCTCCCGGATGCAAATAGAGAAAGAAGTAGCCACCTCCCTACTTGAGTCCTAGTCTCTATCGATGAAACAATTTTTGTAGGACTATAAATCTATTTTTGACAAGTGTTATTCCTTGTGTCATAAACTTTTATTATTTTAATATCAAATGGAAATAGGGTTGTTCAATGGTACTTTGTCATTGTTGGCAAAGGGGGAGAAGTACTCTATCTATTTTGGAGAAGTATAGGGGAGAAGTATCTGGATCTAAAATTTTGCTATATGCTTTGATATATGCTCTGATATCTCAATGTTTATGCTCTATATGCAAAATTGTTATACATCGTATTGTTAGAGGGATAGTGTATATGCTTAGGGGGAGTAATTTTTCTAATGGAATGTTTTTGTTGTAAAACACTTAGATGTCAAAATTTTATTTTCCTAAGTGTTGCCATCAATACCAAAGGGGGAGATTGTTGGCATTTTTGATGTTCATGTTGTGATTGTCATTAACGGACACACACTTGCATTAAGATTCTCTTTATACATGTGAGCTAGAGCACAACCGGTATTTGTTCCAACTGGTATGTTGTATTATAGTCTTTAGACTATTGATGTCTTGCAAAATGTGTTTACCGGTCTGAAGTAGCATGTCGACCCCAAGCGGTACGAGGGATTAAAGTGGCATAACACATTTTTACCAGTCTTGATTTTGACAAACCGGCAACCAGTATTTTGTATGAACCGATAATACTCTGTGATGAGTTACCAATCGGCATTTTGTGATGAGTTACCATCCACCGATCATTTGACGGTGTCGAATCTCTGGTGGTTCTTTTTGTGTCGTGTTACTAGATATGTCTAGATGCATTGAACCTAGGAAATTGTATTGTAATCCTATTGGGCCTACATGAAATCAGATTCCTTTATAAGGACATCATGTCTAGGGTTCTAAGGTTGTTGTTGTTGAGGTTGATGTTGTTGCTAGGGTTTAAGGTAGGTGAAGAGTTAGAGAGAGTTTGAATGTATAGAAGACTGAAGTAATGCTGTAATGCATTAAGATCGAGCTATCAAGTATCTAACCAAGTAATCTGTGCTATTTGATAGATCACTCACTTGTTGATTACTCACATCTTCGACAAGTCTGTAGCCCTTAACCGGGTAGGCCCAAAAGCCTCTTGTAAATCCTCTAACAAGGTGATTCACATCTGTGAATCTAAAATCCTCTAGCAAGGTAGTCTTTAATCAGACTTATCTCCTAACAAAGATTGAGATTCTTAACAGGATCTATTTTGGTAAAGAAATATTGTAAGACCTTAACCAGTCTAACCTTAACCAGTCTAGTTTCTATTCTACAGATAGTTACTTGTGAGTTCCATCTCACCATGGTTTTTCCCATTTGGGTTTCCACGTCAAAATATCTTATGTTATGGTGTTTGTGTTGCTATGGGTGAATGCATTATTTGCTATTTGGTTTGCATGTTTGTTAACCGGTTTGTCTGCTAAATTGTTTTACCAGTTTACTATCAGTCTTGCAAAGTGTTTAAGTGCAAATATTTTTGGGATACTAATTCACCCCCCCTCTTAGTATTCATCAGATCCGGTATGCTCCAGTATGCTTTGGTCTGTGGAATTGGTCTAGATTGGTTATTCATGTGTTCTTGATGTGTATCACATTCAGTTGGTTCAGGATTTGAGTAATGGGAAGCTACCACTTGTTCTAGTAAGCCTTTTGGTTACCGGTAAGGCTTTTACCGACAGAGCTTTATTGAAGATATGTTGATATTATCCATAAGTGTTGTTGGTATGACTTATAGAAGGTTATCTAGATGTTGATGGTTATCATGTTAGTGTTCCACTTGTTCGTGGTGTTTCATTTGTCTTATGGCAACCTATTATAGGTCCAGTGGTTATTCTACTAGGTTATGGGCCGGTTTATGTAACGTGTGGGTTGATGCTCCCGATGTATTACCGATTGGATTCATTGATTGGATTATGTTGTTTTGGTCTTAGGCTGACTTGGTTGATCATTATATTATGGGTTTAAATTATGAATTTATTGTATTATCTTTTAGGTGGCCGACCTAATTATTTAGGTCATGGGTTAGTATAATTATGACGTAAGATCTCTTTGTAGAAAGATGAGATCATGTATGGTATGGGTGATGGGATTATCTGTATGCGAACAATGTTGTAATCATATGCAGAGGTTTTTGTTGATCATAGGTGATCAAATTAGGTTTGTGGAAGAGGTTTAAGGCCTCTGGTATTGAGCCTAACCAAAACTGTACTCAAGCATGGGAGATGCTATACTTGCAGTTCAATCTTCATTTTGGATTGTTATCTGATGTGTTCTGTAGTCAATGAGACTCCTTTTGTGATGAGAAATGTGGTCTAGGCTATTGTCCTTACTGCATGTGGAGGCCCCTTATTATAATATTTATTCATTTGATTAGTGGATAGATATTGTGGGTCTCCAATCCCACCATGGTTTTCCCTCTTTGAGGTTTCCCACGTATAAATCTGTGGTGTTATTGTGTTCATATTTGTAGTTGCATTGTTGACTATTGTTATATGCTTTTATGTTTATCGGTTGTTGAGTTGTATTAATAAGGTTAAATTTCTCCATTCTGGTAGAACACTGTTTCACCCCCCCGCCCCCCTCTTAGTGTTCTTGGATCCCAACAATTGGTATCAGAGTTTGGTGCCTTGGAGTAAGTATAATAAATTGAGGAAGATCCTGCATCTAGAATCTATGGAGATAAGTTTAAGGAAGGAACTTCAAGTAGAACTTGAAGACTATGATGCTGAAAGATTGAGGAACATGAAGATGAAAGATGAGTTGAGATCTACAAAGAATTCATTTTTACTCTCCAGGATAGGTTGTCATCTGCCCAAGCTAAAAGGAAGGAACTTTTACAAAATCAGGATGATGAAGAGAAAGATGCCCTTAAAGAACAATGTCATAAGCTGAGTCAGGAGAATATTATCATAAAGAATGAAATGCAAGCCCTGACTATGAGGATGTCCAAGGAGATTGAAGAATAGAAGAAGAATGAAGAAAATCTTTCTATATCTTCGAAAGACATATCTGAGGAATGCATTAGGTTGGCACATGAGAATGATGTGTTGAGAACTGAATTGGTACAATCATAGAACAATGAACAAGAATTGGAAAGAATGGTAGTAGTCCTAAGAGGAGATCTAGATGCTGCAAATGAATACAAAGATAAGTTTAAGGTTAGTTCTGCTAAGCTTCATGAATTATTGAAGGATGAAAGGGACACTAGAGACACTAGAGGTCTTGGATTTGAGCATGGAGAAATCTCTAGTACTATAAATTAGGATAACACATCCGGTCAGAAGGTCAACTGAAATCAAAGGTCACCAATAAGGCAACCCAATGCACATAAATTTAATGGTAGATGCTTTGTTTGCAATAAATTTGGTCATATGGAAAGATATTGTAGAAATAGAGAAAGTCAGAATAATAATGCAATTCCCAGTTAGTGTTCAAATTGTAAGATGTATGGTCATAGAACAAAATATTATAGAATGAATGTGAAATGTCATGCATGTGGAAAGTTTGGACATATGGCTAATCAATGTAGGTCAAGGAATGGTCAAGGTTACAGTAAGGCAATTCAGAAGAATAATGTCACTTGTTATGCATGCAACAAAGTAGGACATATTGATAAATTTTGCAAAAGCAAGAACCTACCAGAAGGAAGTGATAAATCTAATGAGAAGGGAAAGTAGAAGGTTGATGATATTCGAAAGAAGAATGAGAAGAAGTGGGTTATGAAGTCCGAGGCTCAACCGTCAGAATCAATTGACCTAGCTGTTCATTTGGATGAAGGATAAACCTAGTTACTCAACTGACAGAGCAGAATGTTCTTGCACCAACAGGAAACTCATCTAGTAACTAAGGCATTCGCCTTAGGGGGAGGAAAATTGATGACAGATCTTGCATTGCCCTTGGTAGTGGTCTAAAATCATTTTTCAGATCTTTGGAGAAGTTAGATTGAAGGTCAACTGACAAAGATTTGTTGGATCTTGGATCTATTTTGGTTTACTGATAAGTCACTTTATGAGTTATGGTTTGGTCATACACCTATAGTTAAGTACTTCAAAATCTTTGGTAGTAAATTTTATATCAAAAGAGATTATTTCATTGGAAGTTTGACCCTAGATGTGATGAAGGGATATTTCTTGGTTGCTCTAAGAAAGAAAAGCATATAGATTTTTATAACAAAAGAATGTTGAGAATTATGGAGAGCTCTAATGTCAAGGTGGATGAGTGGTATAGAGGTCAAATAAGAATTTATGAGAAAAAATTGACAGTGGAAATAGTCTTAACTCAACTGGTAACAGCTTTACTGGAACAAAATGTTGAACCAGTTACCCCGATAGTATTAGAAAAATTAACAGTAACTGAAGATCAGGGAAGAGGAACAGAAAGTCAGAAGACTCCTAGGTATGTAAGGTTGAATCATTCAGAAGATCAAATAATTGGACAAGAAGAAGGTTGGCAGTTGATAAGGTATGCTTAATTTCTTTAATTGTACCAGCATCAATTATTCAAGCTTGTAAGGATGAATGCTGGATTAAAGCTATGGAAGAGGAATTAGATCAGTTAGAAAAGGACAACACATGGACTTGGATGTTATTGGAACTAGGCTTGATTGCTTTGCAATGGATATTTGTCAGAAGGAAGGAATTGGTTATGTTGAATCATTGCTCCAGTAGCTAGGATTTTCAATAATTTTCAAGGATTTTCTGGTATGGTTATTGTTTTATGATGACCTTACACTATTAGCATGTTTAGATGCGGATTGGGCTAAAGATATAGGTAACCAAGTAGGCTCATCCGGTGAAGCTTTCTTTATTGGAAAAAAACTTGTTTCATGGATCAATAAGAAGTAGTCATGTACTTCCTTGTCTATTGTTGAAGCTGAGTATGTTGTTGCTGCTACTAACTGTACACAAGTTCTATGGATGAAGAAAATGTTGAAGGATATAAAGATGCATTGTAATGTATTGGTAGTTATTCACTATGATAGCTCTGCTGCTATTGACATATCAAAGAATCCAGTATTTCTACCGAGAATAATTTTCTGAAGGAGTAGGTGGAAGCAAATAAAGTCAAATTGGTTTGGGGAATCATTTGAGCATTTGAGAGGCGGGTTGAGGTTTTTTGCCCCTCCGGTAGAGACCTGAGTGATGCTAATTGGCATCAGTCCAATATGCATTATCAAAGCTATTATTCATTCTGGATTGATGTGGTGATGCTACCACTCAGGGGGAGTAGTCAATCATATGGTTCAAAGGATTTATGATTTTGCTTTGATGTTTATGTCATATTTATGGCATTGATGTCAAAGGGGGAGAGATATTAATGTGAAAAACTTAAGGAGTTATATACATTAAGGGGAAAGATATTTATGTGAAAAATAGAGCTTAATAGAGATATCAGTCTAAGGGGGAGATTATTGGCACAAGGAGGAGGAACTAAATTTCAGATTGGTTGTATTCCATTGGGGAAGTTTGGTTCAGGTCTATGGATGGTTAAATGGCATAGAGATATTTGGTTATGAACCTCATTGTCATATCAATTTGTTGGAGATTATTGGTTGTCTTCTATTGGGGGAGACTTGTTTGTCATTTCTTGGCACTTGGATATTTTTCACATCTAGTGTTGCCATCAATGACAAAGGGGGATATTGTTGGCAATTTGGAGGAATTGATTATGTGTTGCATTGATGTTTTTTCATTGATGGCTATTGGCATATGGACACTCCAATGAGACATTGTGTGTGATTGAAGGTTTTGTCATTGATGGCAACCTTGCAATCCTATGGCACCAGCAAGACATTATACCAGCAAAGCATTATACAGGCAATCTTGCAATCCTATGGCATCGACAAGACATTATACCGGCAAAGTATAACACAGGCAAGATAGTGCACTGGCATTAGAAGATCAATCTACACCGACACTGGCACAGAAGATGTACACCGGCACAAAAGGAAATATGTACACCGGCACAGAGGCCGACAGGATTTTTGATATGTAATATTTTGTTTATCATTGTAAGCCAACTTGGAAAATTGTAAAATTACTCTTGTATATAAAGGAGATCATTGTAGTCATTTGTAGGATATAGATAGAATGCAATAAATAAATTATAAGGTAGACCTAATGTGCAAATTGTAGGTCAAGGGTATATGTAAAGAACAGTGCAAGAACCAGTACTAAATCTAGCATTGAAGATGCTATTGTAAAGCAGTACAGAACATTGGATTTGTGTAAATCCTCATTGTAAGTCAGTGTGACTTCTTATTGAGAAGTGAGCTCTAGGCAGTTGGCCTTCCTGCATGTGCAGGTCCCTATTGTAAGTAATATTCTCTTATTGGCCAGTAAGTGAATATTGTGGGTCACAAATCCTGTCGAGGTTTTTACCACACCGGGTTTCCTCATTAAACATTTTGTGTTATGGTGTTCTTTTCATGTGGATTCTTTTGATTCTATTATTTGCATTAATTCTTGCATACCGGTATACTGTTACTTTATATTCTGCATATTTAGTTTTAAGAAAAATACATTACCGGTCAGATACTGGTTCGCCCCCCCCTCTCAATATCTGTGGGAACCCTAACAATTGGTATCAGAGCCTGGTCCTCTATTTTTAGAAGCCTAATAGCTTGAGGAAGATCTTGACACCGGTAAAGATGGAAAATCTGATGAAGCAACTTGAAGGAGCTCTTACTAACTATGATGCAGAGAAGTTGAAAAATATCAAATTAGAAGATGATTTAAAAGCAACTTAGGACATTATTTAGGCACTTCAAGAAAATCTTACTGTTACAAGAAACAAGAGAAGAGAACTTTGTGAAAAATTGCAAAATGAAAATGATGAAAAGGAATCACTAAATGATATGATAAGCAAGTTGAAACAAGAGATCATGACAACAAAAAATGAAATGCAGGATATGAATATGAGATTCTACAAAGAGATTGAGGACAGGAAGAAGAATGAAGAAGAATTGACCAGAAGACTAAGCGATGCAGCAAATGAGAACACAAGACTCAGCTATGAAAATGATATGTTGAAGACAGATCTGATGCATACTCAAAATGACTCGAATGAACTAATGAGACAAAAAGAGATCTTGGAAAGGGAATTGGAAACTACAAATCAACACAAAGAAAAATTCAAGAAAAGTTTAGAAGAACTCGGTACCTTATTCAAGAATCAAAAACCCAAAGGTGACACTTTTGGAGTTGGATTTGAAGTTGGAGAAAGCTTCAGTACTGCAAATACCCAGGATCAAAGCAAACCGGTAAGACCCTCTAACACTTACAAATTCAATGGAAAATGATTTAACTATAATAAATATGATCATAGGGAAAATGAATGTAGATCTAGGAATTATCAGAACATCAATCCTCCCACCGGTCAATGCACCAAATGTAACAAAATTGGTCATAACTCTAAAAATTGTAGAATGAATGTAAGATGTTATGTTTGTGGAAGATTTGGTCATTTATCAAATAAATGCAGAACACAAACCGACATAGGTTATGGGAAAGCTATTCAGAAAAATAATGTAACTTGTTATGCATGCAACAAGATTGGTCATATTGCTAAATTATGTAGAAGTAAAGGTACACCGGTAGATAATAAAAGTACTAGCTTGAAAGGTAAAGAAAAGGTTGAAGAGGTTAAGCAAGAATTTTCAAAGCAATGGATTAGAAAAGGTGATCTAAATATTGGGGTTACTCCTCCATCAGTAGAATCAACAAATGCTTCACTAACAAAACAATATGATGCTCCATCGGTAGGACAGAGCAATGCTCCACTAGTAGGATGTTCTTCTTCAAATTGAAGAAAACTATCTTGAGGGTTTGGCAATTTAATGACACGTGCTATTATTCCCTCGATTAGAGAAAAGAAGTTAAAAATCCTACATTACTGGCAAATGAAGTTGAGTTAATACATTACCAGCAAACAATTAATGTGGTAGGTGACAGAAAAGACTTTATAAAATAAGGTTTTTGGCTCCATTTCATTTCACTATGAATTCAAACTTTCAGAGAGCACGAAGATTTCCGAGCTAAGGCATTCTGAGAAAAGAGGCAAAGCACTTCAGCAATCAATCCATCCAAAGGCAGAAAAAGGTATTTATCATCATGGCATCCTCCTCTGCACTTGAATTCATAGAAAACCCTACAATAGTCGAGGTTATAAAATGACCTAGGCCCGTGTTTCAACTAGTTCCCGAGGTAGCTAAGAAAGATGACAACATAGGTGCATTTTCCCAAATTCCAAAAGGTGTTGTTTATGCAGAAGACCCTAGAATGTATATTCATTGCAACATAGAGGAATTAGGTGATGAAGAAATCAAAGACATGTATAAATCTGTTATATGTGACAATGTCAAAAATGTGAGACCTGAACAAAAAATTTGTTGAAACCCTAGGATTCACTGAAATCCTTTGCATTCCTGAATTTCCCAAGGAAGTGGTTAGGATAGTTCTTAGCAGGGTACATGGCTCATTCTTTTGGCTTGACTTAGTGCATAAAATTACCAAGGTAGTTGTGAAAGCAGTAATAGGGTTACCTTCCACTGGTACCAAACCCAACAAAACCAAGAAGGTCTCCAATGACCTAGTAACAAACTTAACTGGTGCAACATCTGACAAGAGATCATTGAGGGTTAATGATGTGACCGATACAAATGTTAGATTTGTTAGCATGATTCTAGGTTACAAAGCAACTCATGCAAATAGGCTTAACTCTATTTCTAGTTTATGCATAAAGAGTGCTTATGACATGGTTAAGGACAATGTGAAAATTGATATCTATGAATGGTTAAAAGATGAGTTAATTGACAATTTGGAAAAAATCAAGAAGGATAAGAAAGGAACCTTTAGATTTGGAAATTTACTTGTCTGCTTAATGCTACATATAACCAAACAGGCTCTCGATATAGGCAACAAGGATTTTGGATTTGACATACTGGTAGGAAAACAATTGTCTGACTTATTCAACAACATGGGTGAAAACAAAGAAAAGAATATCCATGAGTATTTTCAAGCACTAAAGGTCAGAATGAATAAGAGAATCAGACTATCACAGGAAATTGTCAACAAATATAAGGATGATATATGTTTTGTAATAAAAAAGGATGAGATCTGGATGGAAGCAGTCATCCCAAGAACAATCTGGGTTACAGAGATGGGGTATGAAACAGATGACCACATAGTGGAAACTTATGCTAAAGCACTTATGGAAGCCCCCAATGAACCAAAGGAAGAAGTATTTGGTAGTGTTGAGCACATCGAAAGTCAAATTCAATCTAAAAAGAGAGTAAAGAAAGTTGAGACATCTGTGAGGAAAGGATCTAGGCAAGCAAAAGCCTTAAAAGATGATGTATTAAAGCAAACTGGCATAATAGAAGAAGAGTTGGCAGCCCAACAACCTGAAACTCATCTATCACCGGTAGATACCTCCTTAGAAGTAGATATGCCAACAACTTTCAAAAGAGTTGTTAGGAAAAGAGACCCCTCACCGGTATCCACTCCTTCACCTAGAAGGACAAGATAGAAGCAACAAGCTGTAAGGTCTCCAGTCAAGAAAGCCACACCTAAGAAAAAGCTGACCCCCAAAAAGAAGAAGAAGATAGACACTGACTTGGCCCCTTTTGACATATTTCTGAATGAGATCACTGAGGAAGGTAAATTGAAAAACATAGGGAAAATCTATGACACCCTATCAGAAGATGAGAAAGGACAAGTTGAGGAAAGTGTTATACTACACATGGACATGTATAAAAAAATTTTGATACTCCTGATGAATTATATAAAAGACTTGAGGCCAGAAGGCAAGGAATAATTGAGTTAGATAAGAAAATTAAAATAGAAAAATTACTTGCAGTATATCCGGTCAACTCACCTAAGGAAATTGATGATTTGATAGCTCAGGCCAACCGGACAGTCTTTTCCACTACACACCGACAAATATCATTAATGGCAGGTAGAGTTACTCAAGTTTCAACTGAAATAGAAGATGGTTGGGATAGATTCTTGGTTGAAAAAGAAAAAAAAGAAGAATATATGAATCCCAAGCCCATCCTGGTATATCGAAAGGATAAAGGGAAAGGTAAAGTTGGTGGACTGCCAAGTATCAAGATTAGAGACAATTTACCCCCACCTCCTTTAAATACTCCACCGGTAAAAACAACTATAGAAGATCAACTAGTAGCTGAGAGCATGGACACAGAGGATAATAATCCTAATCCTAAAGTCCTATATACTGTGAATGTTGATACTCAGAAAATCAACATAGTGGTAGATAAGGATACCACAGATAAATCTGATAACAAAGAGCAACTGGCAACAGGAAACAAAGAGCAACCGGTAGCAGATTTAGAGAAAAAGATGGATTCTGGTACTCAAACAGAGCAACCACCAGAATAGACTCCACTGGTAAGAAATGATGCAGGAAAAACTGTGCTTAAAGAGATGGAGACACAAACAGACCTACCAAAGGTCAATACCAGCATGGCCACTTCCACCGGCACTCAGTTTATTGGGTCACCATCAAATGTAATAGAGGTATAGCTTGAATCTATCAAGAAAATGACTGATTATAGCTCACAAGCCTATAAAGTGATAGATGATTCAATTCCAGTTTTGAAATTAATAGCTCCCAATTGTAATATAGCCAACAAAGATTCTTTAGGACAGTTGGATACACTTTGTAAATATATTTCTAGAAATTTTGAGCAAACAAAGGTAGAAACCATAAAGGAAAGTGTAGAAAAAGAGAAACAAAAATTCTTTGAGGAAGGAATAAAGAAGTGTAACAGGGAATTCGACACACTTCTACCAGAATTGTGCAATTTGTTGAAAGAATACAAAACTCTGTACAAAGACACCTATAAGATAAACTTTTTGACCTCGGATGTAGACAAAAAGATGAGAAAGGTATAGGAAGAGATCAATAAATTGGCTAATAATTTTGTTAACTCACCTGATACACTATCAGTTTTTGAGGAAAAGATAACAAATTTTGAGGAAGAACTGCTCAAATTAGAAAGAGAAAAAGAGAAAATTGTAAACAAGGCAAAATTTTTGAGATCTAAACTAAGTCCAAGATTGGACTATTTAGCATCTTTGTGTAAGGAAATCTTAGAGGCACTAACACAAGGTAGCAAGACACTGGTAGAGCACTTGCAACATCTCACCGGTACAGTATACAGAACTGAGATAGCAATAAAGGAGAGCAAGAAGTTTATGGATGGTATAAACTTAATTTTGGGAGATATTCTTCAGATAATAACTACCCAACTACAAGGTTGAGGTTATGAATTGGTAAAACTACAAAATCTACTAACCTTTGTCATTGATGCCAAAGGGGGAGTAGTAGATGAGAAAATTCAAAACATAGGGATCACATGCTCAGGGGGAGCTCTCACATTTTTGGTAGCATTTTTTTTGGTATACACATTTTTGGATATCTTTTTGAAATTTCTCATGAGTGTTGCCATCAATGCCAAAGGGGGAGATTGTCGACATATGGACACTCCAATGAGACATTGTGTGTGATTGAAGGTTTTGTCATTGATGGCAACCTTGCAATCCTATGGCACCAGCAAGACATTATACCGACAAAGCATTATACAGGCAACCTTGCAATCCTATGGCACCGACAAGACATTATATCGGCAAAGTATAACATAGGCAAGATAGTGCACTAGCATCAGAAGATCAATCTACACTAGCACCGACACAGAAGATGTACACCGACACAGAAGGAAATATGTATATTGGCACAGAGGCTGACAAGATTTTTGATATGTAATATTTTGTTTATCATTGTAAGCCGACTTGGCAAATTGTAAAATGACTCTTGTATATAAAGGAGATCATTGTAGTCATTTGTAGGATATAGATAGAATGCAATAAATAAATTATAAGGCAGACCTAATGTGCAAATTGTAGGTCAAGGGTATATGTAAAGAACAGTGCAAGAACCGGTACTGAATCTGGCATTGAAGATGCTATTGTAAAGCAGTGCAGAACATTGGATTTGTGTAAATCCTCATTGTAAGTCAGTGTGACTTCTTATTGAGTTGTGAGCTCTAGGGAGTTGGCCTTTCTGCATGTGCAGGCCCCTATTGTAAGTAATATTCTCTTATTGGCCAGTAAGTGAATATTGTGGGTCACAAATCCCATCGAGGTTTTTCCCACACCGGGTTTCCTCGTTAAACATCTTGTGTTATGGTGTTCTTTTCATGTGGATGCTTTTGATTCTGTTATTTGCATTAATTCTTGCATACCGGTATACTGTTACTTTATATTCTGCATATTCAGTTTTAAGAAAAATACATTGCAGGTCAAATACTGATTCACCCCCCCTCTCAGTATCTATGGGAACCCTAACAATGGCAACACCAGATGCTCTAGTTGCTTTGGCTATTTACCGGTATCCGATTGGTCCTGGTAGGATGATTGGTTTCTGGTTGGTAAGATCATGTTGATCCAATATGCTCCGGTATGCTTTGGTATGTGGAATTGGTTTAGATTGGTTATTCATGTGTTCCTGATGTGTATCACATTTAGTTGGTTCAAGATTTGATGATCTGAAAGCTATCACTTGTTCTAGTATGTCTTTTGGTTACCAATAAAAGTTTTACCAACAGAGCTTTGTTGAAGATCCTTTGATATTATGCATAAGTGGTGTTGGTGTGGATTCTAGAAGGTTATCTAGATGATGATGGTGTTGGCATTATGTGAACTGGCATGAGCCTTATGTAAACTAGCATGAAGACATAATGATATTGTATGTTGTCATTGATGTCAATATGAGACATAGTGTGAACTAGCACATGAGATAAGTGAAGAAAGAGGTACCGACATATGTGTGAACTGGTATATGCCAAAGTGAAGCGGCATGCAATTATGGGAACTGGCACATGGAAGCACTATATGACTACCGGTTGGTAAGGAAGCTTCCAATTTGAGTTTTCTGGTTGGAGTATCTCAAGTCTGTGTGACTCAATCAGTGATCTTTGTGTGATGAGTTAGCAGTATGATGGAGGACAGATCATGTTGCCACGTAAGCTCTGTGCATGTGAAGGATCTTTCATGAAGAAGACTATTCCTATCTACCTCGAGAATGTGCGAAGTCTGTCACATGGTGATAATGCATGATGGGTTATCAGCCGCCATGAAAATGGTGGATAATGGATGATGGAGAATGTCTTGAGATCGACTCAAGACTGGTGCATTTAATGCAGTATGTTTCAACGGTCAGGATCAAACCGTTTGAATTGCTCAACCTAATAGGTTTAGGGTTAAAGGTTTTTGCTACCGACCTGTATGTTCCCTATAAGGTCAATGTTAGGTTTTTGTTTGAAGTTGTTGGCAAAAGTTGTGAGTGTGTATCCAACAAAAGTGATACAAGATTCTTGCCAGACCATAGGAGAGAAGAGATACCTGCAAAGTGTATGTGCAGAAGGAAAAGAGGAGACTAAACGGATCTGTATTAGTATTAAGTGTTGTTAATAGATCATTGTAATACCTGTTGATCTCTAACCACTTCAATAGTTGTAAAATCCCCTAACAGGGTAGCCTTAACTGGTTTGATTCAAAATCCCTTAAATCGGGTGGTCTTAATCGGCTTGCTGTAAATCCCTTAACCAAGTAACTCGAAGCTAATGAGTTCTGAGAAGCTAGAGAAGCTTAGGAGATCCTTTCAGCTATTGAGTTCTTAAAATCCTCTAACAAGCTGACCCTACCGAGTTTAACCCTTAACCGGGTATCCCTTAACCGGGTGATCCCTAATAGGATCGGTTCCTACCAGAACCTATTGTAATGTTCTTAACCGAACAAGGCTCCTAATAGAGCAGACTTCTAAAGAGTTCAAAAAGTAGCTTGTGGGTATTCATCCCCACTATAGTTTTTCCCAGTTGGGTTTCCACGTGAAAAATATGTGTGTCATGTGAAATACTTTTGTCTTGTGATGCTTTGCTTTATCTGTTATGAACATGAAGGTTCTATGTTTTATGCCTGTCTATAAAACATATTGAACTCACTATTGTGAAGATTTGATGGTTAAGTCTACTAGTTCATGCATGTGAATATTATGATAATGTGGTATTGAGCTAAGAGAAAAGCTTAGTGAGTGACCAGTTCATGACTGACTGAGCTATATTGGATGTTACCAGTTGCACTCTGTTTTACCAGTATCTCTGTTTATCAGTCATTGTGAGTGTTTGTTGACAAACCAATTTTGGACTGTATTTGTGTCTGTACTAATTCAACACCCCTCTCAGTACCAGTTTGGTACTAGTGGTTCATCATTGAGTTATGAATTGGTATCAGAGTGCTCCAGATCCTCTATGTTGTAAGCTTAACCACTTGAGGAAAAGATCCTAGCCAAATGATGAAGAGGGAAGGTCCAAAGTTCAACAGGGAAAACTTTGGTATATGGAAAGATAGGATGAAGATATTCATCAAAAGCATGGGTGTTCAACACTAGAGTTATGTTGAAAATATATATGTTGTTCCTACCGGTACTCTCACCGATGACCAAAAGAGAGAGATACAAGAAAATGGGCAAGTCATGGAAGCCCTCATCAGTAGTCTATCTGACATTGAATTTATTGATGTTCAGGACAAGGCAAATCCCAAAGAAGTATGGGATTCTCTTGAAAATATCTATGGTGGTGATGAGCATGTAAAATAGGATAAGGAAGAGAGCTTGAGAGGAAATTTTGAAGACATGAGAATGGTTGAAGGAGAGACCATTCAGCAGTATGGAATAAGAGTCAAAATAGTTGTTGGAGAAATAAAGAGTGCAGGTGGCAAAAAAGAAGATTCCACTGTGGTAAGTAAAGTCCTGAGATCCCTATTGTCGGTCTATGCAATAAGGGTTGCTGCTATTCAGGAGCTGAGATCAATAGACAAGTCTAAGGCATCCTTGGACTCCATCATAGCCAATTTGATAGCCTATGAGCTAAATAGCTTTGATGGTAGTGTTCAAAAGTCAGAATCCACTTTTAAAGCTTCAGCTATACCATCCAGAAAAGGAAAAGAGGCAAGCACTAGTGGGGAACCTAGTCAGAACAGAGAGATGAAGGATGAAGAGTTTCTGATGGAATTTGAAGCTCTTCTAGCCAGGAGATTCTCTAAAGGAACTGGTAATTACAAAGGTAAGCTACCTTTGAAATGTTTCTCCTACAACCAGATAGGACATATTGCTATGAATTGTCCTAATAGTGACAACAAGGACAAACCAGAAAGGTTCAAGAAATTCAAAGGAGGAAACTGGAGAAATTGTTTTGTGGTAGTTGATGAAGGTGTCACAGATGAGGAATCAGAAGATGAAGAGAATGAAAACATTGTGTTCATTTCTGTAAAGGAAGATGTGATAGACAAGAAGGCTCTTGTCTCCCAGTTTGATGATTCCAATGAGTGGATCATTGATAGTGGCTGCTCTCACCACATGACTGGTGACTGGAGCAAGTTTCTATCATTAGAAGAGTATGATGGTGGTGTGGTTCACTTTGGCAATGATGCAACAAGCATGGTCAAAGGTAGAGGGTCCATCTCCTTGAATGGAAAGAGTAGTGCTGACAATGTGTATTGGGTTGATGGTCTCAGACACAACCTTCTAAGTGTTGCCCAGTTAAATGACAGTGGACTCACTCTACAATTCAAGAATTGAGTTTGCAGAATCAAAGGTAAAGATGGTAAATTGGTAGCCACCGACATGTAGACTAAAGGTAACCTATTTCATCTAAATGCTAATATAAGTACATGTCTTATGGCTAAGCTTGATGATAGCTGGAGATTACATAGGAGATTCTGCCATGTGAACTTTGACAACATTGTGAAGGCTAGTAAGATCAAGGCAGTTAGAGGGTTGCCGGTGCTGAGAAAACTAGATAATACCTTGTGTAGAGAATGTCAATTGGGGAAAATGTCTTCCTCAACTTTTAAAGGTAAATCTTTCACTACTGACAACTTGCTTGATCTTGTGCATACTGTGGTCCTATGAAAACTAGAAGTGTGCAGGGTGATAGGTACTTCATGATTCTCACTGATGACTGCTCAAGAATGATGTGGGTCACATTCTTGAAAGACAAGTCTGAAGCTTTTGGGAAATTCAAAGCTTTTAGAGCATTAGTGGAAAAGGAAAGTGGTAAAAGGATCAAGTGTCTCAGAACTGATCAAGGAGGGGAATTCACTTCCAGTGAATTCAATAAGTACTATGAAGAATTTGACATCAAGAGATAGCTGTCTGCCCCTCGGACTCCATAGCAGAATGGCCTAGTAGAGAGGAATAACCGGACTGTGGTTGAAGCAGCTAGAACTATGTTGATCCAAGGAAAGGTGGCTCACACCTTTTGGAGAGAAGCGACAAGCACTGCAGTTTACACTATGAATTGGGTACTCATCAAAAAGGGTAAGGACAAAACTCCTTATGAGTATTGGACTGGTAAGACCCCTGTGGTAAACTATTTTAAGGTCTTTGGTAGAAAATGTTACATCAAGAGGAGTGAACATCAGGGAAAATTTGAAGCTAAATGTGATGAAGGAATATTTCTAGGATATTCCACCAAGAGTAAAGCTTTCAAGTGCTACAACAATAGGACTCAGAGAATTATGGAAAGCATCAATGTAAGAGTTGATGAATCCTTTGAGAAGACTGAGAAAACCGATAGTGAGCACGTTGTAAATGAACTAGTTGCAACCTTCTAGGAACCGGTTGTCAGTCAACCGAGCACCAGTAACAGTGTTCCTGAACCAGTGAATGTTGATACTGATGAAGATAAGGATGAAGAAGAAAAGAAAGAAGAACCAATTAAGACCATTCCTCGGTATGTCAAGTTGAATCATGATCCCAAGCAGATCATAGGTGATAAGGATGCAGGAATCCTTACCAAAAGAAAGATCAGAGAAAACTTATGTATGATCTATGAATTTGAGCCTAAATCATTCAAAGAGGCTCATAATGATGAAGACTAGATCAAGGCAATGGAAGAAGAACTTGACTAGATAGAGAAAAATGGTACATGGTCCTTGGTACCCAGACCTGAGCATAAAAATGTCATTGGCACCAAATGGGTGCTCAGAAATAAGTTGAATGAGGATGGCACAGTGATTAGGAATAAAGCCAGACTGGTATGCAAAGGATATGCTCAAGAAGAAGGTGAAGACTATGGGGAAACCTTTGCTCCTGTAGCCAGATTAGAAGGAGTTCGTATGCTTCTTGCATATGCAGCTTTTAAGAGATTCAAGGTATATCAAATGGATGTAAAATTTGCATTCCTAAATGGTGTACTTGAAGAGGAGGTATATATTGAGCAACTAGATGGGTTTACCCTATTTGAAGATAGTGACATGGTATGTAGGCTACACAAAGCATTATATGGTCTAAAGAAAGCACCTAGGGCATGGTATGAGCGCCTACCTTCCCATATTGTGAAGATTGGATTTGAGAGAACAAGTGAAGATAGCAATATCTACTTGAAGTCTAAAGAAGATCAGATCCTGATCTGTGAAGTTTTTGTTGATGACATCATCTTTGGTGGAGATGACAAGATGAGTCATGAGTTTTCTGATGAGATGAAGAAAGAGTTTGAAGTGCCACTCATAGGGGAGATTAAGTTCTTCATTGGATTGCAGATCCAGCAGATGAAAGATGGAATCTTCATCACTCAGTCCAAATATGTCAAAGAGGTGTTGAAGACTTTTGGCATGGAAGATAGCAAACCGGTTGGTACACTGATGGTGACCGGTTGCAAATTGACAAAGGAGGATGATTCCACACTAGTTGATGAGAAGGAATACCGATCAATGATTGGTAAGTTGCATTATGTAGTGCATAGTAGATCCGATATTGCACATGCAGTTGGCATCACTACAAGGTTCCAGAAGAGTCCAAGAGAATCTCACTTAAGTGCAGTCAAGCGGATTCTTAGGTATCTGAAGGGAACAATTGACTATGGATTGTGGTACCCATACATCAATAATTTCAATCTGAAAGTATTCACAGATGCTGATTGGGCTGGTAATGTGGATGACCGAAAGAGCACAACCAGTGGTGCATTATTTCTCGGTGGTAGACTGGTTTCATGGATGAGTAAAAAATAGAGTTGCATCTCTCAGTCTATAGTGGAAGTGGAGTATGTTGCTACTTTCATGAACTACACTTAGACAATCTGGATGAAGCATGTACTAGAAGGCTTCAAGATCCCTGTATCTGAACCAGTAAGTATATTTTGTGATAACACAAGTGCTATCAATATATCAAAGAATCCGGTTTTACATTATAGAACCAAGAATTTTGAGCTTAAGTATCATTTCTTGAGGGAAAAGGTTCAGAATAAAGAGATTGCACTGGAGCATGTGTCTAGTAAGGAGTAGTTAGCAGACATATTCACCAAGCCTCTCCCAAAGACAACATTTGTGCATTTGAGAGGTGAATTAGGGGTATTGCCCCTTCAGGAGGTGAACTAAAAGTGGTTGTTCCACATTAGTCCGGTGCTGGATAGACAAATCTTTGGTTGATTGGTGTGTTTAAGGATGCTTCTCCTCAGGGGGAGCAGCATGAGGAAATAGTGATGATTGTACCTCCACTTTGGCATTGTTGTCAAAGGGGGAGAAGAAGTGAAGCGAAAAGATATCTATAGCAAATGGGGAGAAGATGTGAAGTAGAGAAGATATCTTTTGTATATTGCCATCAATGCCAAAGGGGGAGATTGTTGGCATTATGTGAACCGGCATGAGCCTTATGTAAACTGGCATGAAGACATAATGATATTGTATGTTGTCATTGATGTCAATATGAGACATAGTGTGAACAGGCACATGAGATAAGTGAAGAAAGAGGTACCGGCATATGTGTGAACTGGTATATGCCAAAGTGAAGTGGCACATTTGTTCAAAGTGAACTGGCATGCAGTTATGGGAACTGACACATGGAAGCACTGTATGACTACTAGTTGGTAAGGCAGCTTCCAATTCGGGGTTTTCGGTTGGAGTATCTCAAGTCTATGTGACTCAATCAGTGATCTTTGTGTGATGAGTTAGTAGTATGATGGAGGACAGATCGTGTTGCCATGTAAGCTCTATGCATGTGAAGGATCTTGCATGAAGAAAACTATTCCTATCTACCTCGGGAATGTGCAAAGTCTATCAAATGGTGATAATGTGTGATGGGTTATCAACCGCCATGAAAATGGTGGATAATGGACGATGGAGAATGTCTTGAGATCGACTCAAGACTGGTGCATTTAATGTAGTATGTTTCAATGGTCAGGATCAAACCGTTTGAATTGCTCAACCTAACAGGTTTAGGGTTTAAGGTTTTTGCTAACGACTTGTATGTTCCCTATAAGGTCGATGTTAGTTTTCTGTCTGAAGTTGTTGGCAAAAGTTGTGAGTGTGTATCCAACAAAAGTGATACAAAATTCTTGCCAGACCATAACAGAGAAGAGATACCTGCAAAGTGTATGTGTAGAAGGAAAAGAGGAGCCTAAATGGATCTATATTAGTATTAAGTGTTGTTAACAAATCATTGTAATACCTATTGATCTCTAACCACTTCAATAGTTGTAAAATCCCCTAACAGGGTAGCCTTAACTGGCTTGATTCAAAATCCCTTAAATCAGGTGGTCTTAACCGACTTGCTGTAAATCCCTTAACCAGGTAACTCAAAGCTAATGAGTTCTGAGAAGCTAGAGAAGCTTAGGAGATCCTTTCAGCTATCAAGTTCTTAAAATCCTCTAACAAGGTGACCCTACCGGGTTTAACCCTGAACTGGGTACCCCTTAACCGGGTGATCCCTAACAGGATTGGTTCCTACCAGAACCTATTGTAATGTTCTTAACCGGACAAGGCTCCTAACAGAGTGGACTTCTAAAGAGTTCAAAATGTAGCTTGTGGGTATTCATCCCCACCATGGTTTTTCCCAGTTGGGTTTCCACATGAAAAATATGTGTGTCATGTGAAATACTTTTGTCTTGTGATGCTTTGCTTTATCTGTTATGCACATGAAGGTTCTATGTTTTATGCCTGTCTATAAAACATATTGAACTCACTGTTGTGAAGATTTGATGGTTAAGTCTACTAGTTCATGCATGTGAATATTATGATAATGTGGTATTGAGCTAAGAGAAAAGCTTAGTGAGTGACCGGTTCATGACTGACTGAGCTATACTAGATGTTACCAGTTGCACTTTGTTTTACCGGTATCTCTATTTATCAGTCATTGTGAGTGTTTGCTGACAAACCAGTTTTGGACTATATTTGTGTCTGTATTGATTCACCCCCCCCCTCTCAGTACCGGTTTGGTACTAGTGGTTCATCATTGAGTTATCAGTTGGTTATCATGTTCATGTTCTAGTTGTTCGTGGTGCTTCATTTGGCTTATGGTGACCTATTATAGATCCGGTGGTTATTTTGCTAGGTTATAGACCGATTTATGTAATGTGTGGGTTGATGCTACCAATGTGATACTAGTTGGATTCAATGATTGGATTATGTTGTTTTGGTCTTAGGTTGACCTGGTTGATCATTAGATTGCTGGTTTAAGTTATGAATTTAATGTATTATCTTTTAGGTGGCCGACTTAATTGTTTAGGTCCCGGGTTAGTATAAATATGACGTAAGATCTCTTTGTAGAGAGATGATGTATGAGATTATATGTATGCGAACAATGTTGCAATCATATGAAAAGGTTTTGGTTGATCATAGGTGATCGAATTGGGTTTGTGGAAGAGGTTTAAGGCCTCCATTATTGAGCCTAACTAGAATTGTACTCAGGCATGGGAGATGATATACTTGTAGTTCAATCTTCATTCTGGATTGTTGTCCGATATTTTCTGTAGTCAGTGAGACTCTTTTTGTGACGATCAATGTGCTCTAGGTTGTTGGCCTTCCTACATGTGCAGGCCCCTTATTGTAATATTTATTCATCTAATAAGTGGGTAGATATTGTGGGTCTCCAATCCCACCATGGTTTTTCCTATTTGAGGTTTTCCACATATAAATATGTGGTGTTATGGTGTTCATCTTTGTGGTTGCATTGTTGACTATTGTTATATGCTTTTATGTTTACTGGTTGCTGAGTTGTTGTATTAATAAGATTAAATTTATCCATCCTGGTAGAACACTGATTCACCTCCCCTCTTAGTGTTCTTGGATCCCAACAAATATTACCTTCCGTATGAAAATGATAATAGCAAACCTGTTGCTTTAGGTAGTGAACCCACTATTTCACGGTGCAAAACCGTTGTTCTGCAAGAAATTGACAATTATCATTTACAAAAACCCAAAACTTAAAATGGAGATTTTACCTTTCATATAAAAATGATAATAGTGAACTCGCTACTCTAGGTAACAAACCCATTGTTTCATGAAATCACAGGATTGATAAAATAGGCTTCCCCCTGGGCAGAAATAAGCTTGTAGATCCACTTTTTTGCCTGCAAGTGCTCAAAATCTGTAATAAAATGCACTAAAATAACAAAAAAAATGTTAAAATGACCTGTGAAGTGTATCCCACTAGGCATGCCAAAAAATGTGCAATAAAAAATGTGTGTGCTAAATGAAGGGCTAAAAAGAAAGCTAATTAACCGTACAAACACAATGCATCATACACCTCAAGATTAGAATGGTAAGACTAAAACAAAGAACAAAATGATAAACAATGCAAACCATAATTCCCACTTTAATTTGACTATTTTGTGATTGGATGTGTGCTCATGATGTAGCTTCAGATGTTTGATATTGCTCCATGATATTTGATGAGATGATAAATGGATTAATGGATGAAAGTGATGAAAGATGGGTTGAGTACTAATTTTGGTAGAGTAACAATATGATGTATGAAAAAGTGGATGATTTGGTCTAAAATGAGGGGGATTAAATAGGAGATGAGAGGAAGGAGAGAGGATGAGAGAATGCAACACTTGTCCTTTAGAAGGACAAGTGACACACCAAAGAGAGGCAAATGTAATAAGATTCCACACTTGTCCTCAAAGAGGATGAGTGGTTTGAGGACAAGTGGCTCAAAGGGAAAAGACAAGTGTCCGAAAGGAGGGACACATTAATTAGTTAGCCAAATTTAAGCATCTACACTTACATGTAGTGACTATTTATGAATATTTTTTTATATAATATATCGTAAGTTACCATCTACAATGCTTGCTAGTTCTTTAAATGATGTACCCATTTGAAAGGGTATCTGAATTATGATCTCTTAATGTTTTTCAATCCTTCTAACATATGTTCTACTCACTAATATTTTTGTGCAGTACTCAATTACATGTTGCAAAAGAAAATCTACCATTTTATTCTCTTCTTATATCAATGTTTTATGATAAAATAAATCATCATGCATTGACCTTGACCCATGCTATTTCCATAAAATTATTGGCTTTCTACTTTGTAATGAATCAATTCTTTATCTTCTTTAATTTGAGTTTCTAAAAACTTATAAACCCCACAATCTTGTGAACCTCGAAGAAGTGCTTAGTTTTCCACTTCACCATGTGTTGTAATAGGTAGTTCTTTTAGGTTTTATCTATTATTTTTCTTTGAATTTTTTTTATTACAAAACCTACACATGAATCCTAAATTTCAATCAAGAGCTCCAAAAAAAAATTAAAAAATGGTTTTTGTGAAAAGGAAGAAACCACTTATGATCAAAGAGCTTACATTCAAACAACATTTTATATTGTAAAATAATTTGTGTAGTTTAGATTTTTAAATTAGTTTGCATTTAGATATTTATATGTTAAAGTCACTTCAACATTACAAATAATTTTTACAAATAAATACAATTTTTTACATGTGATAATCCTAATAAATTAAGCATTCTCATAGTAATCAAACTATGTTTTGTGGCTCCCATATATTTAGTAGAATAAGGTTGTATATGTCATATACAACATATTTGAAAATTTTAATCAATATTTAATATGTTTGCTTGAAATAACTGAATTTTTTTCAATGTTATTTGATATTTAATATTTAAAATCATAATTTTTATTATTTTTTATTTGTCAAATTTAAAGCAAATATCATCATTCCAACAATTAATTGTTATTTTAATCCCAAATAAATTAAAATAAATAAATAATATCTTTTTTTTTTAATATACAATTTTCATCATTAAAAGTTCATAATACCAATCTAAGTTCTATTAATAATATATTGTAAAGTAAACAAATTTATTTTTAATTTTTTTATTATTTTGTTACTTTTTTCCAATTTTTTTAAAAACCAAGTCAATTAGAAATATTTAATTATTTAGAGATTTATTTTTAAAACTTTAAAACAAAATAAAAATAGTAATAACTACCTTTAACAACTGATTTATTAAAAATAGTTATTAATCTTAAAATTCAATTTTTGAATAACTAGTTTTTAAATATACAATTTTCATCTAAGTCGTTAATACATTGGTTAAAATATTGTAAATTTATCGAACTATTTTTAATGATTTCTTTATTATACATATTTATTTTTCTAAAAAATAAAATCGATTTACTTTTTTATTTTTTTAAAACAAATCAATTAATCATATTCATAGTTTTATTTTTAAAATTTTAAAAATAAAATAAAAAATAATATCATTTTTTTTTTTATAAAAGTGGTAAAAAACCACTAAATTTGATTAATTATATAATAAAATTTTTATAGTCCTGGTTCAAAAAGAAACAATAGGAAAGAACCAAGCAATGAAAACCTCTAGTCTTTCTCATAAGAAACCTAATAAACTTTTTTGTCTCTAGAAGACAAAATGCATCATTGTAGGCAGATGCAAAAACCCAATCCGAAGAAGAGATCCAAACCCACCGATACATATAATAGAATGAAGATATAAGGAGTGTATGTGACTCAACCCCAAACCCCACCAACCAGACAAAAAAACACCCAATCCCAATCCTAGATGCAAAATACAAAAACCAACCCATACAAAAATGATCTAGGGCCAAGTACAAAAGGCCTCTACAAGTAGTATCAAAATAACCGAGCAAAAAAAACCATCAAGGATGAAGAAACCAGTTGGTACCTGTCCCTCATCTAGAGGAGACAAAACCACATTAATAGATGAATCATTTGCACCATGACCATCAAGAGAAATCACCTGCAAAAGCACCACCATGCTTGAGAGGGACATAACTGCAACCATAGACTCAAGAAGAAAGTGCAATCCTGTAAAAAATTCACAATAGAAGAGAAAGTAACTAGCGACACATGATCTAAGAAGAATTCAAAAGAAAGCACAGTATCATCATAATTATCAGAAATCAACCCTCCTCTAATTACAGAAAGTAATTCACCATGCCAAACATTAGAGGGAAGTTGATGAAGAGATAAAAACCACCATAAGGAATATCACTAAAGTCAAAATGATAAGAAGACAAAGCACTATCCACATCAGGAGCATAATAGAAAGAAGAGAGTAGGAATGTGTCTGATAATTCCATAAACAAATCCATGCAAATAGTAACAAACTAGGAAGCCACTTTAGCAAGAAAAACATTTGTGTTTTTCACCAGCCACCACCTACCCACCACCTTGCGAATAGAAAGAGAAACATTGAGATGATGCAAATTAAACAACCTACCAAGATTTTCATCATCGAAGGCATGGCTATCCTAAAAAATCACAGGGTTTAGTAGGCAGAATGATTCGGTAACCTACAGTACAAGCAACCATAAAAAAACATATGTCCACAAAAAATAGTTCATAATATATAGAGCCAAGTAGTGCATGGAAGAGAATTCAAAGTGACATATCATAATTTACCAACCTCTTAACACCATAGATCATAAACACCAAACGAGCTTGCAATCACATATAAATCCAAGTACCAAAAAAAACCACTAAAGACACACAAACCTCAACACATGACCCGTACCACCAACTTACCTCAAACAACCATGCAAACTGAAGCCAAGCATAAGTAATCATGAAAGGATACCAACTTAGACAAAACGAAACAAGGAAATCCCATATCAAGAAGAGAATAATACCAAGAATTTATCGCATAACACCTCAAGAAGGGATAATCATTACACATACCCAAATTGGAAAGGAGACGCTAGCTACATCACATCACCTCACAAACTATAGTCCAGCCGACGCCTTCCTTTAAATCATAAAAAAGAATGTAACTCTAATAACATCAAGTAAACAATAGGCTCCATACTTAAAATCATTAAATGCACATTATCATTACAAATACCCAATTTGGGAATGAAATGTCTCCTAGAACACATCACATCACAGACTATAGTCCGACCAACACCCTCCATTCAACAAGAAGAATGTAACTCTAATTGCATCAAGTAAATAGCCAGAATAGGCTCTGTACTCAAAGTCACTAAATGCACATACATATTTATGATCTCAACTAGAGTGCAAGGCCACATCAAAGCCTGAAAGGATGAGAACCCACAACACCAAAACAAACAAACCCATATTCAGACCAAAAATTACCCGAAAATACACTTCATCTAAGATGTTTCAAGAAATGGAGGAAGATTACAAACAACTACATCATCCAATGATTGGATATTCTCATTTATTGTCTTATTGGCCAAAAAATCTGCAATATAATTAGCCTCTTGTAACAATGATAAATAGAGTACGAGTTAAAAAATTGAAGTTGCAACAAAATTCTATCTAGCCAATATTATAGATGCCAAGAATGAGAAGTTCTATTAGCCACATCATAAAAAATCACCATTGAATCTCCTTCAATCACAACATCTCTAATATTCAAGGAAATCAGCAACTCTAGACAAATAGAGAGTGCATGAAACTTTGCAACATTATTTGTCCCACTCAGGATACATTTGCACCTAGCCTTGACAATATTGAGATCATCGTCAGTAACTACCACACTAATGCCAGATTTACCCAGATTGCCTCTTGAGGCACCATCAAAAGTTAATTTGTACATAGATCTAGGGGGTGGCTGCCATTTAGCCTCCATTCTTTTATTTCTAGAAACCAAGCTCCTAGAAATGGCACCCCGAGAGGGGAGTAAATGCAAAGCCTACCAATGCCTCATAATCCAACTGTCCCAAGAGGAAAAAGAACACCAAGTATCCAAACCTTTATAAATATAAGACAATGTAGTTTCGGAGATGGATTTTTCTATACGGAAAGAACATCAACCAAGGAGGAATATTTTTTCCTAAAAATTCTATTATTCCTCTCAAACCAAACATTTCAAATTAGAATAGAAGGGGCAATGTCCCATAAGAAAGCACAAAAAGAGGATGCAAACAAGGAAGACCAACTCCTAAATTGGGATAGAATATCCCCACATAAGGTCGTAGACCAATTTAACTTCCCAAAAATCCAGTACAACAATCCAAAGCAAAAGGATAGCGGACAAAAAGATGATCACCCGATTCCAAAAAATACCCATACAACACACAAGGAAAGATAACAGTAATCCCAAATCTATCCAATCTCATACTAGTGAGGACTCTATCCTGGACAACCAATCGGGCAGAAGCACCTTCTTTTGGAAGACATGCTACATGCCAAAAAAGCCCTATGAGGCCAGGATTCCCCCATGTGACTAGAAGATAAAAATCTATAACCATCTTTAACCGAATACCCTCCTGACTTAGAGTGAATCTAGAGTAGCTCATCCTCCTTCTCTGAGAAAATAACCTGACGCTTGTTCAATTCCTCAATAGAGGTTGACTTGATCTCTTGCCCCATAGGAAATTATTCAATAGATTTCAATCTTATAGATGAAAAGACCCAGACAAATCAAAATAAAAGTAATCTACCAAATAAATTCCCCAAGAAGATTGCAACTGAGACATAAGAGGTGACTAATCTATAATGCTAGTCAAGGCAGAGTAGCCATTCCACACTTTCTCCTAGAACTTGGCTTTCTTACCATTATGCACAAGCCAAGATAAGCCCGGAAGAATAACAGACCTACAATTGACCATGAAATTCCAAATTGTAGACCTTTTGGGTAGTGAAGAAGCCATGATAAGAGCCTCCCTAGGCCTATTACCTAAGTATTTAGAAAACAAATTAGAGGTCCATTTGGAAGATGGTTCTTTATATAACTTTCATATTAATTTGGCCCCTAATGCCAAATTTTATTTATCTAGATCTGTGATGCCAACCCCTCCCAAATTCTTAGGAAGACACACCTTATCCCATGCCAATAATGGAATTTTAGCCATGTTACCAACATTATCATTCCATAAGACAAATCTCAAAATAGATTGCAAGTTAACAATTATTTTTTAGGATCCTTCAAGACTAACATCAAATAGATAGGGACCACATTTAAAATAGACTTAATAAGCACTAACTTGCCAGAGAAAGTAAGCCAGTTATGGTTCCAAGGGAGAATCCTTGACGATATAGAAGAGGAGACCCTATCCCAGAAATTATGCTTCTCAGAACAAGCAAAAAAAGGAATCCCTAAGTACTTTCAAGGGAAATTCCCAACTTCAAAATCCCAAAATCTAATCAACCAAGATTGTACTAGGGGAGAAGCATTAAGAAAGAAGATCTTATACTTATTACTATTTACCTTCTGACCAGAGAAAGTTGAATAATCCATAATGATCTTATTAATAACCCTAGCTTTAGTCATAGTAGCCCACCCAAACAATAAGGTATCATCAACAAAAAGTCAATGAGAATTATTTTCTATCATATTAGGAATATTAATACCTTTCCAAAGACCACCCTCCCTAGTTGCAAGGATAGATCTACTTAAAGCCTCAACCAAAATGATAAGCAATAATGGAGATAAGGGATCACCTTGTCAAAGACCTCTAGATGAAGAAAAGAATCCACACAGGGGGCCATTCAAAGTAACCGAAAATATAGCAGTAGAAATGCATTTGTATATCCATCTCACCCATTTATCCCCAAAACAAAAATTTCAAAGGATAGAGCATAAAGATTTCCAATTTACCCTATCATAATCTTTCATCATATCTAACTTGAGTATCATAGCAGGAATAGATAGGTTGGAGATAGAGTGAAGGACCTCATGAGCCACAATAGCCCCCTCTATAGTTTCCCTTCTAGGGACAAACCCACCTCGCTAAGGATTGAGCTTAGAAAATCTCAAAGATATTTCCTTACTAATTATCTTGTACAACATATTTCACAAAGCAATAGGATGAAAGTCAGCAAAAGACTTAGGGTTCTCAATTTTAGGAATGATGGCAATAAGAGTGGCATTCATCTCCTTCAGTATAGACCTATTCCTTCTAGCCTCTTCCACAACAAGAAAAATATCATCCCCAAGAAAAGACTAGCATTTTTGAAAGAATAATGTAGTGAACCCATCAGGGTTAGGAGCCTTCTCAAGAGCCATAGAAAAAACAACTTCCTTCAACTCTTGACTAGAAAAATGGGCTATAAGCATTTTATTATCCTCCTTAGATATGAGATGAGGTATGGTAGAGGTAAAAATATCATAGAAAGAAGAGGACTCTATCATCAATAAGGATTTAAAGAATCTAATGGCCTCAATGACAATGTCCTTCTCATCAGTTAAAAAAGCCCCAACAAAATCCTAGATGCAAGAAATCCTATATCTTCGCCTCTTAATATTAGCCAAAGAGTGAAAAAAATTTGTTTTCATGTCCCCCTCTGCAAGCCACAAACCTCTAGACTTTTAATGCCAATATATTTCTTCACGGGAAAGAACTTCCTCAAGTTGACTATGCAACAATTGATGTTAAGCAAAGGCAATCGAATCCATGCCAACATTCATGACACAATTATTCAAAACCTCCAACTCATTTTGAATTCTAGTTTTTTTGGTAAAAATATTTTTTAAATGTGAGATATTCCAAGCCCTAATCTTCTCCTTATTGAAAGAGATCTTTTTGAAAAACTGAAATATTCTAGTCCTAGAGACAAAGGGAGCCGAAAACCACCACGATTCCAAAAGCGTCAAAAAAGAAGGGTCCCTAAACCATATAGGCTCAAAATTAAAAGGAGTCTTCCTAGGGGCTCTATCATCCAAGATGGACAGCAAGATCGGAAAATGATCAAACCTTGGATTTGGAAGAAGCATTGAAACAACATCAATATTTGAAGAAAGCCAATTTTCATAAATCCTAAAATGGTCAAGTCTCTCAGCTATCTGGGAAAAATCCTTTCACATATTTGTCCAAGTAAAAGGACCATTTAGAGTTTTACAATCCAATAAGCTATTCTTCTTAATAGAAGAGTTGAAATCAACAAAATACATATATTAGGAAGAATCCCCCTAGTCTTCTCCTCCTCCTGATAAATAGCATTAAATCCCCCTCCAAAGACCACAAACTTCCCCCAGAGAGGGGATGAAATTAAGGTTAAAGTATCCCAAAGGCCTCTTTTTAGCAGAATATTCATAGGACCATAGATGTAAAAAAGCTAGAACTTAAGATTAGACACCCTACTCTTAACCATACCCAACATCCAATTAGGGGTAGAAGAGACCAATTATAACTCAGTAGTAGCATCATTCCAGAGAAAAGCCAACCCACCCGAAGCCCCCATAGAGGGGGAAACACAAAATTTCCAAGCTTTCCATTTAGAAAATAAAGAATCAACAACTCACACATTTAATTTTGTTTCTTGCATAATAAGAACATCACACTTCATTAAGTCCAATTGTGGCTTAGTCAAGTGTCTCTTGTTAGGGGCATTTAAGACCCTAACATTCCAAGAAATGACCTTCATTGGCCTCAAGGGGAGGCATTGTCTTCCCTCTTCTTATTGGCATTATCTCGACCCTCCTTACCCACCACAAAGGCTGCCTAAAGATTCCATTTGGTGGCAATAGAACTAGTAAGAGGAGGACTAAACTTATATTTCTTTCTCAAAGAACCTGAACCCAAACTAAAAAGAGTTGATTGGATGCCTGCATCTATTTCCAACTAAGTATGAAATGCCTTTGGCTTTCTACCCCGCTTAGAAGGAGATATGAATGGAGAACAAAGAAATAAAGATGTTTGTGCTAAAGGAAGATTGGTTCCAAGATCAAAAGCTACCTTATTGCCATCAGACATATCAACCTCATCCCCCAAAACTTTAATTGGAGATAGAATCTCAAAAGGATTGTGTGTAGGAGGAATCTCCAAAGATTTATTCAAATTAACAAGGTCTTGATCAATAGAAGTAACAACTTTCTCAATAATATCACGATTCAAAGTGAGATTATTAACAGTTACCAGTTTTTGTACTTGAGAAATTAATTTCTCATCTAGGGCAATAATAATTGGCTCAGCCCCATGAGCCGACAGAGGTGTACTAATCAACCTAGAATCATTTACAAGAAAAGACTCCCCAAGAGGCTTCCCTTTCCCAAGAACCTGATTAGTCATGGTAGTCTTACATTAAATCGTAGTAGAAACTCCATCATTTGGAATCCCTAGAACATAAAGACCCAACCCAACCAGCTTATCAGCAACAGACTGAGTAATCTTCAAAGCATCACAATCCACAGTAGGAAACAAAGGAGAAAAATATTTCTCCTTTAAAGAAGTAAACCCTAGGGTCTTATCAACAGAAGAATCAATATTCTTTATGAGGTGAGGGTTAGAAACCAGAGCAGAATTTGACTATAATAGAATTTGTATATCATCACGAGTGAGAGAATCAAGATTTTCCCTATTCCTACCAACAAACTTAGTATTTTGTACCTACTTATTAACAAATGATAAACCTTTTAAACATGTAAATAGAGGAGCATCCATAACCACACATGACTTAGTAAGCCAATCAGAATCATGAATAAGTCTTGCCTCTAAATCCCATCAATCAATTTTAAATTACAAATGTGAGGAATAACAAAATTCGACTTAAGCAAGACACAAATATTTATCCTGAAAACCCCATCCTCAAACAAAGAATGTGAGTGCATTAAATTCCTAAAAGAGTCACCTATCTTTTGCAAAATCTTTGAGTTAGAAAACTCATATAGTATATTAGGTAACGAAAACCAAGTAGGGATGCATTTAACAATATCTTAAGAAGCCATAAAAAGGGGTTTCCAACATTCCACAAATACCAAATTTCAGCCAAACCAAAAAACTGGCTTCTCTAGGGATTTCATTTTAGCTTCCTAAGAATAAAAAATGACAATAAAGGAACTCAAGGAATGAACTTGAAAAAATAGTGTACCATACCACATTTCATTAATCTTACTATGCAATTTAGAAAGAAAAATATTTTCCCCCCAAACATGAATTAAAACTTCCAAGGAGTGGAAATCTCTAGCTTTCTTATCAAATAGAGCCTCAGTCACAAAGATTAGGGGAATAGGAAGCCATACCTTATCTGCAACCTTTTCCTTACCAAGGAGATTGTCTGTGCTCTTATTCAAATCATCCATCGATTTCTGTCACATCTTCGGATTTTGCTTAATCATCACATGCACTTTGCTTGATTCCTCAACCTTTTTAGTGTTAGTCTTAGACAACTCCTCCACCCTTTTTGGGTTAGTCCCAGACCACCCAACTCATTTACTGGCCCTATTCCTTTGATATCCTGAAGACAGACCCTTATTACCATTAAAACCATTACCGCCATGAGGGAGGGTTTTATGCTTACTCCAACCTTTCTTTTGTGGATGAAAAAAGCCCCTGAAATAATCCAATTTTGGCTAACCATCAAATCCATAATGCACTTCTTTCCTACTCGAATCAATCACATCCACCCACTTTCCTCCATGAAAAACCCATTGAGGAACATGATCTCCTTGCAAGCCATAAGGATCCAAAGGGGGGGAGGATCCTCGAGGGCATCCTCACCCCAATTGAACCTATGCAAGTGATTGCCTTTTTTGCAAAATTTTGGCACCCCCCATATTATCATTCCTTGAGCCTTCCCCCCCCAAAAAAATAAAAAATAAAAAAATCTATTTTTACTAGTATTAATTATTATTAATTATTAAAATTTAAAAAATAAAAATCTAAATGTAATGCTCTCTAATGAAAGGGAAAAATCATAATGTAAAATTTAAAGGAAAAGGTTTCTTTAGCATGTTAATTTTTTTTCTTCGCATGTTTCATCCATTCTATGAAAGGGTATAATGCTTTGTGTGCAGGCTTATGTAAGTTTTATGATATGCTTTTTCGTGAGTTTTTCTCACTAAAAAAAACTAGGATTAAAATTTGCCACGGTAACACAATGACAACAAATAAAATCGTTCCAAGTGGACATGAATGTAATGGTTATTGCAAATGGAAAATGAAAAAAACTCTGATTCAAATGAAAGTCATTTTTTTAAGCGTTAAACTTGCTTTCAGTTTAAGCATGCATAATATTGCTTTAAATCCTATGCATTTCTAACAACATTTCCAGCAATTCATTGAGGTCTTTTACGTCTCTTCACGACATGTTAAAATATTTTCTGACTGAGAAAATCAGGTGTGAAACACATTTTTGGTGGGGGAGCTCCCCCACAAGGGTGATTCATTGAGGTCTTTTGCGGTTCTTCATGACACGTTAAAATATTTTCCGAATGAGAAAATCAGGCATGAGACACATTTCCGATGGGGGTGCTCCCCCACAAGGGAATAGCCTATCGGCTACCTAAACATATATTTTTTCTATATATCTACATGGCATTTATTTAAACAACCTCCACCACACCAAATTATGCCATGCCCACTTATTGACACCAATAATTTTGATTTTAAACAATGAGATGTCATTAATTAATTTTTTCTTCTTTACTATCAAATTAATTCATATAAATGCATCACTTTATCCCATAGTGATTTTGTCACTTTAGGTAGTGTTAGTACTCTCAAAGTAGCTAGTAGGAACTTAAACAAAATATTAAAAAAACTTTGACTTCTTTTCAGACCACACTAATTTGATTTTATAAATGGTAACTTATCGTGTAGAGAACACTATACAATATTGTTGCATTTTTCAAGCTATAGTGATAAGTTAAATATAACAATCAATATTTGCTACAATTTTAACTCATTAGTATCAACAATTATATTCTATATCATGACAAAGTAATTACAAGAATGATGCTATATTATTTTTGTGTCTTCAATATCAATAAATGAATATAACATAAATTCAAACTTATTGAAAATACTCTTCAACAACAACAATATATATTTTTATCTCAATATGACTACACCTTTACTAGGACCAATGGTCGAGTATTGAAAAAAAATATCAAACCTTTAAAATAGAAATGTATCAAATATAGAGGAAGTATGCACACCATTGTGCCAATAATTTCATATCAGTCTTATTTTATTTCTAAAATATTTACACAATCAATCTTATAAAGAGATGAAATGTGTCAAATGCTGCATATTAAAAAATAAAAACATATTGAAATTAAAATAAAATAAAATAAATTATTAAAATAAATAAATAGCAATACATTGCATATTACTTCAATCTCATTTACATTTAAATATTTTTAGTACAAAATAATTATTTTGTTATAATATTTTAAAGATAAGTATTAGTCACTATGTGACAGAATACATACATAAACACATGATTTGCATGAAAAAAAGGGAGTCGTTGGCAACTCAATGCAAAATTGTGACATAGCTATTGATTTAAATCATTGATAAATAATCTTTATTACAAATTTAATTTTGCTGAAGGTATCTCAATGTAACATTGTGACATAGCTATTAATTTAAATCATTGATAAATAATCTTTATTAAAAAATTTATTTTTATGAAGGTATTTTCTATAAATTAGATTTAAATGGTTAAAATTATAGAGCAAGACAAATGCATTTGAAATTCTCATTACATTTAGTAAATATAAAAAATTTAAATGTATTTTTGATGAGTTAATTTTGAATTTTCAATATATTTTGTATTATTATTTTCATGAGTGAATGCATACATTTGTAATAAAAAAATATAAATTTATTATTATCTAAAGATTGTGTGAATATCATTTCTAGTTGATTTTATTATATTATGATAATGTGTTATTGTTATCTAATCTGGCTTCATTATTTTATATAAAAATGAATAGTAACAATTCAAGTGATTGCAATTAATGATGCATAATTTCTATAATAGTGTCTTGTTCGATCCAATACTCTCTAACCTCTACTTGAAATGCAATTTCAACTATCAAATAATTGATAAGAATCAAACACACTACAATCTAAAATCATATTGCATGGAGTTCACGATCCTAATATTTTTTTTAATTATCGCACTTCTCATTTATTTACATAAATAATCAATTGATAAAGATACCTCACTAAGTGTAATGTCCCCCGTGAGGGACCTCATGGAACCAGATAATCATACAAACAATAACAGATAAATGCAATTTTTTTTTAAACATAAATATTTAATGACAAGTATCAATTAAGGTTCATAATACTTAAACTTCCAAGAGGTTCCCCAACATTGATTAACAATTTAGATTGCATGAAACATGAAAGTATAACCATAAGCATTCATACATATTACATACTAACCACATTAATCCATTACATATGATTAACATATCCAAACCATTTTAAGCTCAACATCAACTGAAATAAAACATAGCTCATAAGAACACAATGGATTGCCGGTACCAACACTGCACAATCTAAAACCACTAAACATAAATTAACATTACATTACATTATCCAATTACATCAAGAGTCCTCCTTAGTGAAATGATACAATTAAAACCATATAAAAGTACACAAAACATTATCATAAATACATCTTCAATGTCAACACTCTAAACATGAACAAGATGCACATGAGAAGACCACATTCATGCTCTGGAAGGAAACTGACTTCCAAAGGTAGACCATGACCACCTAACCATGTGGTACCCAAAGATCCACCCTACCATGCTAGGGAGATAGAAACTAGGTCCTAACAGACATACTAAGGTCAACAAGATACAACCCTCCCAAGGAAAGTCCAGTACTAACATTAGGGTCTATTATCAGAGGCTCATTATTATAATACTCTGGGTAAGGTGCTAGGATGCATTAGGGAAGGAGTGTCATCACATGGCCCCTCCCAAGATACACATGTGGTATCGACAACCTTTGATGAGGACAAAGTGGTTGACTATGCTATCTCCAAACATCATATGGATGGAGAAACAATGTTAGCTCCAAACATCTCCCAGACAGACAAGCAATGCCAACTCCATAATGAGTAACCCAGGTGGCCACTTTGAGTCCTGACCCCCATTGTGAGGCACACCTCCTTAAATATCTAATGCAACCTTTCCATTGGTTAACCGATTCCTAGGGTAGAAACCAAACATAAACAAGACTTAATCAAGCAAAAGATACATCACCCTACAATAAGCCTCAATACCATAACCACATGATCTAACCAATCACAAAGGATATAATAGAGTCACATCTACGATGTCCAATTATAATCAATAAATCACATCCAAATAGGGGTAAAGACTTCAGGTTTACCAACCACCCCTATGAGCTTCTAAGGATACTACAACTTGATTAGAATTAAAAACCTAAGACGATCTATAGATCAAACTCAATTGAATATTGCCAAGACTTTAGGGTACAACATACATAAAAGGCAGCGACTTTGAATTTGAACTCAGGACAGGGTGGGAAACCCTATAATGTACAGGCAAACCAGGGAGTGGGCGGAAAGGACAAATCTCAGGAATACCATGATTCTTCTGAATCGAATGGAAAGGATCTGATGGCTAGGGACCCACAATGTGGCGATAGGCCTCTCGATCCCAGTGGGGGGGGAAGGATCATGTGCTGGAGGTAGCCCATTGCAGGGACATTGGTTATCCATGGACTTCTTTTTTCAGTGTCAAACCAAGTGGAAAGTCCTCATTCCATGCAGTGTGTAATATCTCATAACCAAAAAAGGGCATATTTGCTATTGAAGTTCCTGATCTAGTGATTGAGCACAACATCAACCTTATGGCTTTGACACTGGTAAGCAATTTTTTGGGCCTAAGACCAAATATTGATGTTGTCAGGGTGTTTGCTAAATGTAAATGGCCACTCAAAGGTCAAGTGGAGATCACAACCATGTCCAAAGGTGCGTTGTCTCTATCTTTTTTCTGTGAAGAAGACATGTAGAGGGTTCTTTGTGATGGCCCTTGGTTGATTGGAAAATCTATGCTGGCTCTGCAAAAATGGTTGCCTTTGATGGACCTAAATGAATCCTTTTCTATCCAAGCTCTATTCTGGGTCAGATTCCTTCATCTCCCAATGGAGTTCTAGGTTGAAGATATTTTCAAAGGATTCACTAGTTCCTTTGGGGAGCTCTTATCTATGGATCCTATCATAATGGCTAGAAGAAGACTCACCTTTGCAAGGATTTGTGTGGGAGTCATGCAAGGAATAGATATGCCTTTATCTATTGAGATTAACTCTAGACTCTGGAAGTGGGTCCAACCATTGTAATATGAAAGCATACCTTTTGCATGTTTTCACTGCAAAAACCCAGTGCATACTGATAAAAAATGCCCCCTACAGGTTGTCAAAAAGAAAGAAAAGAAAGACAAGACAATGCAATGGAGAGACAAAAATCTTGTTAAGCAACTGATTGTTAAAGAAGAAAAGAAAATGGTAGAAGAAGAGTGTCATCATCCCTACCACTTTTGAGAAACAGGGGAACATCAATATGGAAAACCTAGAAAGCCATGTGTCTAAAGGTGGAAAAGAGGATCAAATAGGCAAAGATGAGAGAGAACGACGAAACCTCAACTAGGATGAATAACGAAGTGATAACCTAGAAGAAGGAGAAATGCAGGTGGTTTTGCAGACCAAGGAGGTGGCAGCTTCAAATTGCACTATGGAAAACATTCACAGGGATTGCCTTCGATCTGACTATGAGGATGCCCAGAGGTGCTTGATTCTTGGAGGGATTTCGTCATCGGTATCACAACAGTCAGTTGAGATGGTGAAATCTACTTTCTAGCCATCCCCCATGACTTCATTGCTTAATATAAGTGCAAAATGGGTTGAGGAAGAAGCTTTCAAGCATAAGGCATCCACCTAGAACAACCAAGAGGACGATATCCAGAATAATGAAGCTGCAGAATGAAAGAAAGGTGGAAAAAAGGGGTCAAATTCAACCCCCTAGGCTACTCCTATCAAGACCAGAAATAGGACTAAGGCCAACATAGGATTTATCCCCTCACCTTCTGGAAGAATATCAACAACCCAACTTAGAGATCAGGAGGCCAACAAGAAAATAGCGGATGGAACTCAGATGACCATCGTTGAGGTATGTTCCCCAAAAAGAAAATGAAAATTATTTCATGGAATATTCATGTATTGAATAGTCCACATAAACAAGATGTTCTAAGAAATTTCATTAGAAAACATAAACCAGATATTGTTCTTATCTAAGAAACCAAAATGACTAAAGAGAAAGTTGAGAAGATTAAGCTTTTTAAGGATGGTGGGGTATTAGGAGGTATCTCTGATGGAGCTTCTGAGGGTATTGTCATTTTCTGGAATCTTAGGCGAGTCACAAGGGTTCCTATTAAGTAAGATAATAGCATGGCTTTTATAAGGTTTCATCATTTAGGGGATGGTACCTCATGGCTCCTAACTAATATTTATGCTCATAATAATAGACTAGGTAGATGCAAATTTTGGAAGAAGTTGGAGGATGTCAAATCTCCTCTTAAGGATGAATGGTGGCTGGTGATGGGGGACTTCAATACTCCTCTCCATGATAATGATAAGTTTGGGGGCATCCCGTCTCAATTAGACATGCGAATGGACCTGTTGAACTTAATTAATAACCAAGACTTGCATGATATTGATCTTCAAGGGGCCAATTTTACCTGGACCAACCGATGGGCGAGGGGGGGGGGATCTTATTCAAGTTAGGTTAGACAGGGCCCTTATCTTGATTGATTGGTTTAGCCATTATCACATCTGCCTTTTGTCTATTTTTTAGATTGGTTCGGACCACTTTCCTGTGGTTTTTGTGGTAGAGAATATAAGTGAAAAAAGAAATTTCCCTTTTAGATTTGAAAGGATGTGGCTAGATCATCCTAACCTTGAGATGGTCATTGAGGATTGGTGGTTGATTGATGTCAAAGGTAGTGCTATGTATAGAATGGAAAATAAATTAAGGCATGTGAAAGATAATAATAAGAAATGGAACAAGGAAGTTTTTGGGGATTTATTTGTAGCTCAATCCAAAACCCAGGTTGAGCTAAAGGAAATCTAGGAAAAAATCTAAGCCGGCGGATATACTGAGGATTCTATCAGAGAGGAAAATGAAGTGCTTGTAAAGTATCATGAGATCATCAGAAGGGAAGACGATTTTTGGAAACAACAGTCCCGGTCTCTTTGGGTTAAAGTTGGGGACATAAATACTAGATTCTTCCATATGACTGCTCTGAAACACAAGGTTGTTAATAGGATTTCTAAGTTGAGGATTGGTGGATCTAAAACAAGGAAGGACGATGAGATTAGGAATGAAGCCAGGAAATTTTTCAACTCTCTTCTCTTTACGAATAGCAGGCTGGATGATCATTCCCAAAGGACCCTCTTGGAGACAATTCCTTCCCTCATTAATAAAGATCAGAATAATGTCCTATTTGTCATTCTTTCTAAAGGGGAAGTTAAGAAAGTTCCATTCTCCTTTAATGGTAATAAAGCCCCAGGACTTGATGGGTTCTCCTTGTTCTTCTTTCAAACCTTTTGGAGTATTATAAAAAAGGATATGGTTAAGGGACTACAAGAATTTTTTGGGGCCAGGTTTATCGTAAAGGAACTCATTGCCACTTTTCTGCTTTTGATTCCCAAATGTCCAAGGGTTGACTCAATGGATCAATTCAGACCAATCATCTTGGGTAATTCCTTATATAATATTATCTCGAAGGTGGTTACTAGTAAATTGCTCACGGTTCTTCCATCCATTATATTGCCCCAACAGAGTGGTTTTGTGCTTGGAAGAAAAATCTTAGACTCTATCATCACTATTCATAAAAATATTCACTCACTGTTGGAATCAAAGAAATAGGGCTTCTTGATGAAATTGGATTTGTCTAAGGCCTATGATTGGGTGGACAGGGGGTTTTTGGACAATGTGCTTAGAGTTTTTGGTTTTTGTGAAAAGTTTATTCGGCTGGTTGGCCAACTCATTTCGACCCCTTCATTCTCTGTCATCATGAATGGAGCACCCTGCCCTTTCCTTAAATCTTCTAGGGGCATTAGGTAGGGGGACCCCATCTCCCCTATTCTATTCACTATCTTGGTTGAATGTCTGGGCAGAAATATAAGCAAACTTGTTTCTCAGGGTCTTTTGTTGGGAATCTCTCCTTCTGGATTTAAGGCCTATTCTCACCAACAATTTGTTGATGATACCATTTTAATGGGTTCTTCATCAATTAGAGAAGAAACTAACATGAAGAACCTTCTCAATACGTATAGTGCTCCTTCAGGTCAATCGATTAACTAGGAGAAAAGCTATTTATTCTTCTTCAACACTCTAGAGGATAGATAGACCAAGATGGCCTATATCCTAGGATGCCAAATTGGCCAACCTCCTATTTATTTGGGTCTCCCCTTGGGTACAAAACCTATAGATATTTTCTGGATTAATCTTGTTGATAGATTCAGTAGGAAGTTGGCTAGGTGGAAAGGGACCCTTCTTAGCCAAGTAGGTAAAATCCAGCTCTTGAAATCTTCTCTCCAAAGTCTTTTGATTTACACCTTAAGTCTCTTCAAAATACCTAGAAAATTTGCAGATGCAATTGAGAAAATTCAAAAATATTTCCTATGGTCTGGGGTCAAGGAGAAGAAGAGAGTTGCCCTCATTGCCTGGGATAAAGTTTGCAAACTGAAGAATTTGGGGGGGGCTTGGCCTGAGAAACATTAAAACATTGAATAAAACTCTATTGGACAAACAAATATGGAGAATCTATCAAGGAACAAGTGAATGGAATGAAATTTGGAAGGTTAAATATTTATGTTTGAATCCTACCATGGATGATTTCCTTGCCTCAAATTATATCTCGATTGGTTCTACCATATGGAATAGTGTTACTCATGCAAAAGGCATTATGCGTCTAGGCAATGTGTGGGCCATTAGTAATGGTAGAAGGGTAAATTTCTAGGATGATGCCTAGATTGGAGGTGCTCCTCTCAATGATCATTGTGTTCCTTAGGTGATCATCCAAGCCTGTAAGAACAAGTTTGGTATCAAAGTTGCTAACTACTGGAGAGATCAAAAGTGGGTGGACCTGAGCACTTTTGATCCCAACTTAAAGCATGTTAATATGAAACTCAACTAGGATGTCATTAATCCAAGAAGGGAGGAGCACTTTGTGTGGGAAGGAACCCCTTCAAGGAATTATTCAGTGGCTTCTTCTATCCTTATGCTAGCTCAGTCTTAAGACTCCATCCCTTGCTGGGACAAAGCTTGGTGTACAGGTTTGAGTCCTAAAGTAAATATTTTTTTATGGATTTTTTTGCAAAATAAAATCCTAACTACAAATAACCTGAGAAAGAGGGGATTTTGCATCCACAACAGATGCTACTTATGCCTTAATGATGAAGAATCCATGAACCATATTTTTTAATTACTGTCCTTTTGTCCAACCTATCTAGTCAATGCTTTTTCAATTATGGGGTTTAAATTGGGTGTTTCCTGAGGAGATTCAAGACTATTTCAAGAGATGGTCTTGTAGAACAAAAACTACGGCTATAAGGAAAATGTGGGATTTTTATTTTTCATATATCCTATGGGGTATCTAGAAAGAAAGGAATAACAAAATTTTCAAGAATGCCATTAACTCCCCTAAAGTGGTGTGGGCAAATATAAAACACTATCTTGTTGAGAATGTGATGGCAATTGGATCTCATTATTGCAATAGCAAGGAAGAGTATGAAGTTTTAAGTATTTGGAATATCCCAGCCTCTATAGAAAATAATACTAAGCAACTCAATAGAAGGATGTGCTACTAGTCTTCTCCTCCTAATGATTGGATTAAGGCTAACTTCGACAGGGTTGCTAAAGGGAACCCAAGGCCAGCTGGTTGTGGTGGAGTTATACGGAATAGTGCTGGCTTTTGCATGGGGGTGGTTTCCTTCCCCTTGGGGAATCAAACTAATCACTTGGCTAAAGCCATGGGTGTCCTCCAAGCCATAAAATTAGCGCACCAATTGGGAGCCAAAAATTTATGGCTTGAGGGAGACTCTAATAATATTACCAATTGGCTCCTTGGTAAGAAACATCCATCGTGGATGATTAAAAATATTATCAACATGGCCAAGGAGTTGCTTGAGGGATTTGACCAATATTACATTTCTCATGATTATAGAGAGTCCACCAAGAGTGTTGATTGGATAGCCAACAAGGCAGTGCGGAGTGGGCAGATAAAGATTTGGTATGGAGAGGGGGAGGTACCTCAAGTGGCATGTGACATTTTTAATTATGAGAGATATCATGGAAAACAAGGTAGGATTTGATATCATGTCTCGATATGGTAGGGGTGGTCATGGCATCATGAAATGACTTCATAATCAACCAAAAAGGAGGTACACCATTAATTGCCATAGAATTTCACATGCTTTGTGGGTTCTTCTTTCCATTTGGAGCAGAAGCTTGAGAAATATCTACTTGCTTCTAGAGGCTTCTTCTTTGTTTCTTAAAAAAAGAAAGTTTGCTAAGAAGAGCGATATTTGCTGGAATTTACATTCTGTTAATATTGATAAGAAGATGGGGGGAAATTGTAAGTACACAGAGGCTGCAAAAATTGATAAATGGTGGGACTGTCCCCAGGTTTGGGCTGTGCTGCAAGCGACAAAAATGTCAGATTACATCGAAAGAATGCAAGAAAAAAGACTTGAAATCACTAGTATTTTCAAAAAGGGGTGGAATAAGGGCACCCTAACCATTGGCAATAGGAAGGTTAAGGTTAATGAGACCATGATCTCTAAGGCAATTGGTATGCTAATGGATGGATCAAATTCTATAGGGACCAAAAGCTGTCAGAAGCTGCTTTGAAGAAATTTCCAAAGGATGAGGTGGAGAAAGAGAAACTAGTCAAGGGAAGCCACACATGCTACTCCCCTAAGGTAATCAAGAATCTTTGGCGATGGATTTTGTTTTCTTTCATGGAATTCATAGCTTTAGATTGTAGATATACCAGAATTTATAGTTACCATTTTGTTATTCTTAATCATTTCCGGCACAAGGAGAAAATCTCCCTCCCCTACTACCTGTTATGTGCCCTATATGTCGGGATTATGAATTCTATCCCTAATCCCACGACTAATCCTACATTGAGGGTCTTATGGTGGTCCTATACAACCATATCAAGAATACCATTGTTCAACAGGCTATATCTGAGGTATTCGAGTCAGATGATGATTTGGGTGATTCAGATGATGAGGATTATGAAGGGTACGACACAGAGGTGGATGTCGAGGTGAACCCCCATACCACTAGGTCGAGAAAGCATAAAAGGAAAGCCAACAAAGAGGAGTAGGGTAAAGGGTTGATCAGTCAAAAAAAGAAGGGGGGGACAATGACAGTTGGTACGAGGAAGAAGAGGTGAGTGAAGATGACATAGAGACAAACAATGAGGAGGTTCAAATTATTTCAAGCCAAAAGAAAAAGGGGAAGATGCTGAGAGGTGAGGAGTTGGAGGCCAAGAACCACACGCCCCTTCCTACCGACTCCAAGGATAAGAGAAAGGGCTTGGCTGGGGAGAATTCTCCAACAAGGAATTAAGACAACAAAGTGGAAGGAGGTGGATTTGGAGGTGAACTTGGACCCTATGGGAGATGAAGCTTAAGATGGTTCCCCTCCGAACTTTGACCTTTGTATCAAAAATGTAATGCACTGCTTCAAGAAGGTCTTCTTTTGGGTACAAAAGGAAATTAAAAACATAAAAGATAAACAGGTCTAGGAAGATAGCAAACTTGAAGCTATGCAATCTATTGGCACTGGCAAGTTTAGCTCTCTTCCTGACTCCTTAAGTGAGCTGACTAAAGCTATCAACAATGTAGAGGAAATTATTAATGCCCAATGCAATAGCTTTAAAGCCCTAGAAGACAGAGAATGAGCAACTGAAAAGAAGATGGAAGGAATTGAGAATACCCTCAAAAAGATTGGGGAGCAGAGTTACAAGATTTTAAAGGCAACCTCTGATAGTATCAAGGTCTTTATTAGAAAACTTGAATAGGTCCAGGGGGATAAGGCCCTCGGGGACACTACTAAGGAGAAGGCCGGAACCCCTGAAGATAAGGAAGATGGTCCCGAAAAAAGAACAAGAGCAAGTACCAGGAAGAAGAAAAACCAAAGTAGGGAAATTGAAGATCTCAAGAGGACTGTTGTGACAATGGAGCAATTGGAGCTAGAAGTTGCCAAATTGCTAAAGAAATTCACCTAGGCTTGGTTGTTTTTCTATGCTTTCTCCACTATCTGGTGTTTAGTTTCTTTGTGTTGTGTCTTTTCTGTTGCTTGCTTTTTGTTTTTGACCAACTATCCTTTCTGTGGTTGCTATCTTTTGTTTTTCGGGTGGACTCTGATGACTATCTTCAAAACCTGTTTTGCCCTAGTAAAAACCATACATAAAAACACCATCATCAATAACCACCTTCATTAAATTAATATTTCATTTACATCTTTGATCCAAGGTTTATTTATATTTAACAATAATTATGGAACAATTTAAATAGCATTTACATTAATATTGTGGAATGAAGACATAATTTTAAGATATATAAATAAATAGTTTAAGTAACATTTAAATTACTCATTTCCAAATTATACACATATATAAGAACTTATGAAACTATAGGTTCACAAGGGCGATTGAAATTCTGGCCTACTGTTCATTGACATAGATTTTAATTCCAATAAGAATAGTTAAAAGAACTCTCTAAAACACATATATACTTTAGTAATTAAATAGAATTATATTTTAAAATTTCTCTTGAAAATATAAACAAAACATTATAATATACAAATACTAGAACACAAGGTAATACAAACTTAAAAGTTAATCCCTTAATGCACAAGAGAAGGATTATATTAATTTCTAAAACAAATATTATTATATTTTATATAAATATTGGACAAATACTCTGAACTATAATATATGAGATGTTCTACAATTAGGAAATGTGTATTTAGTTGATAGGCTATTTCATTGATCGGAATTAACTTTAATTGGGTCTTGGGTTTTTGCACTAAATTTTATCAAAGCTATTTTTGATAGATATTTCATTAAATATTTTTTAAAAAATTGAAATAAAAAGACTTTAATAAATCTATTTTTAATTTCTACGATCTAAATCAATTCCCATTATTTAGTTGGGTATCGCCTATCCATTAGTGCATATAAGTTTATTTCAATGGGAGGTCTTCAAAAATTGCTATACTTATCTTTTCACTTTTGATTGGCAATTCAAAAAGGGAGAATGCCTAGGAAGTTAATATATTTTTAAGGGCTTGTGAGCAAGCTTGTTATGAGAATTTTTTTTTGCAGATTTTGAGTTGTTTAATTTATGCATTTTATTTAATTATTTATTATTTTTAAATAAAAATAAATTATTTATTTGTCATATGTTTTATTTATATTAAAGAGTATTTTTAATATTAAAATCAACAAAACAAGGGTGTTGATCTTATATAATGACATATTAAAAAGATCACAAACAATTGGTCAAGAATAAATCTTTGACAACAATTATGAATAATTTTGTATTAACCCTTGGATGAATCATTTTGTTGAGTTCCTCTAATAGATTAGTTTGGTTGAGTTTAATGTGCAACAATCATGTTTCTTCCTCAAAAGTAAGTTGTAAAATTTACTTTAATATTTTAACTCAGTGTGTCTTAGTTTGTAAATTACATATAATTTTTTCTACTTGTGAATCCATAATTTTTTATTAAAATTAGATATGGTTGAAATACTTTCATCTCTACTCTATGTTTACACTTTTATTAGAGATAGTAGAGTATCAACTTCAAAGCTAGAGTTACAATTTTATTTGTAATCCTAATCCTACTAGTTGTGAAAAGCCTACCTTACTTGAAGCTTGTAAAATTCAAAGTATTTCTACTTTCAAAAAAATCAGCATATTATTTAATATTTTTTTATAATGTCAATTTAAAAAAATAATGTAAGATTATGTACATTATTTGTAATCTTACATTTCTTTTGTTAATTTATTTTTTATGATGAATAATGTAATTTTATATTATACACTTTAAGAAAATATTATTTTTGTTTATTTTATTTATAAATAAGATCTTTGCTACTTTAAAAAATCATCTATAATGAATAAATTCTTACTATTTTTAACAATCAAAATTATTTAAACATTAATGTGATTATTTCGTATATTAATTTATAATTAATATTACATTATTATTATGATAATATAAAAATATTAATATAATAACAAAAAAATAATATAGAATAAGAATATATTAATTATAATATAATCATAATATGATAAAATAATTTAAATATAGTATTAAATTTTAATAATATTGTAACATACTAATATAAGATCTCCCCCTTTTTTAGAACGATGGGCAAGATAGGGAGTGGAAGCAGAAGCGTAGCTAGGGTTTCAAGAAGCCATGGCATAGAAGGGGAGGTTTTAGAAGATAGGGATGGCGAAGATGATAGTGACTGTAAGTGTTGGGAGGACGGTTATGCTCAAAAATTGCTGGAGATGATGCTTGCGTGGTAACCCTCCTCCCTTTTGGCTGCTTGCAGTGTTCTCTGTAAGAAGGTTGGGGTCGGGTCTGGTGCTTCGTTTGGGGCTATTGAGGGTATTTTCCTACTACCCTTTGGCTTGTTCATTCTCGATCATTCCCCATTTAGAGGATCAGTTTGTTGTTTGGCGGAAGGGCTTGTTGTTTAGCTGGCCTTAACTCTACTTTGCCCATTGGTCTTCTTATGATCAATGGCGGATTTGTTGAGTTGAGGGTCTTTTTGGGTGCGGCTGGGGCTGTGCGTGGCGATGGGGATTTTTGTCCTATCCTCTCAGCCTCTCTTTTTGTCACTGCTTCCTCTCATGGAAGTGGGTCCCATAGCTGCTTGGCTCTGGTTATGGTGGATGCGGTGATTGATTTCCTCACTCTTTTCATAGAATGTGCTTTCTCGGTTGAGCCTTGGAGTGAGGGGGTTGTTTGGGATACGGGTAGAGTTTTAGGAGAATAGTTTTTTTGTGTTTTCCTGGTTTCCCCTTTCCCCATAGGTTGTATTCTTCCCTATGGGAAAGTTCTAGTGTGGATAGGGGCCTCTATGTGGGAGGTCTCCATTTTTTCTTGGTGTGGCTATTCAAAGTTCTCTCTTGCAGACTATGAGGACTTTTATGGATCTATTATTTTCAAGAGATTCTCTGATGTTTTAGAGGCTATCAATTTTCCATTTATCTTAGTCTTTCTTATTAAGGTGGACCATTCTTCTATAGAGGGGAAGAGTTGTGGGTTGAGTTTTGTGGGATGGTTCCTGCTGGGGGTTTTGAAACCCATGTTTTTTGAGGCTGGTTGTGCTCTTGCTTTTGTCTCTCTATTGTTTATTTTTTTGCCCTCATCTCCTATAAAGGTGGATATTTTGGTGAAGCTTGCTGGCAGAGAGTCTTTCTAGTGCATGCCTCTCCTTTTGTTCATGGTTTTGGGAGCCTATTCAAAACCCTTCTTTATAGCTAAGCATTATGAGGTTAGTTGTTGGTTGCTGGACTTTATTTTGAGGTTGGAAGCTTGGCTCTTTCTATTGTTGGTCTCTTTCCTTTCAGCCCCTATTAAGGTGGGTCTTTGTCCTATAGAGGTGGAGAGGTGTTGTGTTGAAAGGTGGGTTCTGATCAGATGCTGGGTGGTTACGAGTTTCTTCCTGTTGGTTATGGGAACCATTTAAAAACCCATCTTGAATATTTGGGATGCCTTTCAATATCCCCCTTTTGACTCAGTTTGTGGGAGCCTGGTAAAACCCACAATTTGGTTTTTTTGTTTGTTTGTGCTTTTCTTCTTTTTCTCTTTTCTGTGTGTGTTGGTTGTGGGAGTCTTGTTCTTCTCGCAGGCACACTGGATGCTAGAAATTTTAATGGGCCTAGTTTGGCCAGTTGGGGTTTTTGGTTAAGGGTTAGTTGTGTTGTTGGCAGGTTGAATACTTTGTTAGAGGTTAAGGGAGCCTAGGAAAACCCTTGTGTGTTGGTTGTGAGAGCCAACTTAAAACTCATGATAAAGGATAGGAGAGCCCTTAAAAACCCCACTTGTCTAGATTGTGAGAATATGTTAATTTATTGTAATCAAGTGTTGTTAAAGGTGATGGGTGCCTAGATACACCCATGTAAACATTTGTAGGTTTAGGGAGCCTTGTAAAACCCTTGTGTATGTTTTAGGGATGAGTTTATGTGTAGTCTTTGGTGTGGCTACTAGTATGTTGATGCTCTTTTCTTTTAGCAGCGTTGTATTGTGGGTTCCAGATGCTGGTAAAATCTGAGGGTTTCGGGTCCCTTCAAAACCTGTGGGGTTTCGGGTCCCCTCAAAACCTATTGTACGGGGTTTCTGGTCCCCTCAAAATCTGTTTACCCTTAATAAAAAACATAATAATATAAGATGGTAAAATAATAATATCGACTTTTACTTTTAGTATAATTTGTTAAAAAAATTAATTATATAAAATTTTCTTAATTTTAAAATTACTTTTCATGCTAAATTTTTAAAATATTTGTCTTGTTACTTTTTTATGATGAAAAATTACAATTTATAAGATTATTGTTTTGGTAACTTTACTTTTAAATAATATTTTATATTGTCTTTTAAAAATAATTTATGATGGTGTAGGGTCATATTGTTTTTAGCTATATTGACTTCTATTTTATTAAAATTTGTAAGAAAATATTAGTAATGTAATTTTTTTTTAATTTTAAAATTTATTAAATAAAAAAAATAAATTATTTATTAATTAAGAAGTTATTTTATTTTTAGTTTCTAAACATTATCACAATAATTAATATTTTTATCTTTTTATGTTTTTTTAAAAAAAATTTAATGATGAATAATACTTTGTATGATGTATAGTGACATCTCTATAAAATATGTCTAGCAATCAACAACAAATGTATTCAATATAATCCATCTCTTAAGTTAATCATCTTCATACATTGTCAAAACACTTTAAACCTTGACATACTTAAATGTAGTGAAAATAAATTCATTTGTTTTAAATAATTGCAAAATAAATATTCATTTTCTTATTTATTTACATTTATATTAAAACACATTCACTTTTCAATAACATATATTTCTTAGACCATTTAAGATATCCATAAATTTAAATGAGAAAGGTGAAGTATTTGAATATGTAAAACATCATAGCAACCAAACAAATCTTACATGATTGTTACATAGTTCTGTTGTATGGCAGCAAAATAAATAAGAATGTATTTGGATTTCTATCCCCTTCCAGATAACACATGAATGCAAAATGATTACATTAACAGAATTAACAAAAAATAAATTTAGATCCTACAAATGGAATAGATTAATTGTGCATCTTTATATATATAAATATATTTAGTATGGTATATGTATTATAACCATTATGTTCAGGTTCAAGTATATATATATATATATATATATAAAACTATACTCTACATTCAATTTTAATTATATGTTTAATTTAATTCTTTTATTAAATTTTAGTTATAATCATAACTTTATTAAATAACCATAACACAACAGTTAGAGCTCGCACCCAACCGACTTAACTGACACTAAATAATAGACAACCCAGTTGACTGAGACGAAAAGCATGCAAAGGTTAAGGGTGCTAACCTTACTCCAACATCAGAGAAACACGAGGTGGAAACCTAAGACCTTGCTATCTCCCACTACCACCTTCATAAGCCAATAGGGCATGCTCACTCCTGAGATTAGGAGGAGTCGATGCCTATACTTGCAAGTTACATCCACTAGAAAACTCCATAGAACATCATATATGCATATACATGAGTAATATATATCATCAATAGAATGAAGATGATTGTGAACCCATATGCCTCTCAGAATTAGTGATATGAGATTCCAATCGATTACCATATTTGTGTTAGTATCATAATCACTTCCAATTCTATTTTCAATAACATGTAATTCTAGCATATTGCGAGTAAAGCATATATCACTGCCTATTCTAAACATTTGCAAAATCAAAACGTCATTGCAAACACTACCATGCATCTAGTCAAAACAACAAATCTAATCATAAGTCCATCAAAACACAGATAAGCAAGATAGGTAAGGGTATCACATCCTCCTGATGAGTGATCATCCAAGGAGCTAAACATAAACCCAACTTCAATATTTAATTAGGAACATTGAATTAACATCACCATAGTAATTATAACAATCATAACATGTCCATTTTTTATTAAAGATAATTTCAATTATCAAGAATGAAAGATGAAGCAAGGAGTATCAAGAAAACATTCAAGCCCATAATATCTAACAAATTTAATCACATAAGATGGATAAGAGAGGGGCACTACACTAAGAAAGCACTTTCTCATTGATAGCTAGTAGTTTATTCATTAATATCATTCTCTTTCTAAATATACAACATCGTAAGATAAATACGAATTTTAACATTGTAATATTTCAAAAATAAATACTATACCACTACATGACACCTATTACTAAATATTATATAGTTCAACAAGAAATCAACAACAAATTTACATTCCATTCATACTTAAAAACAACATTTATCTTCTTTTCTTTTTCTTTTTTTTAAAATTTTTTTTAATTTTTTTTTTAAATCACTAAATTCTAAATAAAAATGTCAAGAGGAGCTTCTTGGACTCGAGCATTTCTATAGTCTTTGAAAAGAAAGGTTTTATAATGATGTGGATAGTGTTCATCTATGAGCTCCTCTGGTACACGCACCTCTTTTTCCTTCAAAAAATTCCAAAAGAAACCGATAGAAAGACGAGGCCCCTTCCCCTCATATGCTACACGATGCTCCACACTCCAACATCTATCATTACTCCATATCTGTAGCCAAAAAAAATATCATAATTCATCTAAAGAAAGAATTGAGTTTAAACTAGATTTAGGAATCACTCTACCTTTAGAGCGCTGGCTATGATGACAGTGAATGATCCAGCAAGAGGTTTTACAGTGAACCATTCACCTTGTTTAGAGCGCATTTCAAGACCAGCCACTTGGTCATTATATAGAATTGTCATCACACCCAAATCTGTGTGCTCCTTGAGAAGAATATCATTAGCGCCACTTGATTTTTCACACAGAGAGAAATAATTGAGACGAAGCAAAGCTTCACATTCTACAAAATCAATCTCAAAATGTTTGCTGAGTTGCAAACCTTCAAGGATAAGTTTTATTAGGGAATTTGTCAGATCAGCTAACTTGGAACTGTATGTTCTTAGGCTATCACTGCACAACATGTCCAAAAAATTAAAATTATTATATTTGTATTCAATCAAGTAATAATTAATTTAAGTAATAGAGTTTAGATTCATTATAGAATATTATAAAATTTAAATGTTAAAATACAATGAAAATTAAATATTTAAATAAAGAAAGGAAGGAAATAAATTCAATGCATGTACTTTTAGTTTTGGATTTAATGTGAAGTTTTTTATCTAGGTGTTAGAAAATCATCTATCAATGTCTTGAAATTTTAGTCTATATCTTTGACTAGGAAATTTGAATATACAAGGTCACAAAAGTGATTGTATACCCATGCAACACATCTCATTGATTGTTAATAGTCTAAAACTTGTCCAACCTTAAAATTTTGAGACCTAAATGTTATAAGGACTAGTGGTCTATATAAAAACCTTTAGGGAAGGCATTGATTTGCAAACATTATTTTCTCCTCAATTAAAACCCTAGTTGTACCAAGTTTATGTCTCTATGTGAAAATCAAAGACAAAAGCAAGAGTGGATCATACCTAGGACAATGCCACAAGAAAACAAATGGAAAATAGATTATTTGTTAAGCTCATGGATCTATATTTTATTTCATGTTCTAACATTTCAAAATGATTTCAAATGATGAAAAAAATGTCTTTGAATACAACAACCAAGCCTACAAATGAACAAAATGTGTGGTAGGTCGGCTCATAATGTCTAGTGAAATGGTTAACATGGTGGAACTTCTAATTTTAAATTTTAAAATTCTGGTAATTAAATATAAAATTATAGAATTGATCTAGGAATAATTCACAACTATGGGTTTGGTCCAAAGCAATGAAAAATGGTTTTAAGGATTAGAGATTTGAATCTAGGGTCCAACAATAAATGAGATTAAGATGTGTGAAGCCATGAGCTAGATTTTTGCACAAATATGTCACTTGTAAACTAATTATTACATTTAGGACACTCTAATCAATGTGGGTCAAGAACACAAGGGCAAAAGGGAATCATTGTGTATTTTCACCATTACATTTTGCACCAACTTTGATGTGAGGGTGAAATATTAGACAAATGCATGTAATTAAGACAAGTAATAAAAAATGATAAGAAAATATGTTTTAAATACTCAATAGAATTTCATTAAATTAACAAATTATTCTCTATTTTTTTCACAATTAGTGGATCATTCAAACCTTCAACTTTAAGAGAAAAATGCAAAAAATAACATGTCTTATAGATGTTGAGATAAGAATTCATTCCAACTTGCTAAAAAAAAATGTCATTAAAAAAGTAAAAAAATTGAGAAGGGAAGAGTAAGGGGTTTTTCATGGTGTGAAAAAGATTCAAAAGGTCTAGCTATGCAAAAATGTAAAATGACTGTTAACTATGTAGATAAGGTGTCAAAGCTCACTATCTAGATATAAAATTCAATCTAACCACAAAAAGAATGATAAAATGTCTCCATCTAGATATGGTAATAAATCTCTATTTAGAACCAAAAAATGATCCTAATTCTCATAATAATATCATTAAAATCCGATTTATGAAGAACATTAATGCAAATATATGCCCCCTACAATTGGTTGTGCATTCATATGATGTAATGAACTGGAAAAGAGTGAAAAATACATAAGGATGATAAAGAATGCAATATAGTCATGTATGACCATGTGGACACATAAGCTAGAAATAATCACCAAGACACGAAGACATATGTACAATGTTACCCCTAGTGTACAAAGCTGGCAATATAAGGATAGCCTTATATGCCAGATAAAAATTATGTAACCATGTCAAGCATATTGTAATCATTAATATATATAGCATCATGTAAGATAAAAAAATAATAGTTTAATATAAACATTGAATCACATAGAGGAGAAAAGTATTAGATGCACCTAGGGTTTCCCCTCAAAATGAGGAAATCACAAGCAATAAGTAATAATGATATAAGTCATCATAATATCAATAAAGTGTGTCTTATAGGACGCAAACAATGTCAATATGAACACCTAGGATGATCAAGAATAAATATTATTTCCATCATGAAGATGAAGGTCATAAATTCTACCATAAGAAAAATAATGGTTATAATGATTGTACCATCACATGGTACATGGATATCTATGTCTATAAGACATACTATTATTAATGGTGTGAAATAATTATGATTAGTATCATCAAGTATTAGGTGTAAATGAATGTAAAACATAATATTATACATCAATAAGCACATATTAATTATATAATTTACATTAAAACGATGATAATAACATTTCATTTTTATATTTGGTTGAAAAGATGTATAACTCTCATCATTCATGATGGTGCATTGTAGGAGCCACACTTTCACATGAATTAAAGAATTATCTAAATTGTTTAATGCTAACAATCCTTTGAAGCCCAAGTATTATTTGTTTCTTATTTTTTGTACATATTTTAGAATTTTTTAATTGATTAATATCCTAGAAAATATTGTAATTTTTTTTTAATATAGCTTAGTAAATCTACAAAAATGACCTTATGTATACACAAGTTTGTCTTGATATTTATGTACATGATATGATATTAGTGAACCTACTTATAATACATGGACTCAATCTAAACCATTTAAAACTTTGAATTAATCAATAAATTAATAATTTTGTTTGTTGAATTCATCTTTCATATTATAGTAGTTGATGCCCCAAACTATACCCTATAATTATAGAGGATACATCTTAATGACCAAACGTGGGGATAAGGTCAACTTAAATGCATAAAATGGGACTCATAATCAATATACAAGTAATCTAGGCTACTTAACAAAAGTAAGTTTAACTTCTCTATATTTTTATTTTGGCTAGGCTTGTGAGGGTGTTATTTTCCAATGCAACTAAAATAATTATAGTTAAATGGAAATGAAACATCATTGATATAAAACCAATAAAATATTAACAAAATTTTTGATAAATATAAATATGTTCAATGATATTGTCAAGAAAGAGAATAATAATAAATAGATATTAAATCCTAATAAAAAAATGGAAATATCTCCTTTGTAATAATTAAAAAATACAAGTTCCTAATTTGTAAATAAAAATAATAAAGGCCTAAGTACTAATAAATATTTTGGTCCATTTTCACATGCAAACAATTATGGCTAATATTGATGTATCATTACCATGGACATATAAGGAGGGTGAATTCATAGTTGATTATTTTTTTACTCATTGTACTGGTTGATCCCCCATCTCTTATAAACCTTACTAAATGTTAATCTATACTAAATGCATTTATCTATATTATTTCCTTCAGTAGCTATTCCCAATAACACATGGATGATGCAAAGAAACCTTTCATAGTACATGTTGGCAAACAAATCCACCAACATTTATTTTCTTTTATACTGACACACCTTTTCCCTCCTTTTAGTACTTTTCCATGTAACTTTTTTCTTTCTCCCAATATATTTGATTCATTTATGACAAATTATTAATTTTGACAAGAAATATAGCTCTTGGATTTTGGTTAGTAATTGTTTACCATATAAATGATTTTGTTTCTATCAGCCCATCCTCCATTGCTTACATTTTCCCTTGGATAAATATCTAGCCCATACCTAAAATATCCAACCAATAGTAGCATACAACTTTACAAGTGGACCCAAATAAGTATTTGATGCAACTAAACACATCTCCAAAGATGGACCATGAATAAATATTTATTTTATAGGTTAAAACATTTATTTTCTTATATAAGGTGTATAACAATTTTTTTCCCAAAAAATATTTCATTTTCTATAAATTTATATGAATTTATCCATACTTTGTGGGAGCTACTTCTACTCAAGCTCTCCATCAACTTATGTGTCATGATACTATCTATAATATATTTTTCTTTTTTCCAAACACATTCTTTGTGGGCTCATATTGGTTCTAAGTACACACTAGTTTATGTGTCATGTTTTAATTTACACTAGTTTTAATTTTTGTTGTGCATCTACTTTGTAGCAGGATACACATTGGTTAAATCAACTTCATATTGTCTTATGTGTCATTAAATCTTAGATAACAAAAAATCTTTTTCAATGCATATGCTTAGGGGGGAATATTTATAAATTCACATTATGTTTCATGACATATTTCTCTATCTTTTACATCTCATTATAGTTGTGTTTCATAGCTATTACATGTTTTGAATAATAATTACATACTTTTAACAAAAAACACTTGATATATCAACAACTAATATCATGTGTACAGTAATGAGAAATGAATTCTTTCCGTAAATACTAAAAGTTATTGAGGCATCATTTGAAGGTCCAATACTTTATCCTAACATACTTATTCATTTTTAATTAACACATTTATATTTTCATATATAATTCATAAATTCATAATATGCATGCCAAAGTAGGGGGGAATGTAAAGGATAAAAGTATGTATCATATATTTTAACAACACTTTCTATATAGTTGAAGCGCTCAATCAATGTATTTGGTTCATGAATTAACCCCTACCCATAACCTATTAGCTAAATTCATTTGCACACATCCCTAGGCCATGCAATACTATAGACTAGGTTATCTAGCTTGACCTAGTAGACCACATTCAATCATTATATCTCACACTCCAAATCCAACCCTTTTGGTATCCATCTACTATCTATTTGGTTTACATGCCAAAAAATCTGAATTGAGTAATTATGGACATGTAAGTATAAAGAACATAGAGATAATCAACATCTGTAAACTGGCAACAAGAATTGCTCAAGAGATATTTGGTTCTAAAGAATACAAAGTTGAATTCTACACCTTGACATTTATGTTGTGTGCACAACAAATTGCCCATATCTAGAGGTTTGACTACTACTAGGACAAGCTTAGGATTCCTCCTCTTATTTTAAAACAACCCTTTTTATTTTACGAAGCATAAAATGATTCAAAAACAAGTCAAAACAATGAATAACAGATTGCATCTTATTCTTGTTTCAACGGTGGCACTCCCACTAGGCACCCAAACAAACCACTACGCTAAGGCAAAAGCTACTTACACTGGTTTAAACATGGCTATCAAAGAAGGGTTCAAAAAAGTGTGGGTTGAGAGAGATTCACTTAACATCATTAGATGTATGAGTAAACATACCGAGCCCAGCTGGACTATCAAGCACTTAATTCAAGAGTGCCACATCATGATTACAAAATTGGACGAATTCAAAATTTCCCACGTTTATCGGGAAGGTAACATGCCATCCAACCACCTTGCAAATATTGTTGTGGATTATATGGACATAAGGTGGTGGATGGGAAGGGAAACTTTCTTGATACAATTGTGTGAATTGACAAGAAATGACACCGAATGTATTGGCCACTCATATCACATTAATGATGACACATTGCCAAATGAGTAATGATCTTTCATGGGATTTGAGTTTGAATTTCAAAACCAAGGTTTCTAGAGCTTTCTTCTATGTCTAGTTTTTCATTGCCTGGTTTGGCATTGGTGCTTACACCCAATTTTACAAAGGTAGATTGCTTATGGGAGGTGACAAAAATAGAATGGAGCTTACTTCTTATGAGAAATGGGAAAAGAATAGGGAGTTGTTAACAAAGATTACTAATGGGGGCCTTGTGTCATATTCAAGAGGCTTTATGGCAATGACCCAAAAATGCCATAGGATTTTGTGAATGGTTGGAAGAAAGGTATCCTCACAGACTTTGGAGCGGAGTTTAGAATTGGTGAAGCCTTCATTGTGGTGATAACTAGCTTGCAGATCGATGGAAATAAGTTTTACATAGAGAGGAAGGTGGCGGAAGAAGTCATTTTGGCCTTCTTTGACAAACAAAGCAAGAGAAACAAGGTCTGAAAGATGGCAAACAATGGTTATAACAGGAAGGACCCGCAATCACTTTGAGCAGATATGGCTGAAGTGATAATGAGGTACATTAGACTTGACGATAGTTATGCCAGTATATTCTCTTACCACTTTATGATATTGAATCATTTTAGGCATAACAAAAGAATTTATTTTCTTTTTTACTTATTATCTTCTCTTCAAAATAGCCTTGCGAATCACGCCAAAAATAGTGACAACCTTGTCTTGCATGAGGGGTTAATCATGCTCATCATGGAATATTCCAAAGATCATGGGGTTAAACCCTCCCTAGTTGTCAAAACCCCTAATTCTTTGACCAACCCTAATGTACAAATTGTGTTTGACATGGGGATGGAGGAAGAGGGGTCTGGTATGGCTATGGACTGGCGAGACCTTAACGTCTCAGAAGATCTAGACTATTTTCCCTCTCAAGAGGAGGGCCCCCCTGAAAATATTACACTTGGCACTAGTAGTAGCAGAAGAAACAAACACCCCAGATGGGCTACCAGTAAATATAAAACTCCAAACCCCAATTTACAGGGTTCTGGGCAACCAAGTACGAAAATGTCTAAATTAGGAAAAATAGGGGAAGCCAAGGGAAAGGAGAAGGAAATAAAGCTTGACATCCCCATTAAAGTTGAATAGGGGAATACTCAAAAAGATTCTAATTTTGATAGTTTCCTTAATAATTGTATTAAAAAAGCCATGAAAATTACTTTCTTTGTGTCAGCAAGGAGATCAACATGCTAAAGGAAGGAATTAAGGGCATTATTGACACCTATACTGAGACACCCATGGCAAGAAAAACTGACAAAATTATCCGAATGACACATAAAGTATCAAAAGATGTTAAGATCATGAAAATGGATCATGAAACAAGGACTGGTCAGTTTGAAATAAGCTTGGAAGAGCTTAAAGGCAACTTGGGGAATCTGGTTGATATTACCAGGGAAGCCATGAATAATAGCATTGAGGGTCTCAAAAAGGTCAATGCGATGATTGTGGACCAAAGAGCTCAGTTGGTCATTAGTATCCCACCCTCAAATACCAAATAGAAGAAGAAAATCCAGGAGCCAAACTTGCAAGGTACGAGATCACATATCACTACTGGCCCTTATACGAGGACGAGGAGCAGGAACCAAGAGAATCTAGTACCTCCAGGATCATCATTGAAGAGCTCAAGGAAGTTAACACGAGTATGATCCAAAAGAAATCAAAGCTGATCCAATCTCTGGTTTAGTGGTTTCTTTAGTTTTTTCGGTTAGTGGTTTTTGTGTGAGTGTGAGTGTGAGTGTGGTCCCTATTTCTATGGCTGTTTTTTCATTGTTTTTGAACTGGTTAGCTACTATTTAATTTTTTGTATTTTTATCTGACTAGATTTCAGGTCCCTGTAAAACCCGTTTACCTTAATAAAAAACGATAACATCTTATTTGTTAATTAATATTAAATAATAAGATAATTATCTAACCAAACATTCAAACAAATAAATAAAAACTAAAGCTATGAAATATCCAAGAATGAGAAAAGAGGTGATTGAAGGAATAAATCTATTATCAAACACTCCATGATTTTCCAAAAACAAATAATACCCAATTAAACAAAATTGAACTTAAATTAAAATACTGATTAATTGAAACGATAGAAATGAATTTCAGATTGCCTTAAAAAATCAAACAAGTTGTATAACATACCAAAATTCAGGATTTCCTTGGGGCCATAGCTTTTGTGCATATTGCTGAATCGAATCAGAAGCCAGTACTGCTGGGAAACATATGGCCTCGCCAGATGAAAGACCAACGCCCTTCGAATACCCATCAAATGGAAGACAAACGGCTCTTTCTTTTACTTGGGGTGGAAGACTGAAAAGACCTCGAGAAACTGAATCCACAGTGTTTAGAAGCTCCTGTTCGACTCCATGATTCACCACACGAAAAGCTCCCCACTGTTGGGCAGCTTCTTTTACTTGATTGCACAGCCTCTGAAGATCAGGATCACCTTCTTTTAACTCTGATTGAAGAACAGAAATATCTATTACAGGGAGCTCAGCCTCTGGAAAAACCATTGTCAGATGAAAATTGTAACGCAGAAGGGTTAGGATTAATGGTGAAGAAATAGATCAATTAGTTGGCATGAGAGAGATTAAGTGCATCTGACAGTCAAGTTGACGAAGCACGAGCTAAGTCACGTTGGTCAACTTTGATAGAATATTTTTGGCGTGGATGTGTAAATTTGATGGTGGACCTTTCTGTCTAGCAAATTGTTTTTGCGATGATTGTTCATTTGAAAGTGTCATTAAAATATTAAAATGCATCTTAATGTAAATAAGATTAAATATATATCTAATGTATATTTGTAGGATCTTATATAATATTTTATGGTACAAATGTTTAAATATGGTCATATGACCATTACATTTAGGCCTCGGTTATTTGCACTTAGTGGCTGTCTTTTTCAATAGAAGCTTTTAGTTAATTGTCATAGACTATTTGTGATACTTGTAGAAATGTTTCTAATAAGAAAATTAGTTGGATTTCATTAGTTTGTATAGTGTTTCAAAGAGAATTTGATTAATTGTTAAAAAATGTTAGTATATCAATTATATCATTAATAGTAATTTGAGTTTTAAAAACATGTATGTGTCTATTTATAAGTATGGTCAATTGAGTTACTTATCACTCCTAAATAATTCAATGCATTTGAAACATAATATACATAAAATGGATTGTTACCTTAATAACTTATATTTAGCTTTGTGATTATTTGAAAGTTACATCTAAATCACCCATAAATATAAAGGTAGGTCATTGAAAGGTAACAAGCTCGTATCATAAAACTTTGGGTTTTATTTGCCATTCCTCCTAGTAGGAAATAAATATTTTCAAGTAACCCAAAAAATAGATCAAAATTGATGTATTTATATTTTGAAATATAATTCACTAGAGTTAGTTGACCAATTATTGAACATCATGATTAGCCTTCTTTTGAAAATAATTGTGCATGGAACACTTCAACTAATTAATTATTGTTTAGAAGAGAACACCGAAGGGATAAGAAGAATATAATTATAGAAATTAGTGTACAACATGTTCTAAGAACCATGTTTCCTTTAGAATTCTTGTTGAGGATAGTAGAGGAAACATGGTCTACAAACTTGAGTGGAATTCCACTTCATGGTCCACTAAGTATAGATTCTATCTCCTTTAGCAACTAGAACTAAAAACTAGTCAAATAAAAAATGAAATACATGTTTTGTACCTTTTAACTATTTAAAAATGAATGCAATAATTTAGAAATATAAAGAAACGAAGCATGAAAATTACACTAAACACAAATATACACTTGGAGAAACCCTATAGGACCAAAAAAGTTCTAGTTAAAGTGATATTCAAAATTCTCATGTCACTATATCTCAACATTCTATCAAGGTACATTTTTATTATTACATGGACCTTCATGAGCCTATGAAACACGTAAACATAGTTCAACATCTATAGACATGCTTGCAACTTCATGAAAGTTTTATAAATCAACTTGTGATTCTCTGTTCGAGTGCCTAAGGAAGGTAAAAATATGATTGAGTTTTCAACTAACATTTTAATATTTAATAAATTATAATAAATTTTTTCCATTGAATACAATCTACTTGGAAGTGAAAGAGATAGCATTTGGAAATATTGATCTCTCTAATGAAACAAACAACAAATGAGACAACTCAAGTGAGGGTATATGAACTAAATCTTCAAAGTAAAAAATGGCTAAAGAGAAGAAAAAGGGCCCTAATTTGTCTCATTTTGTGATTGGGGACAAAAGGAAGACTAATACCCCTCATGCTAAGAAGATTTTGGAGAAACCAAGTGTGAATGCTAAAAAGATGATGGATGAGAAGGTAGGGAACAAGGCCAACATCTGTGATTCTAAGATGGACCCCCAAGAGAATGGAATTACACATAGCAATCCTTGTTGAAATAGAGAAAGAAGGACATGGGACATGTTGATGGTGGGAAAGGATGTGACAAAGGGACAAAACAACCTTTTCAATTGGATGGTGTCTAAAATCAACTTAATTTTAAAGGGAAGGGTTAATACCCTTAATGAAAAAGTGGATTTGGGGAAGAATAGTTTGAACGGGATCCCTACTTTGGACAACACTAATAAAATGATTTCTCTTATCCAAAATGTGGCCAAGGATGTGAAAACTATGAAGATGGGTCATGAGGATAAGATTGGACATCTAGAAGATACCATTGCCAAGGTACATGATAAACTTAGTGTTATTGTGGTTGTGAGTAGAATATCTATGTAGATTAGTATTGATTGTATCAAACAACATAATGAAAAGGTGCAGACTCTTGATGGTTTGACAAAAGGTAGCTCTAGCACTCTTTCTACAATTAGGGAGGACAAAGGGAAGAATGTTGCAGTAGATCAACATGGGATGGGTATAGGACCTTCTCTTGGTCCCTTAATTAGAACATACAACCACGATAAAGGTAAGATTGACCAAGCTCATATTTTGCATGATGTTCTAAACATCAACATGAAGGATTTATTTGCAAGAATGTAGAAACTATAAAAATGTTAAAGAATCTACAGTAGGCTTTTGAGTTTGTAGACCCTCTGGTTTCCTTTTTCTTAGATGTTGGCCAGATTTTAGTTTGCGTTTGGTTTTCTCATGGTTCTTTTTATCCTTTTTTGTTAAGGGTATTGGGGTCCCTTCAAAACCTATTTTACTATAATAAAAAACTACAAATGAGACAACTGCTTTAAGTTGTATAGGTTTTTCCTGACTTTATTAGTTGAAAGTGAATGAGAAAAATATTTCATTCACATGTCAAGATTTTTTATTTTAGATCATACCTCTTAAATTAGGAGACTCTTGGTCCCCAAAATCATAGAAACTCATCAAGCGAGGAATTTCTTCCTCATGCCATAATTTAGATGGATTTTTACCTTTCTTGGCATAGGAATTGTCAAGATCTCATAATAGATGGCTAGTATTGATGAGCTAAGAATTTAGTGAAAATATAGGATGAGCAAGCAATAACATAATAGACTAGTTGAATTGATTGATTAATTAGTTGAGAAAGAAATACATATATTGCAGAGAAAATAACCACCTAGAATAGAAACTACTATCTAGAATAATGGCATGTCATTACATACAAGATTGCACACTGTAGCGTCCTAAAATTGTGACACTTGCAATTTCGACTGCATTTCGGTCTTCACGATGGCGACGCAACACGGAACCTGAATGGAGACCCCGAAACTTGTCCACGACATCAAAAACTGCATTTTTCCAGCACCTTGCCTGATCCCTCCTTGCACCCTGCTGTCCCGGGAGGTGGGACCAGAGCGCCCAGTGCCCTGGTCCTTCAGGACCAGGGCGCCAAGCACCCTGGTCCCTCAGGACCATGGCGCCTAGCGCCCTGGTCCCTGGCCCTATTTTGGGCCCAGTCTCCTATGAGGCTTCGGGTCTTTTTGTTTGCAATTTGGAAAATAACATTTCCTGGTCAGCCTAAGGTTGGGAAAATCAGTCTATTAACCCTAATTGGCAAGTATATAAACTACATTTCCTCTCCCATTTTGGTAAGAAGGATATATGTGTACAAGCATGGAAACGATATTCAAACATTCAAGCATTCAAGCATTCAAATATTCCTTCAAGCAATTGATCATTCTAAGTCTCCATTCAAGGCTAAGTGTTGCATTCAAGACAAGGATTCAACCATTGAAGACGAGATCACATACTACAACATAGAACAACATCTATACCTTCGCACATAAGGATACAAACATCCTTACAACAAGGTATTAGTACTTGTTTTACATTACAATCATTGACATTTTACAGCATTTCTCATTTCTTGGTTAATTCCAAAACCGGGGTTTGACCTAAGGGCAAACCCCTAATCCCTAACCCCCCAATCGTCTTCACTTTTCTGTGTGTAGGTTGCAGGTACGCGGCTGAAATTGAAGATCTGGAATCCTTGTGCAGAGACGAACAGATCCCCCTTCGTTTCGCGGATTTTTCGGAGGACCGTGTGCACGCCGGGCGCCATCGTCTCGTCAACTTTTGCTCAAATTTGCAGGACAGCACCATATCAACATTTTACTGCTAATTCCAGGTACGCAGCTTCATCCTATATCCCTATCTCAGTTTATAAGCGAATCTTTCTCACTCTCTATGCATTCCTAGCTTGATCATTCTATGCACATTCTTTACAAAAGAGGGTAGCCTTGCTATCTTAACCCTTGAAACTCATTTAGAATCCAATCTTGCATTGTGTGGGATTGGATCTTATGAGTTTCAACCCCTCTTTTGAATGTAAAGTCTCCCCTAAGTGAAAACCGTCAACCCTAGTAACCTCCCTTCTCTCTCCTTGGAGTTGGAAGAGGGGAGAGCAACTAGGGTTCGATTATTTTCCGCTTTACATTTTGGTGAACCCGACGTGAACATCCTTTCTGATTATTCATGGTTAGATCTAAAAATTGGATTCCTTGATTACATTTCCGTGTTTGATCTTTTGCAAAATTTTAGAGGTTGATTGCATAAAAACCCTAAAATTTCTTTTTAGTAATTGAGCTTGTGAAATGTTTAATTGTTAATGCTTGTTTCAGATCTACCCTTCTATTGCAAATTATCAATTCATATCTGTGCTTTAATTTTGAAAATTAAGTGGTTAAGTGTCAGAACCCTAATTTTTGAAACCCTCTTGATTCAACCTTTGTCCAACAATTTCACTGATCAAAACATCTCCAAATCAGCTGTAACTTTGGAATCCACAATAAAATCATAATATCTTTCATCCCTGAAAATTTGGAAAAAAGTTGCAAGGACCGTGTGCACTCCGAGCGCCATCGTCCTTGACATTTTTTCCGAAATTTTTGGGAGTTAGTTCTTACTGTATTTTTCTGCTAAAATCCAGAATTTTGGCTGATTTTATCAATTCCAACACTTTCAAAATTACAGTCAAAGTTGGTCTTGTTCTTGTTTGGTTTAAGGCTTCTAATCATTCAAAAATTGTTGAAATTGAAATTTTGTGTCAAAATTGTGTTCTTACTGTCCTAAATCTGAAAAGTGTGTTAGTATTCATTCAAAATTTCAGTACTTTATTCAAATTCTTGCAATTTGTGACTTTTGAAATTAAGTGCTTAATTACAACAACTTTGATTTCCACTTTCAAAATTGAATTTTGCGTGAAATTGAGTCAACTTTTAAAATTCAAAACTTGCATTGCTTTTGGTATTCCCTCTAAAATCATAAAATTCAAAATTTTAGTTTCCCTCTCTTTTTTCAAAATTCAAATTTTGCATTTTTCGACAATCTTGGTAGGGTTCAATTTTGAGATTGCAACTTTAATTTGGCCTATCTACAGATCGTAAAATCACTCAATTTTTTCAGATTAGCTCTAAAATCATCATAACTTTCATCCCTGCAAATTTCAAAAAAAGTTGCGAGGACCGTGTGCACTCCGAGCGCCACGGTCCCTGACATTTTTTTCGAAATTTCGGGAGATTGTCGTGATTGCATTTAACAGCCTAAATCTAGAAGATTGGCTGATTTTACTGAAATTTGCTACCTCTAAAAATTCAAAATCTTCTCTCCCTCTCTAGTGCATGAGTTTTACAACAATAAGCCCTACTTACACTATTCCCGTTAGACGAAGCCGTAGAATTAAGTCTTTCCGAGGTTTAATTACTGAGGAGATGGAACCTAATTTGAATAGCCTTTTTAACGAGGACATGGGTAATTCCTCTAATCCTCCTAATGATGAAGAAGCTCTCCATGAGTTTTCTATAGAACAACTTGTGAAATTGGATAACCAATTTGACGATTTTCGACAATGGATGTCTCAAGAATACCCTGATAGTCAAGCTCTTCCTTTAATTGAGGGTCTAAAACATATGCTTCAAAGTGATAAGAATGGAATTGATATTCTGCGTGGTATTGCACACATTGTGGATTCGAATGTGATGCCTATGAAGAGTTGTGCTGAAAATTTAGGTTATACACAACCTCCCACTCAAGTCAATCATTCTATTCCTTTGACAACTTCTATTGCTAGCATACCTACTTTTACATCAAACATAATGACTACTTCTATACAAGACATTCCTCCTATGATCACCAGTCATGGGGGCAATCCTTCTTCTTCAATTAACCCTCTTCCTTCATTTAATCTGACTTCTTCATTCATTCCTTCAATGAGTGTTCCTATTACATCTTCAAATATGAACATGACGCAAGGGGGCAATTCATTCAACCATTCCATTCCTCCTTGTAGTGTTCCTCCTTTCCAATCCTCTCCTATGACTAACTATCATAGTGTCCCGCCACCTTACTCTTTACCTTCTTTCAATAACATAACACCTCCATCTCAATCTAACACATCTAATATGAATTCTTCGACTGAAGCGACCATTAACAATCTTGCACAAACTGTCTCTTCTTTACAGCAACAAATTGCCTCTATGAATCAATCTAAGTTTAGTGTGCCCACATTTGATGTTGCGAGCCCACTTTCTCTTGACATTGTTCGAGCTATCCCTCCTAAACATGTTGAAATCCCGCATTTGGAGCTTTATAATGGTAAAGGTGATCCTCTAACACATGTTAAGACTTTTCAAACAATATGTACCGATTTTGTTTATGACCAAAGGTTGCTTGCAAAACTGTTTACTAGAACATTAAGAGATAAAGCCCTACAATGGTATTGCTCGTTGCCTTCTTATTCTATTACTTCTTTTGAACAACTTGCAAATGCTTTCATTCAACAATTTCAAAACAATATAAGTCCTAAAGTTACTTTGATTGATTTAATGCATTGTAAACAAGGTGTTAAAGAAAAAGTGACTGATTTCATTGGTAGATATAAGCATTTGTATGCTCAAATTTCTTTTCCAGTGCCTGACAATGACATTCAAAGAATCTTTATTTCTAATTTACAAAAAGATATTCGAGACAAACTTCTGTTTTCTGAGTTTACTTCTTTCCAACAGTTGTGTGCAACTCTTCACAATTATCAACTGACTGTGAGTCAAATGGAACAATCACATCCTATGGCTCCGAGTGATAAGGGTGATAGCAGTCAACAACCATTTGGAAAGTTTAAACTGAACAGAGATTCCATCAAATTCAATGAAAACATCATCAACAACAATGTGAATGCAGCATCAGGTGTGCCTCCTATTTCTAAGTTTTTCAAGAAAGAAAGAAAGTATACTCCTTTGAATGAATCATTGCATAGTATTATGAATAAGCTATTGGAACAAAATGTGCTTACTCTCCCTCCTATAAGGCAAATTGATCTTGCAAAGATTAATTCACCTTATTTTGATAACAAAGCTTTTTGTCAATTTCATCGTCAACCTGGGCATGATACTGAAAAATGTTTTTCTTTAAAGGGTAAAATTCAAGATTTGATTGATAATAATACTATTTCTATTTCTGGAGTGAATGATAAAGGCAACACATCCGTAGCTCCTCCTAACCAAAATCTTCAGATTTTTACTGATCCACTACCTTCTCATACCTCTAATGCGATTGAGACTAATGATTCCTCTTTTTCATCTGATGGTCTTGTGTCTATGACTCCGAATGTGATTAGCTTTGTAGAGCAGCAAGAAAACCCTAAAGAACCTTCCATCACATTTGATTCTAATGAAACTATCAGGGCACCTGATGGTCCTTTATACATAGTTGCAAAAGTTAAGAATACACCTTGCCGTGGAGTGCTTATTGATCCTTCGTGCATGGTTAATGTTATTACCAAAGAATTTCTTTTTACTTTGCAATTGAATCAAGTGATCTATGACAAAACAGATGTGGTTGTGAAATTATTTGATGCATTTTCTTCTCCTGCAATTGGTTCTATTACATTACCTATTGAGGTCCATAACAAATCCCTTGATGTGAACTTTGCTATTATTCCTTCATCCGAACAATTTCGTGTGAAGCTTGGCTATCCTTGGCTATCTTCCATGAGAGCTATTGCTTCTCCTATTCATAAATGTTTAAAATTTCCCCATAATGGTGAAGTTGTTACTGTCAATCATAGTCTCTTTAAACTAGCTGAAATAACTTCTAGTGTTCCTATTGATTATTTTTGGCCTAAACAATTCCAATCTCTTCCACCGCAAAGTGATCATCTTTTCAAATCTTATCAAAAGTGGAAAACAGATATGATCCTATCTCTAAGTAAACCTAGAACACCTAAACTTGATATTCCTATCATTCTTGAGAAGGAAGTTCTTCCTTTGAAAGATAAAACTAATGTCTTTCCTCAAGAAGATTCCCAACCCATCCCTATGGATGTGACTATGTCTATGTCTAATAAACCTTCTAAAAGTAGACCTATACCTCCTCATCATGATGGACTTGGTCTTCTTCCTAAACCAAAAATTCCTCCTTTATATGGAGCAGTTCCTCCTCCGTCCTTTTATAGAGAGAAGAGACCTTCCTCTTCTCCTATTATCCAGCCTAAGAGACCACAACCTAAACACCCAAGTGATAAGGATGAGAACATTCCTCCCCCTCAATCTTCTCCACTTCCTACTAAGACTAGACGAAACCGTTCTGCACGTGAACGCCGACGAAAGCGTTGTCTTAGGGCTCAAGCAGCTGCTTCTCAAACTTTACAATCTCCAAAAACACCTTCCACAAGCATTATTCCATTTTCTCCAAAATCTCCTAAACATAAGATGCATGATGGTCTTGATCCTGTGCGAGTTAAAGATCCTATTTTTATAAATCTTGATGATGATATAGATGAAAATCATGATGAACATGTTACTCCTCTTGCTTCTGATAGTGAATATGAACTTGTTGATATTGATAACCATTTATCTAACGAATTTTCTAAAGCACTTATCCTAGCTCCTAGACAAGAACAACGTGGCTCGAAACATGAACATAGCCCTTGTTTGGATCTTGTGATAGCTCCATCTGCTGTGTTGGATGTTCCTCCTCTAGCGTGTTCCCTGCCTTCCCGAAACATTGATCAGCAAGATCGGGGGGTAGATGACGTGCTAGACTAGTTACATTAGCATAGCAGATTCTCTCCTCCTCTCTTTTGTTACTTCTTCTATATGTTATTCTCATTCTTCTATTTGTTGTCCTTAGTGTTGTCTACTTGAGGACGATGCAAAGCATTGAGATCTCTTTTGGTCTCTCTCATGTTGACTCAAAAGACACACGTGTTCCCTTCTTCTAGGTGACCTTCCTTGATTGGGGAATGAAGAACAATTATGCATACATACATATGATATACATGAACTATCATATAGCATATTGACCCCGAGGAAAGCGAAGTCACCTCGTGCTTTGTGTTTTGTATCTATTATCCTTGGGTTTATCTCACACTTGGGGGCTAAATCTTTGTGATAACGTGCTCCTTTCCTTCTCATTTCTTATGTGTATCACTACCTTAAAGCAATCACCCCCGTTGAGGCGTGTGCGATCGCTTTAACATAGGGGGGCATACACCTTGTCTATCCCTTCAAGATACTTGAAAATTTCTTGGCGAACTTAGCTTTGCCTTGAAAAATTTTGGTATTTTTTTCTTACATGACTCACAGTGAGGGAACCTTACTACTGACAGTCATGGTTCTCCCTCGTGTTCTCCCTTGTGCGATCGCTTTAACGTAGGGGGGCATACACCTTGTCTATCCCTTCAAGATACTTGAAAATTTCTTGGCGAACTTAGCTTTGCCTTGAAAAATTTTGGTATTTTTTTCTTACATGACTCACAGTGAGGGAACCTTACTACTGACAGTCATGGTTCTCCCTCGTGATCTTCCCTTTTACTTTGTCAATCGAAGTCGTAAGATCCTTAGTCCATTGGGGGCTTGGTGTGTCTTGCCTCCTTGACGTGGTGAAAGTCTTTCAATGTTGTTTCCTTGTACTTTACCGGAAGTATGAGCGTATGCCTATACTCCCACTAAAGTGGGGGCTAAATGTAGCGTCCTAAAATTGTGACACTTGCAATTTCGACTGCATTTCGGTCTTCACGATGGCGACGCAACACGAAACCTGAATGGAGACCCCGAAACTTGTCCACGACATCAAAAACTGCATTTTTCCAGCACCTTGCCTGATCCCTCCTTGCACCCTGCTGTCCCGGGAGGTGGGACCAGAGCGCCCAGCGCCCTGGTCCTTCAGGACTAGGGCGCCCAATGCCCTGGTCCCCCAGGACCATGGCGCCCAGCGCCCTGGTCCCTGGCCCTATTTTGGGCCCAGTCTCCTATGAGGCTTCGGGTCTTTTTGTTTGCAATTTGGAAAATAACATTTCCTGGTCGGCCTAAGGTCGGGAAAATCAGTCTATTAACCCTAATTGGCAAGTATATAAACTACATTTCCTCTCCCATTTTGGTAAGAAGGATATATGTGTACAAGCGTGGAAACGATATTCAAACATTCAAGCATTCAAGCATTCAAACATTCCTTCAAGCAATTGATCATTCTAAGTCTCCATTCAAGGCTAAGTGTTGCATTCAAGACAAGGATTCAACCATTGAAGACGAGATCACATACTACAACATACAACAACATCTATACCTTCGCACATAAGGATACAAACATCCTTACAACAAGGTATTAGTACTTGTTTTACATTACAATCATTGACATTTTACATCATTTCTCATTTCTTGGTTAATTCCAAAACTGGGGTTTGACCTAAGGGCAAACCCCTAATCCCTAACCCCCCAATCGTCTTCAATTTTCTGTGTGTAGGTTGTAGGTACATGGCTAAAATTGAAGATCTGGAATCCTTGTGCAGAGACGAACAGATCCCCCTTCGTTTCGCGGATTTTTCGTAGGACCGTGTGCACGTCGGGCGCCATCGTCTCGTCAACTTTTGCTCAAATTTGCAGGACAGCGCCGTATCAACATTTTACTGCTAATTCCAGGTCCGTAGCTTCATCCTATATCCCTATCTCAGTTTATAAGCGAATCTTTCTCACTTTCTATGCATTCCTAGCTTGATCATTCTATGCACATTCTTTACAAAAGAGGGTAGCCTTGCTGTCTTAACCCTTGAAACTCATTTAGAATCCAATCTTGCATTGTGTGGGATTGGATCTTGTGAGTTTCAACCCCTCTTTTGAATGTAAAGTCTCCCCTAAGTGAAAACCGTCAACCCTAGTAACCTCCCTTCTCTCTCCTTGGAGTTGGAAGAGGGGAGAGCAACTAGGGTTCGATTATTTTCCGCTTTACACACACCTAAGTAATTATTATCCTAGTTAGATAACATCAACTAGAAAACTAATCTACAAGGAATATTTTAGGTAGAATATTCTACATTAACACCCCACCTTAAGTGTAGCTATGTGAATAAATGAAGAGATTAGTGTATGTTCCTTTAAAAAAATGTGTACAAGTTGATGATCAATAATAGTAGCCAAGAATCATCTGCAAGAAAAACACCTATCACACAAAAGAGATCAAGCAAATATTGTATGCTCTATAAGAACTAAAGAATTATGTATAATGCACAAAACAATTGAAGATTCAATATTGAAGGTGCACAATATTGGAGATACTATTACAATGAATGAATGGCTTGCTTTATAGAGAGCAAGAGATAATCTAATCCTAAAATTAGAAGAACTAAAGCAACATAAAGTAGGAGCTAAATTAAGCTAAACTAAAAGCTAAAAAGGCTAACTGGAAGTGCCTCTAAGTGAGCTCAAACTAAAAAAGCATATCACTTAGATGTAAATAAAGCACCTAAGTTTAGCTTAAGTGAAAAATAAATTAAAGGACCTAATTAATAAATAATTAGATAATTGTCCTAAAGTCAATCCAACACCCCTCCTTAAGATTAACTTAGGGATAAGCTAAAGGCTAATGATGAATGGAAAATACATGCCTGAATGAGTCCTGACAACTCAGCCTGATTAGGTACTCATGTACAAACCAATGCAAATCAATGCAACTCACAACAATGAGGTTTCTCTAAATTGTGAAAAGGAGAAAAGTGACATGGGATAAAACCCCTCTCCAAAAATAAGATATGTAATGAAAAAGGCAGTACATGTGACTAAGATGAAGGACTCCAAGTGGCCCCCCAAGTACAAAATGAGTCATAGAAGTACAATAAATATCCCCCCAATGTAGAAGTAGCTCCAAGACCAATGATGAATGCTTGAAGACTATACATGATCCATAGCCCGCAAACAACATATCTCCTCTTTGGAAGAAACCAATCCATTGGAGATAGAAGAAGCCACTCAAGCCATAACCGAAAGATGTAGTAATCCAAATCCAAATTGTATGTGCCTCTGTAAACTGCTCAAATGTTGCTATGTACATGAATGATGAGGATGCCACAACTAAATCAGGTACTTGCCCAATAAATGTAGGATGTGACAAATTAGGACTCTAGGAAGGCTAATCAAGAACAAGCTCCATGGGTGGTAAAGATGAGTTGATGTGGCTATCAATAAAGAGGAGATGAATATCCTCAATATAGATCTCTATATATGAAATATGAGACTCCATAAACAACGATGATATGTCTGCTAGATACGAATCCTAAATTGTTGTGTTTGGAAGAATAATATCGTAATACACCGAATCAATGGGGGCTATGCATGAGTTAATGTCAATCTGATCAAGAACAACAGAAGATGAAGATTATTGAGATGGGATCTCAATGTGAGGAGTAGGAACATGAAGACAGGCCTTTGATCCATCAGAACATGCAAGGCCTTTGATATACTCAAGCTCCTCTATAGTATTATCATCACAAGGCATGATATTTCCATGTGCAAGGGGAAAAAGACAATTTGTTGTAGGATCCTCTAAAAATTGAGAGATATGAGGGTCTCCAAAGATCTCCCAAAAGCGAGTCCAAAGTGAGCAAAGACTCTCAAGGTCTGATATAGAAAACACAATGTCATAATCAACACTAGAAAAAACCACACCTACAACATGGTCAACGAGATTGCCCCAAGCTAATTTACCTCTTGAAGTTGCTAATTTAGGTACAAGTCCATACAAATAAGGCAACATATCTAGCCACCTAAGACGTGTCAAGATGTCATGTCACCAAGACTCATAATTCTCCTTAGCCATTCAGACAACTAAATGATGAATAAAAAATCCATGATAACTCCTCAAATAAAATTATCAGACCCCAATAATCTCGGCACATGTGAAGCACATCAAATATAACCCTTTCCAACAAACGGGTAAAAGCACAAACTTGTGTCACACTTTTATAAAGGAAGTGACCAACACAACTAAAACAGTTTAACTTTAACCACATAAAAGTGGCATTTCTAAATTAAATTTGAAAATGATGTAAATGGATGAAATCTAGAAATATTAATGAAATTTATGTCTGTTATTTTTTAAATTAAAAAAAAATGATTTTTTTAATATATTCAAAGATTGATTTTTTATTGTTGAAAATCAAGGGTTTTAGTCGGCGTCACCAAAAGAAATGAATTTTTTTTTTTCCTAATTTTAATTTTCCAAATAGATGACACAGTGCTAAAATAAGAAAAATTAAATTTTGTTCTATATTTTTCTCATAATAAAATTTTAAAGTCTAACATAGCTTGATTTGGTACTTTTCATTTGGCATCACCTTGTGTATTAAACTTATCATTATCAAAAAATAAATTATACCCTTTTGGAGAAGATTCTCTCAAAAAAATATTTTGTAAACTTTTTAAATATTATTTAATTATTTTTTTAAAATTTCAAATCCGCCTCTTTTCGAACTTGCAATGTTTAAAAAATAAAATATATTAAAATTAATCAAAACATAAAAAAATTATATGTCCAGATTCTTGACTTCAAGCTCTACAAAAGGCATTTTTCAATTTTTGTAAGAAAATATTTTTCTTGAAGAAAAATATAGTAGAAGTGGAAAGTTTTGGAAATGTAGATGAAATGGTGATTTGGCTACCATATCACATGACACATAGACAGGTTCACAAACTGATTGCTTTGAAAATAAGTTAGACCAAACTTATTGTGTCATTCAGGTGCCATGCAACCGCCACATAGGTTTGACCGAATCTAGTTCAACTGAACTTATTCAGTTGGCCTCAAGTGTGACACAACATTGTGCTTTAGCCCAAACAAACCCATCCAAAGTGCCAAAATATACAAGTAATTGAGCATATAGTGAAAACACAAAAATCTCAATAAAATATACCTAGAGCACAATATGAAAAAATAGACCTAATATATGGATAGAGCACTCTAAGAGATTTTTGACAATGTATGGAAGTCGAAAAATGGAGTTTGTATATGTAAGATATGGCCTCAGAAGCTCAAAACTGAAGGATGACTTTGGAGGCCTAGTATGAAAAATTGGTGAATAATCTAATAAAAATACCTAAAGAATAATATTGGCAATGAGACCATCTTTCCAATGATATCTTGTTTGCCCAATTTCAACTCTGTATGACAAAGTTATAGACAAAAAACCACATGCTTCTTTTTAAGGCTTCGAGGTCTAAAAATAGAGAAACTCAATTAAATATAGCTCTGAATGGCTATTTTGGTGGGTCCACCAAATTTAGAGGACTGGTTGATGAGATTAGCACTGTGTAAGGCCTGTATGTACCTTCTCTTTGACTTTGCATTTTTTTCAAATAAAAATTTAATCCTTCCTTTCTTCAAAATTTTTTAACAAAAAGATTTATGCATGGACTTTTTTTTTCAATTTTGATGATTTGATAGGCAATTTAGGGGTTTTGGGCCTTCTGAGTGCGATGGTGACCTTATTTTTGTGCCAAAGTGCCCAATTTTTTTTTTATCTATCCCCATATTTTGTCTCAATTTGTGTGCCCTCAACCAATTTGACTTTATTTTTCAATTGCTTAGTTTTTTATGAAACAACAATCAATCTAGGGGTTTTCCGATGTTGCGGATGCAATGGTGACCTCTATTTGATCCCAACTTGCATAGAAAATTCACCTCAATGTGGGTCCCTAAAGCATGCAGATAGGAACTTGATAGATATGAAGCTTTGATGCCATTTAAAAATTGATGATCAACCACAGGAGTCGAGAATCATCTGCAAGAAAAATACCTATCACACAAAAGAGATCAAGCAAAGATTGTATGCTCTATAACAACCAAAGAATTTTGTATAATGCACAAAATAATTAAATATTTAATATTGAAGGTGCACAATATTGGAGGTACTGTTATAATGAATAGATGACTTGTTTTATATAGAGCAAGAGATGCCCTAATCCTAAAATTAGAAGAACTAAAGCAACAAAAAAGTAGGAGCTAAATTAAGCTAAACTACAAGCTAAAAAAGGTAACTAGAAGTGCCTCTAAGTGAACTCAAACTAAAAAGAATAACACCTAGATCTAAATAAAGCACCTAAGTTTTTCTTGAGTGAAAAATAAATTAAAGGACCTAAAATTAATAAATAATTAGATAATTGCCCTAAAATCACTCCAACATTATGTAATATAGGAATTAGTCACATCCTATATGTGAAGTAGTCTAATTAGAATTGATATGCTTTGATCTATTTTTAGATTTGACATTACTCATGTAGTGGGAGTTTTTGGATATATGTGTACTTATCCTTTCTGATATCTTGGCTTTTTTATTACCGATGTGATGATGAGTTTGCATGTTTCAGCATTTGGATCTATGAGCTATGCAATTGTGTGGGTTGATCACCTATTCAATTAAAATGGGATGACTCAAATGTGGATTATTTATATCAACAAGATTGTTTCAACATTAATGCGGACTTTGTTAGTTGGCCTTCTCTGTGGTCATTTGTGCTTTGGTATGTTGCATTGAGATATGAGGATATATAGAGAGAGACTTGATTTAGAGTTGATATGTTGATGACATGGAGTTTTATCTATGATGGTATACCATAGCTTGAGGTATGGTTAGCTTGGATGAATTGCAATTTGATGTGGTTGGTATTCGAAGTGGTATGAGTAAGACAATTACTTAGATACTTTATTATACTTTGAATCCAATGCTTATATTCATGTAAAGATTCCAGTGTAGGTTTCAATAACAATTGATGTGTTTCACCTTGATATGTTCCTTTTTTCTTCTATATGTGACATGTTGGAGAATGTAAGGAGTTTTTTTTTCTTGATGGTGGTTATCATGGTTTCTTTTGCAAGTATCTTGTTGGAGCATGAGAGAACACTAAAATATTTAGATGGTACATAAATGGCTAAGATATTAGCAGGGGAATGTTACGATTAAGGTACAATCTACCTTGTAAATCCTATGACATGGTTCCAACATTCTTGGAAAGTGTCCTCAGACACAAAGAGTGTATTCAAAAAATATTTTATTCTATTTATTATCACTATTGTTTGTAATACATTCATAATCTGGGCGATCGGTTCCTCTAGTACAGTAGTTTAAATGTCTAAAGTTTAAATGCAATTTTGGTCTATTAATTTTGAATTTTTATCATATTTTGTGTTATATTTATATGAGTGGATGTTCTTATTTGTTACAAATATGATTTACATTTATTATTCTCTAAATAGTGTGTAAACATCATTTCTATTTGGTTCTACCATATTATAACAATATTTTATTTTTATATAATCCCACTTCATTTCTATTGTACAAAAAATATTAGGAAAATTCAATTTGTTTGTGATTATAATTTGCATAAATACTATAATAGTATGTTACTTGTACAATACAATACCCTCTAACCTTCACTTCAAATACAAATTCAACTATCAATTCATTGACAAGAATCAAACAAATGCAATCAAGAACATTGCAAAATTAAAAACACATTACATGAAGATCACATGATTCTATGCAAATTTATAAATATATTACAATTCTCATTATAATAGAAAATAATCAATGTACAAATATGGTTTAGTGAATGGTCATTTGATCATCGATAACTAATAGTTTAGTCATTGGTACAATTCTCATTCTAACAATGCAATATTATAAGACAAAATAAATTATATATTATAATAATTGAAGAACATGCATTATAATACTATATGACATTTGTTTTTGATTAAGGTAAACAGGTTTTATAGGGACTCGAAACCCAAAAGTTTTACAATATCTAGAAAATAAGCATTAAAGTCCAAAACCATTAGCAAAAGCTAAATGAACTTGGGCCAAGCCCATAAAACAACCTACAATACAAAAACAAATAAGACTAGAAGAAACAGAGACCTACTGATAAGAATGCACCAAATATGCATTCTTCTGAGTAACTTTCCTATTGATAGCCTCCAACTCATCCATGATAAACCTGGAGCTATCTTGCTCCTAATTATTGCTCTTGGTATGGGTACACAGACCTATTGTAGTATGGGGATCTGACCACCTGCACCCTTCACTTTCTTTTTCTGCTTGGAGTCCGAAGGAGTCACACTGGCAATGGGATCAACCCTATAATCCACAATCATATTATTGACCCTCATCAAGCATTCCAAACTATTATTCATGGCAGCCTTGCTGATCTCAACCAGATTTTTCAAACTTCCTTTGATTTCTTCTACACTCACTTCCAAATTCCATATTCTTCTTTCATGATTTGATTTCATCTTGTCCATGTCCTCACTAACTTTTTGGGTCAATTGGAGGATTTTATTTGTTTTATTAGGTCCAGGGTTGTCTATAAAAGTATCTACAATACCCTTTATGCCCTCTTTTAGGACTTCAATCTCCATGCCCATCTTCTGGAGACAATCCATCTAACTGTTGGCCACAAGGGAAATGCAATCATCCAAATCTGGGTCAATGAAACCCTTCCCCTGTTTCCCAAGATCAATGTCAATGGGGATTTCAATATTAATCTCCTGTTCACTATCTATGTTGACCCCCCCCTTTCTAGATTTGGGCTTCTTTGATTTGCGAGAGACAAAGTCAACAGAGTTGGTCCCTGTATTTTTGTATTTACTAGAGGCCCACCTAGGGTGTTTGTTGCACCTACTACTACTTGTCCCAGGGGTAATATTATGAATGGGTCCCTCACCATTAGACAGACAATACTGACGATCGTCAAACAAATCTTGGTCCTGCCGGTCCTTGGAAAGCTCACTATCTTCCCCTTTCGAAACCGTGTCATAAATGACCTGAACCTCTGGTTTGGAAGAAGAAACATGGGTTTTCATAATAGGGGAGGACTTGACTTCATGGGCCTTGGAATGATCCATAATGAGACAAATAAGGCCCTCATGGAGGACTGGATTATCCACATTCTCAGCATGTTTCTCTAGACTGTGCTTTAAAGAAGAAGAAGATAAAACATAATGGAGATTTTCCTGTCGTGCCTAAAGTGATTCAAAATGAAAAAATGGTAGTAAAAAATGATCGCATAGCGACCATCAAGAGTGATGTATCTCCTGATAACCTCCGCCACATCTGCCCAAGGTGTCTGAAGATCCTTCTAGTTGTAGCCACCATCAACCATCTTCTGAACCCTATTCCACTCCTTTAGCTTGTTGAAGAAAGTCGAGATAGCTTCTTCTACAGATTTCCTTTCTCCATAGAACTTCATTCCCTCCGTCTATAAACCAATAATTTCAGCGATAAAGTCTTCATCAATCCTAAATTATTCACCATAGACCTTAAGGATACCATTATCCAAACCACTTACAAATTCTTCAGTGGCACTCGACGAATTCCCCTTCAACCTTTCCATACACGACACCAGGCCTCTGTCTGAAATCTCATTCCAAACTTTAGTATTCCTTTTCCAGTTTTCAAAAGATGTGGGTTCCATGCTATTCTTGTCGCCCCCCATGAAATGCACAATTCTGTTAGAGCCAAAGAACACACCTAGAACACACAACAACAAACCTAACCAGAAGCAAACGAAGCCTCTAGAATAGAAAGAACTGGGAGTCATGAAAAACTTCGACCAAAAGAAATTATCCCAACAACATTCAGTCATTATGAATTGGAAATGAGTGGCCGATTAATTCGATGTCCTTTCTAGTCAGCTCGCACAGGTTTCTTAGGAAACTTTCCATTTATGTCCACCATCTAGCCTCCACATAACTCATCCTAAGATTTTCCATATAATTGGCAGGGGCATTTCCTTCCCACTACATGTGCGAAGCTTTAAAGTCATCCGAATTGGCAATCATGATATGACAATCTTCGATCAAATGCCTAATTGTCCATCTTGGCTCCTAGTGTCTATTAATACATTTGATTATGTTAATCGAATCACTTTCCAAGAAAACATGGTTATTCCCTTCTCTAACCGCCATCTGCAAACCAATGTAAGCCGCCTAAGCCTCAACATAGTGGTTTGTTTGGGTGCCCAATAGGAGTGCCACCGCTAAACTACATGACATTTGTTTTTTATCAAGAGAAAATAGGTTTTGATGGGCCCCTAAAACCCATTACAACATAAGATCAAAAGATAGCCATTAAAGCACTACAAAAAAGCAAGAGACAACAAACATAGAAAAGATAGCTGACCAGCAAACAAATGGCCAGCAACAGAATGACAACAAACAGAACCATTAGAAAATAATCCAAGGCTAGGTAAAGTTTTGCTTCTGCTTCCTTTTGGCTGATCCTTCACTCTAATCCTCTTGCCCTATTTTTCTTCTTCACTTGCTCGACCCAGCGATATGGGGGTCATCCTCAACATCAACTTCAGTGTCCTAACCTTCACCACCATCATCATCATCTGAGTCATCCAATCCCTCGTTTGACTCAGAAACCTCTGCAATGTTTAGTTGAACTGTGGTATTATTGATGTGATTGTACAAAATCACCATAAGACCCTCATGCATAACAAGATTGGTTTTTGGGTTGGAGATAGCATTCTTTATCCCAACATTTAGGGCACAAAACAAGTAATATGGTATGGAAATTTTCTCCTTATACTCGAAATGGTTGAGAATAACAAAATGATACCTGTAAACCCTGGTAAATCTCCCATCTAAAGTGATAAATTCTATAATAGCAAACAAAAACCATCGTCGTATCAACTTAATTACCTTAGGGGAGTAGTAAGTGTGACTTCCCTTCACCAGCCTGGCTTTCTCCTCCTCATCCTTAGGGAATTTCTTCATTGCAACATCTGACAACTTCCTATCCCTATAGAATTTCATACCATCCAATTGGTAGACTCGTAGCCTCGGCGATCATGGTCTCATTCACCTTGACCTTCCTATTGTCAGTGGTCAAGGTACCCTTATACCATCCCTTTTTGAAAATCCTTTTAATTTCTAGCCATTTCTCTTGCATTCTCTCCATAAAATCAATCATTTTAGTTGCTTGTAGCACAACCCAGACCTGGGGATGGTCTCGCCATTTATTAATTTTAGTTGCCTCCATGCGCTTGCAATTTCCTCCCATTTTCTTATCGATTTTTGGCAATTATGATTTCCTACAAATACAACTCTTCGCTATGGACTTTCTAATTAGCAGGGAAGAAACCACTAGAAGCCAATGGCTATTTCTAATGCTTCCACTCCAAAAGGAAAAAAACACCCACAAAGCATACGAGGTGATCCAGCAATTATTAATGTACCTCCTTCTCGGCTACATACAAAATCATTTCATGATGCCACGACCCCCCCTATCATCTTGGGAAATGATTTCAAATCTGGCCTTGCTTACCATGATATCTTTTATAATTTAAGATGTCACTTTCCACTCGAGGGAGCTCCCCCTTGCTATTCCAAATCTTGATTTTCCCGCTCTGTACTACCTCATTGGTGGCCCAGTTAGCACTCATGTTGGCCTCTCTCTAATCATGAGAAATATAGCACTGATCGAACCCCTCAAGCATCTCCCATGTCAAATCAGTGATATTTTTAATTGTCCACGAGGGTTTGTGTTTACCAAGCAGGAAATTGATAATGTTTTTAGAATCCCCCTCCAGCCATAACAATTTGACTCCCAGATTGTGTGCTAATTTGATAGTTTGGAGGGCACCCATAGCTTCAGCTAGATGATTAGTCTGGTTCCCCAAGGGAAAGACCACTACCCCAATGCAAAAGCCAACACCATTCTGGATAACTCCACCACAGCCAGTAGGCCCTAGGTTCCCTTTAGCAACCCCATCAAAGTTAGCCTTAAACAAGTCATTAGGAGGAAAAGACTAGCTGCACATACTTCTTTTGAGTTGGTTGGTATTGATGTCCATGTAGCTTGGGATGTTTCAGCTTTTGAGAACATCAAAATCCTCCTTACTATTGCAGTAATGATCTCCCCTAGCCATCACATTCTCAACAAAATTGTATTTTATCTTGGCCCAAACCACCTCAGAGGGGTTAATATCATTCCTGAAGATTATGTTATTCCTCTCTTTCTAGATACCCCAAAGGATATGTCGAAAGGAAAACTTCCATAGATTTCTTATGGTCAGATTGTTTGTATTGCAATACCTACTCCTGAAACAATCTTGAATCTCCTCTGGGAACACCCAATTCAAACCCCAATACTGGAAAAACATAGCTTAGATAGGTTGGATGTAAGGACAGTGTATAAAAATGTGGTTCACGGATTCCTTATCATTGAGACAAAGATAACATTTGTTGGGGATGTAGAAACCCCTCTTTCTCAAGTTATCTATGGTTAGTATCTTAGTTTGCAAAAGAATCCATAAAAAAATATTAATTTTAGGGTTCAAATTAAGATGTCAGGCCTTAGCCTAGAAGAGGCTAGGGTCTTGAGACTAAGCCAACATAAGGACAATAGATGCCACAAAATAAATCCTTGAAGAGGTACCACTCCACACCCGATGGTCCTCCTTCTAGGATTTAGAATTGCATGGTTGATCACTAAGGTTACCTGTTGTAGGTTGGGATCAATAGAGCTGAGGTCCACCCACATTTGATCTCTCCAGTAGTCAACAAATTTAACACCAAACTTCTCCTTGCATGTCTAGATGATCATCTGAGGAACACAATTATTATTGAGAGGAGCTCCTCCAATCCAGGCATCATCCCAAAAATCCACCTTCCTGCCATTACCTATAGCCCAAACTTTGCACAAACATACAATTCCTTTAGCATGGATAACATTGTTCCAAATAGTAGAGCCACTCGGCATCTGAGATGAGGCAAGGAAATCTTCCATGGTAGGGACCACAGATAAGTATTTAGCCTTCCAGATATCATTCCACTCTCCATTTCCTTGATAGATTCTCCAGATTTGTTTAGCCAGAAGGGTCTTTTTCAGGGTTCTAATAGTTCTTAATTCTAGAACCCCCACCTTTTTGGGTTTGCAGACATTCTCCTAGACAATGAGGGCAACTCTCTTCTTCTCCTCAACCTCGGACCAGAGGAAAGCTTCCTAAATTTTCTCAACAACACCTACAAATTTTCCAAAAAAATTGAATAGGCATAAAGCATAAACCGAAAGACTCTAGAGAGAAGATTTTAAAAGCTGGATTTTACCAGCTTGACTAAGAAGGGTCCCTTTCCAACCAGCCAACTTCCTACTGAATCTATCAATAAGACTGGTCCAAAACAAATCCATAGGTTTCACGCCCAAAGGAAGACCTAGGTAAATAGATGGGGGCTTTCCAATTTGGCAACAAAGGCTCTGGGCCATCCTATTGTGTGTGTCCTCTGGGGTGTTGAAGAAGAAAACAAAGCTTTTCTCCCAATTAATCATTTGACCTGAAGCAGAACTATAAATTTTGAGAAGGTTCTTCATAGTGGAAGCTTCTTTGATCGATGAAGTTCCCATTAAGATGGTATCATCAACAAATTGCTGGTGGGAATAGGCTTTGAAACCAGAAGAGGGAGAGACTCCCAGTAGAAGACCTTGAGAAACAAATTTGCTAATAAATCTACCCAGACATTCAGCCATAATAATGAAGAGAATAGGTGTTATGGGATCCCCCTGCCTGATGCCCCTAGAAGTTTTAAAGAAGGGGGAAGGCACACCATTCACAGTCACAGAGAAAGAAGGATTTGATATAAGTTGGTCAATCAACTGAATAAACTTATCATAGAAGCCAAAAGAAGCAAGCACCTTACCCAAGAAGCCCCAGTCCACACGATCATAGGCTTTAGACACGTCCAAGTTCATCAAGAAGCCTTGTTTCTTTGATTCCACCAGCAAGTGTATGTTTTCATGGATAGTAATGATAGAGTTAAGGATTTGTCTGCCAAGAACGAAGCCACTCTATTAGGGTGATATAATAGATGGGAGAATCATTAGTAATCTGCCAGTAATCACCTTTGAGATAATTTTATAGAAAGAATTCCATAAGCTTATCAGATGAAACTGATCCATGAAATCAACCCCAGGACATTTGGGAATTAGAACCAGAAAAGCAGCATTGATTTCCTTTAAGAAAATCCTAGCCCCAAAAAATTCTTGCACTCCTTTAACCACATCACATTTGAGAATGTTCCAAAAGGCTTGAAAGAAGAACAACGAGAACCCATCCAGACCTAGGGCTTTATTGCCATCAAAGGAGAAAACCGCTTTCTTAACTTCCTCCTCAGAGGGAATGGCCACCAAAGCCTTGTTCTGAACATCATTAATGATGGAAGGAATGGTCTCTAAGAGGGCCCTCTGAGAAAGATCATCCAGACCACAATCCTCTGAGAGAAGAGATTTGAAAAAATTCCTAGCTTCATTCCCAATCTCATGGTCCCTCCTTGTTTCAATTCCACCAATTCTCAACTTTGAGATCCTATTAGCAGCCCTATGTTTGATAGTAGTCATATGGAAGAACCTGATATTTTTGTCCCCAACTTTAGGCCAAAGAGATCAGGACCGTTGTTTCCAAAATTCTTCTTCCCTTATGATAATCTTATGATACTTAACAAGCACTTCATTTTACTCCTTGATAGACACTTCATTATATCTGCTGGTTTGTATTTTATCATGTATTTCCTTTAACTCAAGATGGGTTTTGGACTTGGCAACAAAAAGATCCCCAAAAAATTCCTTGTTCCATTTCTTTATATTATATTTCACATGCCTTAATTTTTTTGCCATTCTATACATCGCGGTACCTTTGACATCAATAGACCACCACTTCTCAATGGCCTTCTCAAGGCTAGGATGGTCCAGCCACATTCTTTCAAATCTAAATGAGAAGTTTCTTTTAACACTTATATTCTCTACCACAAAAACCACAAAAAAGTGGTCAGAACCAATCTGAGAAATAGCCGATAGGGAGCACAAATAATGGTTAAACCAGTCATTAGAGATAAGGGCCCTGTCAAGTCTAACTTGAATAAGATCTTCCCCTGCCCTTCGGTTGGTCCAAGTAAAATTGGCACCTTGGAGATCAATATCATGCAAAACCCTGGTTACTAATAAAGTTCAACAGATCCATTCTACTTTCTAACTGAGAGGGGACACCTCCAAACTATATGACATTTATTACTAAATATAGGATATTTAAAAAAATAAACAATCAATAGCAATTCACACTTCGTTCATATAATAAATAATTATGTTATTTTTATAAACTAAGAAATTCTAAATAAAAATGTCAAGAGGAGCTCCTTGGACTTGATCATTGATGTAGTCTTTAAAAAGAAAAGGTTTATAACGATGCAAATATTGTTCATCTATGAGCTCCTCTTGTACGTGTACCTCCTTTTCATTGAGGAACATCCAAAAGAAACCAATAGAAAGTCGAGAGTTCTCCTCTTCATATGCTACACGATGATTTGCACTCCCACATCCATTGTTGCTCCAAATCTGTTATACAAAAACCACCCTTCATCTTAAGAAAATAACTAAACTGAAATAGCTTTAGAAAAACCTCTACAATTGGTCTACCTTTAGAGAATCGGTCATGATCATAGTGAATGATGCAGCCAAAGGTTTAATAGTGAACCACTCACCTTGTTTGGAGCATATTTCAAGGCCACCTACTTCATCATTGTACAAAATTTTCACGACACCCCAATCTGTATGCTCCTTGTAATGATTGTTTTTTCTCTCTAAGTAATAACAAAGACGAAGAAAAGCCTCACATTCTACAAAATGAATTTGTAAATGCTTGTTGAGGCCCAGACCTTTAAGAATCAATTTTATTAGGCAATTCGCTAGATCAGCTAACTTGGAACTATATGTTGTTAGGTTGTCACTGTACAATACACCCCAAAAAATGAAATTATTATCCATTAATATTATATGATATAATATTTTGGTGTTATGATGAAGACGAGATGACACAAATTTATTTTATACAAGGTTACTATTTTAACCTCTCATTTATATTTATGAGCTAATTATATAGCTATAATCAATCAAGTAATAATTAATTTAAATAATATAGGCAATTGAATAATTAAATAAATAAAAATTAAATATTCAAATAAATGAATTAAATAAAATACATGAGCTTTTAGTCTTGATTTTGATGTGAAGTTTTTGTTAATGTGTAAAAAAATCATTTGTCAATGCCTTGAAATTTCATTATATATTATTGACTTATCAATTTGGTTATATAGTGTTGGAGAAGTGCTTGTGTAACCCACAAATCACATCTCATTTATCATTATAGTCTAAATCTTATTTGCCTTATTTTTTTGACATCTAAATTTTGTAAGGACTTGGGGTGTTTACAAGAACCTTCAAGGAATGCATTGAATTGTGAGAATTATATTCTCCTTAGGGAAACACCTAGTCGAACAAGCTTTATGGTTCTAAATGAAAGATCAAAGACAACACACAATTTTGGAACATGCCTAAGACAATGCCACATGAAAGAAAATGTAGAATATATATCCTCTATAAGTTCTTAGATCAATATTTTATTCTCATGTTCCAACATTCCAACATGATTTCAAACGAGTGAATAAGTGTATTTAAATACAATAATCAATCCTAAAAATCAAAACATGTATGCTAGATATCAACTAATAATGGCTAATGAAATGGTTAACATGGTGTGAATTCCATTTTTTAATTTTAAGTTTTATAATCAAATCTACAATTGTATAAGTGATCTAGGCCTAGTCTACACCTATATATTTGGTCCAAGGTAATGAAAAATGGTGTTAGTGATTAGGGATGCAAATCTAACGACTAATAATAAATGAGACTACTCAATGTGTGAAATCACGAGCCAAAATTTTGGACATATATGCCACTTGTAAGATAATTATTGCAGTTAGAATAGTCTAATTAAAAGTGGGCCCAAAACACTCGGGAAAAAGAGCACAATTGTGCATTTTCATGATTATACTTTTCTCCCACTTTGATGTGAATGTCAACTATTAAGAAAATGCATGTCAAATTAAGACAAATAATCAACAAGGTAATTAAATATTTTTTTAGACATTCAAAAGGACACCTTTTTACATAAAGTAATAGATCATGTTCTTCATTATTGTTTACAACTAGTGGTTCACTAAAACCTTCAAATTTAAGAGAAACATGCAATGAACGACATGCATCACACATTTTGAGATAATAATTAGTTCCCAATTTCTGAAAAAAAGAAAAGTAGAGAAGGTCATCATCTAAATTTATAAAATAGAATCTAACTATAGAAAGAATAATTAAAAGCACCCATCTTGGTATGATAATGAAGCTGGAATCCATGCCAAAAAACAATATAATTATCATAACTACATCATTACAACAAAACGTATGAAGAACACTAGTTCTAGTTTACACCTCCTCTAATTGGTTTTAAAGTCATATGATGCAAGAATTTAGGAAAAATGACAAAATATATGAGTGATGAAGAATACAATATAGTCAAAGATGCTATCATATGCTGACCGTGTAAGCACATAAGATGGAGATAATTTGCAAGACATGTGTAAGATGTTTCCACTAGTATAATAAAATAAACAGATAAGGATAGCCATATGTGATAGATAATAATTATGTAACCACATCAAACATATAGTAATCATTAATATTTATAGCATAATTCTATCTCAAATCATTAGGTATGATATAAATAATAAAGTACAAAGAGGAGAAAAGTATTAGATACCCCTAGGGCTTTCCCTCATAATAAGGAGCTCACAAGCAATAATTAATAATGATAAGTAATCATAAGAACAATAGATGAAGTCTCATATGATGTTAAGAACCTAAGTATAATCAACTAGGACGATCATGAGTAAATATTATCTCCACCATGAAGATGTAAGTCACAAATGCCACCACTAGAAAAATAAAAGCTATAATGAATTTGCACCATCAAATGTAATACATAAAATATGTATGAGTAAATCATACTATAATTAATGGTATTAAATAAATTTTCTTATTATCATTATGTATTAGTTATAAATGAAGGGGGGAAATAATATCCATAGTGGTAAACATACACTAACTATATATGTTATGTTAAAAGGATAATAGCAACATTTTAATCATTCATGATGGCACAATGTAAGGGAAAAATTATGGCATGAATTGAGAAATGATGCAAATAGATTGATGCTAATGATCTTTTAGACCAAGTATTGGTTTTTCTAATTTATTTATTTTTACATTTTTGAGAGTTTTCTAATTAATTAATATCATGAAAATAGTGTAGTATTTTTTATATATAGAATAGTTAGTATACAAAATGACCTCATGTGCATGAGTGTGACTTGGCATATATAGATATGATCTACTATTAGTGGACACTCCATCTTTCATATTGTAAGTTTGTGAGTGTTCAAAATTGTACCCTCTAGTTATCTTAAATGTTTATCTTGGGGATAAGACCTAATCTTAAACATATAAAGTGGAAATCACAAACAATATAAAATTAATCTAGACGACTTAAAAAAAATCAATTATAACTCCTCTCAATTGTAATATTTGCTAGGCTTGGGAGGGTGTTCCTATCTGATCTCACAAAAATAACTATAGATAAATATTTAAATGAGATATAATTAACATAAAAGTAATTCCAACATTTTATATTTACTTTTTATGTAAAACTTTATGACCTTGTAACCAAATATATTTCGATCTAATTATAATTTATGAATGGAAGAAGATGTTTGAAATACACTTCCTACACTTGAATCATCCATATGCATGCTTACTTAACTATTTTAGTCTCATCAATGTTATTAATCATAGTAAATATACATCTCTAATTAAAATAAGTATTCTTGTTGGTTGTTCTCCCTTTCTAGTACACCTCCTTAAGAGTTGATATAAAGGTTTCACCTCATCTTTAGAACTATCTAAAATATCAAATCTCTCCTCCTCTTCAAGCCCTTTAGATCTCCTACTTCAATGTTATTGGTCCTTGGGGTTAATTGAAATGCATTTTTCTTGCAATTCTATTCTTGTTGCAACACCATAGTAGTATAATTAATTTGTCTAAATATAAAAAATTTAATGTGAAAATAAATAATGCAAATAGGGTCTCAATTCTTGTACCCTTTTATATCAATATCATAAATAATGAAGATATGTTTAATTACCCCGTCCTGCAAGATTTTCTACATGTCCCTATGTATATATGTATATGCCTCAATCACAAATTTACAGATACTATAAGCATATCTCATTTTGAAAAGGAATGTCGATGCATCCCATACTAGACCATGGGTCCCATCCTTCTCCCAATATATTACCATCTATAGAAAAAAACAAGAAACCTATACTACTTGATCTCACCATTGGTAAGAATATAAGTAACAATATGCACAAAACCTAAGGCCAAATTTACATAAATACATAGTGAGTGACTAGTTAATATACAATTATCGAATGAAATGTCCATAATGAGTGAGTAATAACTACTCATTGAATACATCGTAGATTTATAAAAAAGAATATCAATGCATTATAGTATGATTATGTTATATATTATTAGCAACCATAAAGTAACAACAATAATCACTAAAAAAATTATGATTCTAGAGGATCCAATGTTGAATTCTACATTTAGGCATCAAATCTCTTCATTGGTCCACTATAATGAAATCCACATTTCTTTCATGGTTTGTGATGAGCTTAAAATATGCTCATAATTTGGATGTTTTGATAAAACTTTTAAATGCCTTTACTTTTGTTATTTCATGGATGTTCAGACTTTGTGAAACCTTTTTGGGATATCCTATAGCAAGAGACTTTTATATTCCTGCAGCTCTTTGTGATTGACTTGATTGCATTTATTGCCCCGTTGACTCCCTAAAATGACTGGTATATCGTATACAGTTTTTGAATGATGAATTAAATCTAAAATGTGTGATTAATGAATGGATATCATGTATGTGCCATACACCTTTTCTGTTGCCTGTTACCTTTTGTTTCGCAGGTTGTTGAAGAATGATCGAGTCAAGCGCTGCCAATCTCGGCCTTGCAGTAAAGTCCATTTCCTGCACGACTTCGAGGAAGCTCCGGCAAAGACTCTTTGACTGAAATCATGGGAAAGAATTTTAATGACAAAGAGTGGAGTGCTAGATTCTCTCTGGATCGGGTTGAACGCATAAATTCATTTATGAAGTTTGTTCCTTGATTCGAGGATATGTTTTACTTCCACGTCCTTCTTTGATGGAGTTAGTTAGTTGCTCCCCTGTTTTTAAATAAAGCTTCTCCTCCTGCGCGAGAGAGGGGCAAGAGAAGGATAGAATAAGAATAGTAGATGTCATGTAAGAATCAAGATGATAATGAAAGACAGAATCTATTTAACCAGAAGCAGAGTTTTTTGTTAGTTTCCATATCAACAAAATAATGTATATCATTTTATTTTTATGAATAAAGTCCAATGAAGTTCTAAGTTTCGTATCTGCGTAATCAGGAGATGCTTGCTAAAGGGGCCCACTTAGTAGGTATCTGTAGCTAGTTAGTTAGTTGTTCTTTCCCGTTAAGCTTCAGTTTGCTTTCATCTTTAAAGTTTTTATACAAACTCAGCTTTACATTGCTCCTGCAGCACAAGGAATCCATCACTGTGTCTGTTCCTGCAGCATAAGGCCAGTTCATAGTTTGTGTTTCAGTTGTAGTTATTATGGTTTCTTTTGTAATCAAATCATAGTTGAGTTAAAGAGCTTTGCATTACCTTCCTGTAGCGTAGGTAGGATTTCTTTTCAGTATGTATTTTCGCTAAGAGTTGACCAAAATAAGTTCCTAGTGCATATATTTTGCTGCGCCATTTAAAGTATACGTCCCCTGGTTTGACAAGTAAATGAACGTCTACAGAGAGAGATATTGGTCACCTGTTGGAATGCCCAATTCCCAGGAAAGGATTTTACTGTGATTTTCATATCCTTTTGTGGGCATGACCATCATTTTTGGCGCTGCTGCCGGGGATGGCGTCTAGCTAGGAGTTTATCAGAAGTCATTTTTGGCATTAGTTTAGCTTGTTAGTAAAATTTTCTAGATTTTTCAAGCCACTATTCATTATATTGCATGCATAGAAGAAGAAGAGACGCACTGGGAAGGTTCATCCCTAAAAATCTGTTTATTGAACTACCATTTGACCTAGCTGACAACGAACCTGAGGAAAATCTATTCGCTCTGTTATTCCAGCAACCAAACATGGCAAATAATCAACCCAATAATCCACCTCCTGCATTTGAATTTCCTATTGTTCCCCAGGGAGATACTAACAATCTTAAAAACATTCCCTCTTCTTTGCTTCCAAAGTTTTATGGCCTGGTCACAGAGGACCCAAAAACCTTTCTATTTGAATTTGATGTCCTTTGTCGCAGTTATGACTACAACACAGATGCTCATAAATTGAAGTTATTCCCTTCCACCTTGAAGGAAGGAGCTCTCAGATGGTTCATGAGTCTGGGAAGAGGTGTAGTTGATAGTTGGGAGGTCATGCAGACAAAATTCCTTGAAAAGTATAAGGAATATTGTAAGAGCGCCAGCAAGGGTGATGATATATTCCGAATTCAGCAGAAGGAGGATGAAAGTCTAGAAGATTACATTTCCAGATTCTTGTTTGCACTACAGAGGAACTCAAACCATACTCTCAATGAGGACTCTCAGAAACTGTTGTTTCTAAAGGGAATCAGTGATGCTTGTATAGATGCCCTGGACCTGATAGGAGGAGGTGATATAACCCAGGTGCCTTGGGATGATATAAAGAAAATATATCTTAACTACTCTCGAGCAATAGTTAAGAAAGGTAGAGGTCATCATGCTACAATAGGAAAGTCTTCTTCTGGCGGAGTTTCCCGAATAGAGATAACAAATTTGCTATCTAACTTCAAGTAGGACATCATTAATAATATGGCTACGCAACTAGACACTATGCAAGCTCGAAAGAAACATAAGGAGGCTGATGCAGTTTTGGCCGAGTTTTGTCCATATTGCAGATAAAAGAAGCGTGACTGCAGATGCAAGATGGTGGCTAATTTGGAAGCTAAACAACTACCTACTGACTTTAAGCCAGTAGAAGGAGATGATGATCACGTGTTCTTTGTTGCACAAAGGAGACCATGGGCCCAAAGATAAGGTATGCCTCAAGACCCTTTAACTTTTGATAATTCTTATTCTGGATATAATAACCAATGGCAACATGCATATGGACCACCACCATCCTAGAACCCACCTCAACCAAATTGGCCTAATTATCAGAACCAGCAATGGCAACCCCCTCAAGGAGGATGGCAGTAGCCACAGGGGCAATGGACCCCACCTTCAGGAAATTGGCAGCAAAATTCTCAATGGCGAGGCCCTCAACAATGGCAAAACTAGTCCTCTAGATTCCTGCAGCTTCCACAACCGCAACCACAAGCCCTTATGCCGCCTCCTGCAGTGACTGCCACAAATCCTGGACCTCCGAAACAAACGCCTATGCCTACCCAGCCAATGCCCAATCCCAATAATAAACCTCAGCAGCCTGCGTATCTTGCCGAAGCCAACCAATATCAAGCTTATGCCTTAAACATTAATGACATCCATTTGAGGTCTGGAACTACTTTACCTACTCCAAAACCGCCTCGGATTACTGAAATATCAGATCCTCCCCATGAAAAACTGATTACACCTGTTGTTCCTACTGAGCACATGCCAATAACAGATACTGTTCCTAAAGAGCCTATTCTACAAAATCAAGATAACCCACCTTTTCCTCAAAGGTTGCAAAGTACTACATATAAACCTATGGAACAACCCACTTTTGACATTATGGATCAACTCAAAAATGTGCAGATTCAAATTCCTTTATTTCAGGCTATTAAAGATATTCCTATTTTTGGAAAAGCTATTAAAGAAGTTTGTTTAAAGAAGCCTGAATGAAAGAAAAATGACCCTCAAACAATTCATGTCTTAGGAAAATTGGCTGATATAATGTTGGGAAATGTAGTTATTCCAAAGTATATCGACCCTGGAAGTCCTGTAGTGCAGATAAATGTAAATGGCCAAGTTGTAAAAAATATTTTGATTGATTTAGGTGCTGCCATTAATGTCATGACAAAGCATACTATGGAGTCCCTGAACATTTCAAACATTAGGTCTACACCCACAGTCCTGCAGCTTGCAGACAATTCCACAGTCAAACCTGATGGGATTGTAGAAGATGTAATTGTCATTCTTGAATCTTGGGAGTATCCTGCTGATTTCACAATATTATCAGTTAAGGAAACTTTAGGAGGGTATCCAGTTATTCTTGGTAGACCATGGTTAGCAACTGCTGATGCTTTTATAGGATGTCGTTCTGGAGATATGACCATTTCTGATGGGTAGTCCACAAAGAAATTGGCTCTGTATCCTCCTACTAGACCTCAGCCAGATTTGTCCCAACCTGTTTGGCCAGATGTGGGGGAGGAAATTGAAGAAACTAATTCCTTGGCTCAATTAATGATGATTCAAAATGATCCATTCTCACAACTTCGGAGTGAAGATGCCTTATTGTTTCAAATTCTACAAAACAACTTTGATAAAGGTGGTTTATCTGATCCAAATGATACTCATTTACAATGTTTCCTGCAGCAACCAGATTCTGAAAATTCACTGCCTAAACTTCCAGCGATTTTTCATAATTTGCTTCCACAAGAGATACAAACATTACCTGTAGACTCTATGAGTGATCTCATGGAGCAGATAGAATTGTCTCAAGGTCATTGTTTGAATATCAATAATAAGCTGTCACTATCTCAACAGGATGATCTATTAAAAATGCTACAAGAACAGCATAAAGCTTTTGCATAAGAATATGGGGACATGCAAGGAATAGATCCTCGAGTTTGTACTCATAGGATATATATCAAAGAAGATTGTTCACCAATTAGACAACCTCAAAGAAGAGTAAATCCAGCACTTAGGGAAATAGTTAAAAGTGAGCTTCAAAAATTGCTTGATGCTGGCTTTATTTATCCAATCTCTGACAATCAATAGGTTTCTCCCTTAGTCATTGTTCCCAAGAAAGGTTGAAAATAGAGAGTATGTGTAGATTACAGAGAATTGAACAGTGCTACTAAAAAAGATCACTTTCCACTACCTTTTGTAGATCAAGTACTAGACTCACTGTCTGGCAAAAAATATTTTTCCTTTTTAGATGGTTACAGTGGATACAATCAGATAAAAATAGCCCCTGAAGATCAAGATAAGACCACTTTTACCTGTCCATAGGGAACATTTGCTTATTCGATCTCGCCTTTTGGCTTATGCAATGCGCCAGCAACATTTCAAAGAGCAGTAATTAGTATCTTTGCTGATATATCTCATGAATGTATGGAGATTTACATGGATGATTTCACTGCCTATGGAGTCACATTTGAAGAAGCACTGCTAAATTTAGAAAAAGTATTGAAAAGATGTAGAGAGCAAAATTTGTCTCTAAACAGTGAGAAGTGTTTTCTAATGATGGAAGAAGGTATTGTTCTCGGTCATCATGTTTCAAAAAATGGAATTCAGGTTGACCTTGCTAAAATTGAAGTAATTCAGAATTTACAAACTCCTGCAAAACAGAAAGATGTCAGAAGTTTTCTTGGTCATGCAGGGTATTATAGAAGGTTTATAAAAGACTTCAGTAAAATTGCCAGTCCACTTTATGCTTTGTTAACAAAGGATTCCCAATTTGAGTGGACAGAGGTCTGTGAAAAATCCTTCCTACAATTAAAGGACTTGCTTATTAAAGCCCCTGTTCTTCAAGGTCCAAAATGGAATTTGCCTTTTCATATACATGTTGATGCTTCTGACTTTGGCATAGGAGCAGTTCTGAATCAAAAAGAAAATTCAGTTGAACATGCTATTTACTTTATCAGCAAGAACCTTCAAGGTCCTGAGCTCAACTATACTGTCACAGAAAAGGAGTTGCTTGCAGTAGTATATGCTTTGAATAAATTTAGACATTATGTCACAGGTTATTAGATATTCATCCATACTAACCATGCAGCAATCAAATATCTGATGAACAAACCTTCCATTTCTGGTAGGTTGGCACGTTGGCTCCTGTTGTTACAAGAATTTGACATTTCCATAACTGACAAACAAGGGAGAGCTAATGTTGTAGCTGACTTTTTATCAAGACTCCAATCAGCTACACCTGTTGAACATGAGATAATTGATGATAGGTTCCTAGATGAACACTTGTTTTCCATCGCTGCACATATACCCTGGTATGCAGACATTGCCAATTATCTAGCAGCAAACAGAATACCAGACTACTTTTCTCCAAAAGAAAAGAAATTGTTGATAAAGAAAAGTTTTAACTTTTCCTAGATTGCAAATAGTTTGTTTTATACTGGAGCTGATCAGGTAATGCGAAGATGTGTAAGAGAAGACGAAACTTATGACATATTGCATGCTTGCCATGATGAACCATGTGGAGGACATTTTGAAGCAAAAAGAACATCAATGAAAGTTCTTACAACAGGGTACTACTGGCCAACATTACATAAAGATGTTGTGGCCTATACAAGAAAATGTGACAAATGTCAGCGTATGGGAAGACCAACTAAGTCCGATGAAATGCCACTACATCCACAGATAATAGTCACCCCTTTTGACAAATGGGGGATGGATTTTGTAGGACCAATTGATCCACCATCAAATGGAAAGTCATACATTCTAGTTTGCATGGACTATGTAACAAAATGGGTCGAGGTAACAGCTATGGCTCATGCTCGAGATAACAAAGTTGCTGAGTTTCTGTATGAACAAATTTTCACAAGATTTGGGGTTCCCAGAGAGCTTGTAATCGATCAAGGAGCTCAGTTTACGTCTAATCTGATCACAGCACTAATGAATGAATATAAAATCAAAAATAGGAAGTCCAGCCCTTATCACCCTCAAGCCAATGGTCAGGCAGAGGTAACAAATAGAGAAATTGAGGCAATCCTCACAAAGACAGTACAGATACATAGAAAAGATTGGAGCAATAGACTTCCTGAAGCAGTTTAGGCTTACAGAACTACATGGAAAACAACAATTGGGTTTACACCTTTTGAGCTGCTTTATGAGAAAACAACCATGTTACCCATAGAATTTGAACACAAAACCTTGAGGACAGCTCTTGAACTCAATATAGACATATCTGAAGCATAGAAGGACCGTCTCCTGTAGCTAAATGTTTTGGATGAAATGAGAAAAGCTGCCCTGCAGCATACAGAAGCAATCCAACAGCAAAGGAAAAAATGACATGATCAGCACATCAAAACCAGGAAATTTTCTACTGGAGATTGGGCTCTGTTATATGATTCCAAATATCAAGAAAACCAAGGTAAGCTCACAACACATTGGCTTGGCCCTTATGAAGTTGAAAATGTGTTCGACAATGGAGCTGTACAGCTGGTAACAATAGACCCAGTCCGCTTCAAATTGCTAGTGAATGGCCACCGACTCTGGTTATACCACAAACCAGTCTCCAAGGAAGAATTCATGCAGCAGTTCGTTCAGGTTCCTCCCGCTACTCTTCCTGCAACCGAAGGCTTTTGCCTTTCTCCTGCAGCGTCACCGTAATTTTCAAATAACATGCCCATAATAAAGGTTTTCTTTTTACAAAAGGAAACCCCTTTTCTCCATTCTCATTTATCGCCCCCATTTCACTTCTTTCACTTTCGTCCATTCATTTCATTTGTTCATTTCATCCACCCATTTCACCCATCCATGTCATCCATCCGCATCAATCTTAATTAAGATATCTTTCCCACTTGTCAATCCATGCAGATGCCGTCATATTTCTTCACACGTACGTGCAATTATCAAAGGTAGGCCATATCTTTTCTTATCGCATATTTGATTTATTTCATTCTATTCATTTTCTGATATGCATGTACCGGTCATAATTGCTTGAACTTCTGCCTGTTCTTTGCGACATGTGAGGACACATGTCATATTTTAAGTAGGGGACGGGGTAATCCATCTTTTAAAACCTGTCTTTTCGCCGCTGTCATAACTGCAAAATAATCTTCTTTAATACTTTTCTGGTACTTTCCAACTATGATCGCATGTCTTTCTTTATTGCATAATCATGATTAAGACTGCTTGTTCAAAAAAATTCATTTTTGGAAAAGAAAGAAAGTAATGTGACGACACGAAAAAGAAAAAAACCAGAACAGAAAGGGAAGCAGTGAATTTGAATCTTCAGCAAGGAATCGAGTTCAGCTGAAGGAAAACTGCAAACATGGGTGGTCAGTTGGTGCGACATGAACCTATAGCTCATGAAACATTATTGCAAAATCCGCAAATAGTCCACGCATTCAGCCTCTGTGGATGGTTAAATTATTTTTTGAGCTTAAATGATTTCAATGAGGAGGCTGCTGCAGAATTTCTAAGAACCCTTTCTGAAGGGGAAGCCACCGTATGGGGTCTAACGGTTGTTGCAACCGAAAACAGAATTGTAGAAGTAACTGGGCTTCCAGCCATTGGAGAAAACTTTTCTTCAGACGCTGCAGCAGCAAGGGCTGAGTTTTCAATGCCTACTGATGGACCTCTAGAAGTCTCCAAGCAGGGATACAAGCACATATTGTTGCCTCCTCCTTATTCAGAGTATGCTATTTACATAATCAGGTATTTGACCTGTGAAGGCCATTTTTCCTATCTTCATTCTCATCATTTCAAATTATTAAGCCATATGAGGCATGGGTTAGTTATAAATGTTCTGAATTTCTTGTTAAAATTTTTAGAACACAATGCCCACGGAACTCAACAAGGGAAAGATAATTCTGTCACTCATCATGGCCTCATTAAATTACTGATTGAGCGCTCTTTAAGGGATGTCTCATCTCTCTCCTAGCAACAATTTGTTGCCCAAAAGAGTTTGCAAATTTCACAACCTCCTAGGGTACTTACCCCGCGGCCTCAGAAAAAGAAGAAAGAAAGTCCATCTACCAGTAAAACAGGGCAAGGGTCATCTACTCCTGTAGCACCTGGTCCTGCAGCTTTCGTACCCAAATCCTCTGATTCAAACTAGGTCTGCCACTAGGAGTGAGAAAGGAAAAACAAAGGCAGAAGGGTCCCCAGAATCTAACCCTCATTCTCAGAAAAGGCAATGCCCTTCTCCTGCAGCACCTTCCCCTGCAGCTGTTTCTCCTACAGCAACGCCTGTTGCTATTTCTAGTTCGTCGTCATCCTCTGGTAGGGCAAAGCCCTCTAAGCAAACAAAGAAGAGGAAAACTACCGGAACACCTCCTGCAGCCGCATCAGTGCCAAGAAGGGTTTCCATAAGGAAACAATCTAAGACCTCCCCTACTTCACCACAACCAGAGGTGATTGTAATTTCAGAAGAATCTGTTGAGTCCGAATTTAATGTTTCTCAGAATGTGTCCGAAAATGCTACCCAGAGTTCGATCGTTCCTGAAGTGGAACAAGTTGAGACAAAAGAAACAGGGCATAATGAGAAAGGGTTACCAAATCTTGATGATTTGGCTACTGCTGCTATGCAATTTTTGGAGGAAGTACAAGCTTCTCCACCACAGGAACAAGAAGAATTTATCTTACAGCAAGAGGAAGAACAGACTGGACAATCGAATGTGCCTAGTGAAGTTGTATCTCATTCTGAAGTTTGCAAAGCCATTGTTGTGTATAAGAAAATATTTTTAATGGAGTTTCGAGAATATGTTAAAGCTAATTGGGAAACAGTTACATTGCAAACCCTGACTTTCCGATACATAGCCCAGACTATCATGCAGCAAAGTCTATGGGAAATAGAAAAGAAGAAATTAAATAAGAAAATTGAAAGTCAGAAGCAAGAAATTGCTGAGTTGAAAGCAAAAACAGAAGAAATGTTGAAAGTAACTGGCCAGATTATGGAATGTAGACCCCCACCCAAAGTTTATGCTTTGTGCCTTAAAGAACAGTTTTTATGGTTCCAATTAATGAGAATTTCCAGAAACCAAGATCCTATAATTCATAATGCCAAAGACTTCTATGAAGCATACCAGGCAGCCCCTAACTGGTTAAGGAATTCTCTCTATGAATTCTATTTGCATGGCTTTTTAATACCATTTGAAATAGAATGGAATCCTCTTCTATATATTGGTCATATTCATTTGAGAGTATTTATGTCATGGGCAGCAAATGAGGCAAATTATGGCAGGTAATGGGAAACATATGAGGAAGTTGAGAAAACAGAGCCTGTTCCATTACGATCTCATAGTTCAAACCCTTATGCAATGTTGAAAGATTGGTTTGCTCTGACATATGGTGTTAATAATGTTTCAGCAAGAGGGAAAATATTTGATATCAGAAAACAGGTATATGATGAATTCCAGGCACAACAATATTCATTTTAGAAATTGGCATTCTCCAGAAGTGAGAAAAGATGGGAAAGGTTAACTGTTGGGTTAAGAAAGTCAGAACCACATGGTCCCTTAAATTTCACAACAGCTCTCAAACGAACTAGCAGATATATTCAATTGGGACTTCAAACAAGATTTGAACTGTGGTTGCCGCTGACATTTAGACCCCCTGTGCTAATGTGGCCACTTTATCCTCACCAGGCTACAAATCTCAACAATGAATTAGAAGACCAAAGGTATGAAAAATGTCGGGATTTCAGAAGATTTTATTACAAGTTTAAAAATCCATTTCATAGTCATGCAGCAGCCACCGACTTCAGAGAAACCACCAGGAAAGTTAATGCTGGAGGACTAGCATTGGGCTAAGTAGGGGGCAGTGATGAGCTTAAAATATGCTCATAATTTGGATGTTTTGATAAAACTTTTAAATTCCTTTACTTTTGTTATTTCATGGATGTTCAAACTTTGTGAAACCTTTTTGGGATATCCTGTAGCAAGAGACTTTTATATTCGTGCAACTCTTTGTGATTGACTTGATTGCATTTATTGCCCCGTTGACTCCCTAAAATGACTAGTATATCATATATAGTTTTTGAATGATGAAGTAAATCTAAAATGTGTGATTAATGAATGGATATCATGTATGTGCCATACGCCTTTTCTGTTGTCTGTTACCTTTTGTTTCGCAGGTTGTTGAAGAATGATCGAGTCAAGCGCAGCCAATCTCGGCCTTGCAGTAAATTCCATTTCCTACATGACTTCGAGGAAGCTCCGGCAAAGACTCTTTGACTGAAATCATGGGAAAGAATTTTAATGACAAAGAGTGGAGTGCTAGATTCTCTCTGGATCGGGTTGAACGCATAAATTCATTTATGAAGTTTGTTCCTTGATTCGAGGATATGTTTTACTTCCACGTCTTTCTTTGATGGAGTTAGTTAGTTAGTTGCTCCCCTATTTTTAAATAAAGCTTCTCCTCCTGCGCGAGAGAGGGGCAAGAGAAGGATAGAATAAGAATAGTAGATGTCATGTAAGAATCAAGATGATAATGAAAGACAGAATCTGTTTAACCAGAAGCAAAGTTTGTTGTTAGTTTCCATATCAACAAAACAATGTATATCATTTTGTTTTTATGAATAAAGTCCAATGAAGTTCTAAGTTTCGTATCTGCGTAATCAGGAGATGCTTGCTAAGGGGGCCCACTTAGTAGGTATCTGTAGCTAGTTAGTTAGTTGTTCTTTCCTGTTAAGCTTCAGTTTGCTTTCATCTTTAAAGTTTTTATACAAACTCAGCTTTACATTGCTCCTACAGCACAAGGAATCCATCACTGTGCTTGTTCCTGCAGCATAAGGCCAGTTCATAGTTTGTGTTTTAGTTGTAGTTATTATGGTTTCTGTTGTAATCAAATCATAGTTGAGTTAAAGAGCTTTACATTACCTTCCTGTAGCGTAGGTAGGATTTCTTTTCAGTATGTATTTGCGCTAAGAGTTAACCAAAATAAGTTCCTAGTGCATATATTTTGCTACGCCATTTAAAGTATACGTCCCCTGGTTTGACAAGTAAATGAACGTCTACAGAGAGAGATATTGGTCACCTGTTGGAATGCCCAATTCCCAGGAAAGGTTTTTACTGTGATTTTCATATCCTTTTGTGGGCGCGACCATCAACCTGTCTACACTAAATTGTTCATCTCTAGAGGTTTGACTACTACCAATACAAGCATAGGATTCCCCTTTTTGTCTTAAAATAAGCCTTATTATTTTTTTAACAACAATTTTACTCAAAACCAAGTTAACAAGTGAAGATTAAAACATTCAAAGGCCACATCAAATAAAGTCAACACTGCTTCCATATATATACCTTTTCAATTACTTCAATTATTTAATCATTTATATCCAAATTCTATGTAAATTTATCATTCAATTTGAAATCTAAATCACCACATCAAAATGTTTCATTTGTCTATATTATATTCTATATAATATCTTGGCAAGTGAATCAGAGGTTAATACTGGTGGATAACACATGGCCTACCCAGATCTCGAGAAACTGAGTCTCATGTTTAGAAATAGAAATGATTTTGTTTGGGTGAGAGAGATTAAGTGTAGCTGACAATCATGTGTACCTGCTGGTATAAGCTCCTCAATTAAAGAGAAGAGAGTAGAATATTAGTTGGTCCAATGATGATGAAATAAAAACTATTTTCTTTGGTTAAGTGTCCCTCAGAGTCACATGTATAAGCTCTTCCATTAAGGGCAAAAGAATAAAATATTAGTTCATCGATTGAAAGATGGATGATATCTAAAGAGGAGTGCGTAGAAAGAAGGTATGGATATTGCACTCAAGATGTGGTAGAAATTGAATGGTATTGCATCATGGAATGTCCAGCATACAAGGATATCAGATCAATTATATTGAGACACTGAAAGTGAATAGCTTGGGTAATTTGTTCGAAGAAGAGAAGATACTAAGGGTTGTAGATTTTTTGATCAAGATACACAGCAGAAGATCCAAGATGCAAAAAGAAAAGGAAATTTAGGTGTTGTGTTTGTGATGTACATGCTTTTCTTTGCTAGCTACCTGTGGGTCCCATAAGTTGCTTGGCCTCGTGGACATGATTAAAAACATTCATTCATTCAACAGTTCAATCAATTGGTCTATCTAAATTCAGATAGATTCATTATTACTTGGATCTTCATGAACTCAAGCGACCTATGAAAAGAGGTCAACATCTATAGACATGTTTGTAACCCCTTGCAAAATTTTAAACCAACTTTTAATTCTCACATTGGGTATTTGATGAAGGTGAAAACATGATTGAATTGTCAATTAATTGTGTATGTTTTTTAATATAAATAATAATTTATAATAAATGATTTATATCATACGATCTATTTGGAAGTGGAAGAGACATTATTTACAACCATTTCTCTCTCCAATAAAATAAACTACATATTCAAGTCTATTACTTAAATAGTCATCTAGGTTCTTCCAGACTTTCTTAATTGATAGTGAAGGAAAATAACATTTCATTCATGTCAAGATTTGATATTTCAGAACATACCTCCCAAATAAGGACTTTTGGTCCCCAAAAGCTTAGAAACTCATAAAGCAAGGGCATTTCTTCTCCACATCCTCATTTAGATGCATCTTTACCTTCCTTGGTAGATTTTATTTCAATCTAATTAGCCAACTTTCATGTATCTCCATGTGATCCCTTCTCTCATTTTGAGGCACAATTTGCCACCTTTAGATCCTCTTGAACATGTGGAGTACAATCATACATAGTAACCTACAACAATTGTACTCTTTCCTCACCAAGAATCGAAGGGTCAAACAATCAAAGACTCTCAATATTCACCACAATATATATTTTTTTTGGAGGAAATCGGAACAAAACACATTCTCACTTACATGCTCTCAAATCTAAAATGATCCAAATCTTGAATGTTTAATCTTCCATTCTTTCCCTTGGAGTCAATCACCACATAGATATAATTAACCTAATCTCCAATCTTGAATTTGTGCTTGAGCTATTAATGGCCATGCATCTTCTTATACATAGTTTGTGACATATTTAAATTTTTTCAAATACAAAGATAGAATTAAAAACCTTTCAAAAATTTCGAGTAAATTAGAACATCCCTTACATGAAAATAAGTTTGTGTAACATCTACCCCTAATAACTATACTTTTTGGGTTTTCAGTTCAAATCACAACTATTAACTTAATTGACCAATCATTTTCCATCTAACTTAGAAGTGCTAACTTCATAACATCTCCATTCACCATGGTGGTGTAAACTCAAAGTCACCACTTATATGCTTACATAAAAAAGTGGTAATATCACATGGTTAGGGTCATCCATACGCCAAAACCTAAAACTTGAGGATTCATTCATAATGGCCCTACTTACGTATACCATTTAGGAAATCAGAGGCATCATCCTTCCTATATCTTGATGCTAGAGGGAGTTCCTTCTCTCATCTAACTCATGACTACTAATTAATAATAAAATATGAAATTAATCTAATAAATATAGAATGATAACAATTTTCCATCAAACAATTGCAAAGGAGAAGGAACAAGGAGAAGCAATTTTCTTCTAGGATTTAGGATTTTGGAGGGTTTCTATTCTCTATTATTGTTTCTTGTAGGTTCAATGATGGGAAAGTCAAGTGGGGGTCCCCATGTAGGCCTTCCCATCCAAATGTATCATCCCAAATAAAGGATAAAGTCAAGATAAGGGCAATCCATTTACGGATCTTTCCCCACCATCTTTGTCGTACAACCTAAGCTCTGTCTTTCCTGAGGAAGATCTTGTTTCTTATGTGGAAAAACTGATAGGTGACATATCTCTCTAGATGAATTCTAGAAAACCATTGGATATTTCAAAGTCTTTGTGCAAGATACTTGAATTTGAGGTGGATGTACTTGACGATCTACTAAATATAGTTATTATTGTGTTGAGGGTTTCTTCTAAGTTGGTCAATTTCTCATTTTTAGACCCAACATTGATTAGATTAGGGGGTTGGGTTGATTTATCTTGGAAATTAAAAGGCAATGTTAAAATAAGTGCTATGGAAAATGATCTTCTTCTATTCATTTTTGTTATTGAAGAGGGTCTTATTAAGGTGCTTACAAGTGGTCCTTGGTGGGTATGTGCAGGATCATGGTGTGCCAAAACAGACCCTTAAGTGGCAATGAAATTTCAAGAGTTATGCAACTTGAAATGAAAAGTTGAATAAGTTATGAATAGTATTTTTAAAATATGTAAGAAGAGAATCTATATAAAATTGAATGTAGTTTCTAAGCTACTAGTTGTTTTTTGAAAAAAAAAAATCCTATTTGATGAAAATTTCAAATTTCAATGCAGTGGTACACAAATTTCAGGAAAAAGATAAGAAGTAGGTGTATGTCTGACCACCCTAATCACAATCAAATTATAATATTTTTTTATAAGATTTATAATATAAGTATTAGATTCGTGTTTGGATGTGACACATATTTTTTTATAATTTTTTATTAAGTAAATAGTTATTTATGATTTTTTTACTACAACTTTTCAGAAATTCAGAAACTCCTACGTCTGACCACCTTAACTTGGTCAAAACCTTATGAAATTCAATTTATTAAAATTTTTCTCTATAGTAGACGAAGCATAGGATGTGATGCATGTTTCGTATTCAAAAAATGTTATGCGGTTTGAAAGTTATGAGTATTTTTCAATCAATCTATCAATCAGGACTTTTGTCAGAATTCATTTAGAAAATAAATAATAATTATTTATTAAAGTCAAAATAAGACAAGCCTTATACTGTTGGAAAGCTAAGAACGTCCTTAAAAAGTCCTTTTCGTTTTATCAATTTTGGCTATAAAAAATGTCGTCAGCCACCAGTGTAAAGTCTGGAAAATCAAGGAATACTGAAAAACACGTTTTTTCAGTTGACTTTCCAGGCTTGTCACTTCCAAGCCAAATCTCAAAGAAAACTCGAACCAAAATATGGAGGGAAAAATTTATGTTTTAAAATCGGATATCCGATTTTTGAAAATATATATATATATATATTAGTAAATTGGGCATAACTTTTGCGTTTTATATCAAAATTTTGATTTTTTACAGGCGTTGGAAAGGTAATTAAGAGCTCTATGATATGGAATAGGTATATTTTCAATTATTTATTTTAAAAAATAATTATAATTCATTTAAATTCATCCTTCATTTTTAAAACATAAAAAACTCGTCACTTTTTCATATGATTTCCCTATTGCATGAATTTTTGTAACAATCATCTCAAAATAAACTAAATAAGTAATTAATTAATAATAGAAAATTTATGAATTTTATTGAGTTCGATAAATTTTGATAAACCATGTTATCTATGTTTGTTCATTTCTCCACCTCTCTCTCCTAAACCTATCACTCCACCTATTTGTTTCTTCCTCCCTCTCTTTTGTCCATATTTACACATCTCTCTCAAGACTTATATCTCTAACTATCAATGAATACCTCATTAAATCTCTCAAGCTCTACAAGGTGCTTATATTTCTGCCTCTTTATAATTTCTTCCTCTATGTCACTCTCTCTTCCCTAAGATCTAGACTAGTCTCTCTGCATTTCCTTCTTGTCTCTACCAACAAAATTCAAAGGGGACAAGGAGAGGCGTAGGGAAGTATCAAAAAAAGGAGAGGGGGAGAGAGGTGAGAAGAAGAGATTAATTGGGGAGAAGAGAGAGTGTGTGAGAGAGAGCTATAGGTAATTAGGTGGAAGGCGAAGAGAGAGAGGGAGGGGGTGATTGGGGTGAAGAGAGAATGAGAGGGAGAGTTTGAGATTATTAGGGGGTAGGAGGAGAGGGGGAGAGGGGAAAGTATCAACAAAGAGAGAAGAGAGATGGGGACAAAGGTGAAGAGAGACATAGAGAGTAATTAGGGGGTGGGTAGAGAGGGAGAGGGAAGTATCTATAAACCCATAGGAGGAGAGAGGTGATCGAGGGTAATTGAGGAACAAAAATAATGTGAGAGAGAATAAGGTGTCCTAAAGGGTCATATGGTGTCTCATGAACCTTTAGGACACCATATGACACCTTAGGACACCATATGATGTTATAAGTCTTATGGTGTCCTAAGGGGTCATATGGTGTTCTATGAGCCTTTAGGACACCATATGGTGTCATTAGGGCTTGTATGGTGTGTTAAGGGGTCATATGGTATCCTATGACCCCTTAGGACACCATATGACCCCTTAGGTATTGTTAGGGGTCACATTGTGTCCGAACGGGTCATATGGTGTTGTTGGGGGTTGTATGGTGTGCTAAGGGGTCATATTGTGTCCTAAGGGGTCACAAGACATTATATGACCCCTTAGACACCATATGATCCATTAGGTTTTGTTAGGGCTCATACTATGTCCTAAGAGGTCATATGGTGTCCCATGACCCTTTAGGACACCATATGACCCCTTAGGACATCATATGGTGTCGTTATGAGTCTTATGGTGTCCTAAGGGGTCATATGGTGTTCTATAACCCCTTAGGACACCAGATGACCCCTTAGGACATTATATGACCCCTTAGGATACCATATGATACCTTAGGATACCATACGATACCTTGGGACACCATATGATGTCGCAAGGAGTCGTATGGTGTCCTAAGGGGTCATATGGTGTCTTATGAACCCTTAGGACACTATATGACGCATTAGGTGTCATTAGAAGTCTTATTGTGTCCTAATGGGTCATATGGTGTCGTATGACCTTTTAGGACACCATATGCTTGGGAGACTATATGGTGTTATGAGTCATATGGTGTCCTATGACACCTTAGGACACCATATGACCCCTTAGGATACCATTTGGTGTTTTTATGTGTTGTATGGTGTCCTATGACCCCTTAGGTGTCATTAGGGTTTATTTTATGTCCTAAGGGGTCGTATTGTGTCCTAAGGGGTCATACGGTGTCCTATGACCCCTTAGGACACTATATGATGTTGTTAGGGGTCATATTATGTCCTAAGGGGTCATATTGTGTCTTATGACCCCTTAGGACACCACACGGTGTCATTATGGTTCGTATGGTGTTCTAAGGGGTCATATGTTGTTCTATGACCCCTTAGGACACCATTTTTATGTTGTTATGGGTCATATGGTGTCCTAAGGGGTCATATGGTGTCATATGATGCCTTAGGACACCATATGGTTTCATTATGCATCATATGGTTTCCTAAGGGGTCATATGGTGTTCTATGACCCCTTAGGACACCATATGGTGTCATTAAAGGTCGTATGGTGTGCTATGGGGTCATGTGGTGTCCTATGACCCTTTATAACACCATATGACCCCTTAGGTATCATTAGGTGTCATTTTGTGTCGTTAGGGGTCATATGATGTCCTATGGCCCCTTAGGACACAATATGACCCCTTAGGTGTTGCTAGGGTTCATATTGTGTTGTAATGGGCTATATAGTGTCCTACGACCCCTTAGGACACCATATGGTGTTGTTTGGGATTGTATGGTGTGCTAAGGGGTCATATTGTGTCCTAAAGATTCCTAGGACATCATATAACCTCTCAAGACACCATATGACTCCTTAGATATTGTTAGGGGTCATATTGTGTCCTAAGGGGTCATATGGTGTCATGAGACACCGAGTGAACTCACAATAATGGTTCCCACTTTTTTGCCACTTTTGACACTAAGATGTACATTTTTAAAATAATCTTCAACTTCCGAGAACTATAACTTTTAAACTATTAAAAATTTGAAGATGATGTAAATTAGTGATTTCTAGAATTTTGTTTGTAGATTCTATATACATTTTTTGAAGGATTTTTTTGAAGGATTTTTTAAAAAAATTTCCATCTCCCTCGAAAAGTAGTTTTTTACAACAAACTACATTTTTTAAGAGTGAGGTGCCTCCCGAAACATATAACTTTTTTTCTATAAATGATAAAAACTCAATTATTTTGAATTTTGGTTTGTAACATCAATATCCAGGGCTTGCATTTGGTTTTATAGTGATATGTTCAATATTTTTCATTTTATAAAGTTTTGAAGTCCGACTAGTCATAATTTAGACATAGGTTTACGTTTGAACACATAACTTGTTCTATATAAATCAAAATTCAATTTATTTATTTTTGTTAGAATGAAGACATCAATACCAAGGGCATAGATATTTTTCAGAATTTTTTTGAATTAGTTTCTTATTTTTCCCAATGCGTTGAACAGAGAAGTTCATGTTCGATGAAAAACCAATTTTCCTTAAAATTAAAAAAATAAGAACATAATAAATTCAAAATATAAAAAAATTATACTCGTTGGAAAGCTTGCTCCGAGTACTACAATCTACTATTTTTGGATTATCAAGATTATTTCATTCGTGCTTTGAACCAGAGCTTCGAAGTCATTAATTCTTCAGAATTCTGAAATTTTTTGGGAGAAACGTCAAATTAGAGGGTTCGAATGAACAATACTTCGAGCGAATGGGGTTCACTCGGATCCATTATGGTTCGAGCAAACCCCCATTCACTCGAACCAATAGGCTTGATTTTGGCCCGTACAAAGTCACCCGCGGTTCGAGCGAACCCAGGTCTGCAATGTGGTTCGCTCAAACTCCCAGGGGTAGTTCGAGCGAATACCACTATTTCACTTGAACACCTAGAAAATCGAAGTTCCCACTTTCACCAAATTCCTTCATTGGCAAAAGTGGGAACCATCTTTGTGAATTCACCCCACCATATGACCCCTTAGGACACCATATCGTGTCGTTATGGGTCTTCTTGCATTCTAAGGGGTCACATGGTTTTATATGACCCCGTAGGATACCATATGATGCCTTAGGACACCATATGGTGTCGTAAAGGGTCGTATGGTGTTCTAAGGGGTCATATTGTGTTCTATGGAGTCATATGGTTTTGTATGACCCCTTAGGACACTATATAACATCGTTAGGGGTCATATTATGTCCTAAGGGGTTATATTGTGTCTTATGACCCCTTAAGACACCACATGGTGTCGTTATGGGTCGTATGGTGTTCTAAGGGGTCATATGGTGTTCTATGACTCTCTAGGACATCATATTATGTTTTTATGGGTCGTTTGGTCTCCTAAGGGGTCATATAGTGTCCTATGACCCCTTAGGACACCATATGGTGTCATTATGTGTCGTATAGTTTCCTAAGGGGTCATATGGTGTTATATGACCCCTTAGGACACCATATGATCCCTTAGGACACCATATGGTGTCGTTAGGGGTTGTATGGAGTGCTAAGGGGTCATATGGTGTCCTATGACCCCTTAGCACACAATATGACCCCTTAGTACACCATACATTGTCCTTAGGGGTCATATGGTGTCTTATGACCCCTTAGGACATAATATGACCCCTTAGGTGTTTTTAGGGGTCACATTATGTCCTAACAGGTTATATGGTATCCTACAATGCCTTAGGAATCCATATGGTGTCGTTAGGGGTTGTATGGTGTGTTAAGGGGTCATATTGTGTTCTAAAGGTTCCTAGGACATCATATAACCCCTTAGGACACCATATGACCCCTTAGGTATCGTTAGGAGTCATATTGTGTCCTAAGGAGTCATATGGTGTCTCATGACACCATATGACCCCTTAGGACACCATATCATGTGGTTATGGGTCTTCTTGTGTTCTAAGGGGTCATATGGTGTTATATGACCTGTTAGGATACCATATGACCCCTTAGGAAACCATATGGTGTCATAAAGGGTGGTATGGTGTCGCAAGGGGTCATATGGTGTCCTATGACCCCTTAGGACACTATATGATGTTGTTAGGGTCATATTATGTCCTAAGAGGTAATATTGTGTCTTATAACCCCTTAAGACACCACATGGTGTCGTTATGGGTCGTATGGTGTTCTAAGGGGTCATATGGTGTTCTATTACCCTCTAAGACACCATATTCTGTTGTTATTGGTTGTATAGTCCTCTAAGGGGTCATATGGTGTCCTATGACCCCTTAGGACACCATATAGTGTCATTATGCATTGTATGGTGTCCGAAGGGGTCATATGGTGTTCTATGACCCCTTAGGACACCACATGACTCCTTAGGACACCATAAGGTGTCATTAGGGGTCATATTGTGTGCGAAAGGGTCAAATGGTGTCCTATGACCCCTTAAGACACCACATGGTGTCGTTATGGGTTGTATGGTGTTCTAAGGGGTCACATGGTGTTCTATGACCCTCTAAGACACCATATTATGTTGTTATGGGTTGTATGGTCCTCTAAGGGGTCATATGACCCCTTAGGACACCATATAGTGTCATTATGCATCATATGGTGTCCTAAGGGGTCATATGGTGTTCTATGAACCCTTAGGACACCATATGACTCCTTAGGACAACATATGGTGTCATTAGGGGTCGTATGGTGTGCTAAGGGGTCAAATGGTGTCCTATGGGTCATATGGTGTTATATGACCCCTTAGGATATGATATGACCCTTTAGGTGTTGTTAGGGGTCATATTGTGTCCTAACGGGTTATATGGTGCTTGACGACCCCTTAAGACACCATATGGTGTCATTAGGGGTTGTATGGTGTGCTAAGGGGTTATATTGTTTCCTAAGGGGTCATATGGTGTCTCATGACACCATATGACCTTTTAGGGCACCATATCGTGTCGTTACGGGTCTTCTTGTGTTCTAAGGGGTCATATGGTGTTATATGACCCCTTAGGACACCATATGGTGTCGTAAAGGGTGATATGATGTCGTATGGTGTCCTAAGGGGTCATATGGTGTCCTATGACCCATTAGGACACTATATGACATCGTTAGGGGTCATATTATGTCCTAAGGGGTAATATTGTGTCTTATGACCCCTTAAGACACTAGATGGTGTCGTTATGGGTTGTATAGTATTATAAGGGGTCATATGGTGTTCTATGACCCTCTAGGACACCATATTATGTTGCTATGGGTCATATGGTGTTCTATGACCCCTTAGGACATAATATATTATCAGTATGAATCGTATGGTGTCCTAAGGGGTCATATGGTGTTCTATGACCCCTTAGGACACCATATGGTGTCATTAGGGGTCGTATGGTGTGCTAAGGGGTCATATGGTGTCCTATGACCCCTTAGAACACCATATGACCCCTTAGGTATCATTAGCTGTCATTTTGTGTCATTACAGGTCATATGGTCTCCTATGAACCCTTAGGACATAATATGACCTCTTAAGACACCATATAGTGTCGTTAGGGGTCATATAGTGTCTTATGACCCCTTAAGACACACTATGATCCCTTAGGTGTTGTTAGGGGTCATAATGTGTCCTAACAGGTCATATGGTGTTCTACGGCCCCTTAGGAGACCATATGGTGTCATTAGGGGTTGTATGGTGTGCTAAGGGGTCATATTATGTCCTAAAGGTTCTTAGGACATCATATAACCCCTTAGGACACCATATGACCCCTTAGGTATCGTTAGGGGTCATATTGTGTTCTAAGAGGTCATATGGTGTCTCTTGACACCATATCGTGGTGTTATGGGTCTTCTTGTGTTATAAGGGGTCATATGGTGTTATATGACCCCTTAGGACACCATATGGTGTCATAAGGGATCGTATGGTGTTATAAGGGGTCATATGGTGTCCTATGACCCCTTATGACACTATATGACCCCTTAGGTGTCGTCATGGGTCGTATTGTGTCCTAATTGGTCATATGACATTCTTTGACCCCTTAAGACACCATATGACCCCTTGGGACACTATATGGTGCTATGGGTTGTATGGTGTCCTAAGGGGTTATATGGTCTCCTATGACCCCTTAGGACACCATATGACCCTTTAGGATGCCACATTGTGTCATTAGGGGTTGTATGGTGTCCTAAGGGGTCATTGGTGTCTTATGACCCCTTAAGACACCATATGGTGTCATTAGGGGTCTTATTGTGTCTTAAGGGGTCATATGGTGTTTTATGACCCCTTAAGAGACCATATGGTGTTGTTAGGGGTCATATTGTGCCCTAAGGGGTCAAATAATGTTCTATGACCCCTTAGGATATGATATAACCCCTTAGGAGACCATATATACTAATTTTCAAATAAGGAGAGATATAAGGGTGAAGAGAGATGAAGAACTAAAGAGAGGGAAAAGAACTAAAGGACAAGGACATAGATATAGATATAGATATTAAGGAGTATGAAGTGAGGGGGAGAAAAACTAAAGGACAAGAATGGATAGAAAGAGGTAGACATATCTAGATATTGAAAAGGAGAGAGGAAGATAGAGACAAAAAATGAAGATAAAGGGAGAGGGAGGTGAATAGATATAGAGAAAGAGAGAGGTAAAGACAAAGATAAATATATGAAGAGATGGAGAAAAATGGATAGAGAGGGGTAAAGAGAGAGATAAAAAAAGGAAGAGATGGAGAGATATAAAGGAAGAGAAATATTGATAGATAGAGATATATAGATAGTGAAAGAGAGTGAGTTAGAGAGATAGAGATTATAGATAGGGATAGATAGAGAGGGAGAGAGAAAAAGAGGAAGATACAAAGATATATAAAGGCACTATAGAGAAGGGTGTGGGGAGAGAGAAAAAGATATATAAAGATGGAGTAAATAAAGAGATAAAAGTAGAGAAAGGGAAAGATACTTCAAGAGGGCGATAGAGGAAGAGACAGAGAAGTAGATTAATCATGTATAGAGGAATATATATAAAGATAGAGGAACTTATAAAAAGAGAGATTGATAGGGAAAAAGATGGAGATGTGAAGTTGGAGATAGAGATAGATATGGATAGAATGTGATAGAGAGAGTAAGACAAATGGAGGGAGAGATGGAGTGAATAAGTGAGATTTAGAGATAACGAGATATAAATATACATGAAGATAGATCTATAGGGATATAAAGAGAGAGGGGACAAGATATGGAGAGAAAGGAGGTGATAGAGACAAGTAATATATAAGTATAGGTACGATAAGGTAAAGGAGGGAGATAAATAGAGAGAAGAGAGATTATTAGAGAGAAATATAGAAATAAGGAGTGACAATGATGGAGTGGGAGAGGGAGAGATATGAATAGAAAGATGGAGATATATGCAGAGATCCATGTAACTTGAGAATTTATTTATCTACATGGAATGAGAAAATAAGAGACATAAGTAGAGAAGAAAGAGATATATAAAATATATTATATAAGTATAGATAGACAAGTGATAGATAAAGGAGGCGATAGGAAAAAATGAGACTTTGTATGCAAAATTTGTGAGTATTTAAAGTTTTAAAATTGAAGGACTAACTTCAAATGATTATAATTAATTTTTGGTCTACAATATCATCAAAATACCTCTTCCATTTTATAGGTCTATGAATTATCTTTCCAACGCCTGTAAAAAATCAAAATTTTGATAAGAAACACAAAAGTTATGCCCATTTTACTAAACTATATTTTTTATGTTGAGAAAATCGGATATCCGATTTGAATAGTATGATATCACAATAGTGACATCACAAATCGAATATCTGATAATATCGGATTATCAAATATCTGATATTATCAGATATCCGATTTGGTTTAGTATTACCAAACCAAATTCAAATTTCACCCGACCCAAACAAAAAGTCAAAGCGGATTTTGGCGTGTTTGGGAAGGTTGAAAACGCATTTGTTTTCCATTGCCACTTTTTGGCCCCCCATGATCTTGCGCATACTCTGGTCCTATGGTACATCAACTCTCATATTTTTTCTCTTTTTAAGTGGAAGGAAGGTTTAGACCTTTCTACAGATCTAGGGTTAGTGGCTCCAACCTCGATCTGCCCTCCTGCCTTGCCATTAGAGCTATGGAATCTTGGGGTGTTTAAGGGGATTGCAAGCTCATTTGTTCATCTTTTGGCAATTGATAGAGTCACTCTTTAGAAACCCAGGTGGATCTTTGCTAGAATCTGTGTTAATGTCGCTGTTAACTCAATCTTCCCTGCTAGTGTTACTTTGAAGTCAAAGCATGGCTCACGCCATCAACCTATTACATATGATAATGCAAGGATATTCTATCTAAGTTGTAAGCGGCATGGTCAATTAACTTCTGACTGTAGAAAATAGAACTTTATGAAGAGTCAACTAAGGAAGGGTATATGTTTGCACCCCAAGAAAGACTCTAGTAAGCAGATTATTGGGGAGTATATGAGTTATTTACCTACTATGGTTACTGAAACTAAATTTGTTCAATGGTTAGACGGATACAATAGATAGATAATGGTAATAGACCTCCTATGGTGGATCGAAAGAGACTAAGTAAATATTGCTGAGAAGGAAAAAGAGGTGGTAGTCCATTTAGAGGTGTCAAAATCTTCAGAAGCATTAAAGGATAGTGAGGAATGCACTGAAAATGTAAGAAAAAAATAAAGAAGGTCAAGATGAGAAAGAAGTTAAAAAGGAAAAAAAGTAGATGGATCAGATCTAAATGGTGCTAATCAAGTCTAGGATTCAAAAGACAATAAGGAAGGACTACCTAAAAAGGACAATAGGGTTGATTTACAAGATAATATGGAGGTTGATCATGCTAAACTTTTGAAAGAAAATAAAGAAAATGTGACTCTAAATGTTTCTGATATTGATCCTCCAATGAATCATTTATCCTTAATAAATATTGATGGTGCAACTTTTCTTGAGGAACTACCAAGGTTAGAGGTGGGATTGAAAGATCATAGGGATTATATGGCATTGTTGGGATTTTCTTCTACCTCTCCTCTACCAAAACAAAAAGAATGTATAGAGTAACTTGATTATGAGGTGGAATGGACCTAGGGAGGTGGAAGTCAAAAAAGAAAAAAAACGGTAGATGTTAGAGGAGAAGTTAATTCGGGGCATCCTCCTTAAAGAGAAAATAGAAATAGGGATGCATTAAGCGAAGTTGCCAACAAGAGGAAAATAAATTGGATGGCCTCTCAAAATTTAAAAAGAAAAAGTAGCAATGGATGGAGGCCTTCTTCTTTAGGTGAGGATCCCTTGTCAACTCTAGGTAGAACCGAGATTATGTCCTTTTGACTGTCTTATGAAGATTCTCTCATGGAACATTAGAGGGCCAAATAGACTTGTTAAACAACATATTTTGAGATGCACTCTCATGGAACCAAAATTTGATATCTTACTCATTCAAACAACTAAAATGAAGGAATTTTTTATAATATTGTCAAAAAATCTACCCTACTGCTAACTTCTTCATTAGTAATGTTGAGGATGCCTCTGAAGGTCTAGCTACATTAAGGAACCCATCTAAATTTTTAGGTGTTAAAAGGCCTGTTACTAAAAATATCTTGGTTGTTAAGATGTGTGATTTACCGTCAAGTCAATTGTATAATTTACTAAATATATATTCTCCAAATATTAGGACTTCAAGAGTTGCTTTATCGAACTCTAGGCCTCTCTTATTATTAATACTCTTAAGCAATTTTAGATGTTGGGAGGATATTTTAATACATTGTTGTTCCCCTTTGAAGAAAAGAAGGTATTGGAGACACAGAAACATTAATATGGTGGATCTTGTTGACTTCATCTCTACTGTTGAATTAATTGATATTGATCTTCAAGCTTCCCTATTTAATTGGTCAAATAAGAGATGAGGTAACCACATTATTCAAGTTAAATTGGACAACTTCCTTATTTTGAATAAATGGGATATTTGGGCTAATCTCTCTTTGGCTGCTCTTCCAAGGATAATATATTATCACAATGCCCTTTTGTTGAATTAGGAAGAAAATTCTAAGAAGGCCCCCTACCCTTTTAGGTATGAAATCATGTGGACCTATCACCATGATTTTAAATAGTTAAATGAGAATTGGTGGAACACCCCTATTAATGGTACTCCTATGTTTCAAATTGTTTAGAAACATAAACTTATAAAGGAAAGGGTAAAATGATGAAACAAAATTTCCTTTGGAAACATCTTCCGTAGAAAAAGGTCTCTCTCTAGAAAACTAAAGGAAGTTTAGATCAAAACGGAATGGGGTCAAATTGACACAAAACTCTATAAAGAAGAAAGAGATTTGAGAACTTAATGAATTAAGATATCCAAAGAAGAGGAATTTTTTTGGAAGAAGAGGTCTAGGATTCAGTGGCTAACAAAAGGAGATAGGAACACGAAGTTCTTTCACCAATCAACTATGAAATGTAGGAGTAGAAACAAAATACAAAGTATTTAGAAGGATGATGGTATGATAGCTTCTAAGGAGGGATCAGATAGCAGATATTTTTATTTCTTTCTTTATAAATTTTCAAAATAGTTCTTCTAACTCTAATTTGAATGATGAAGATCTCTAAGAGGTGATTCCAAATGTTATTGATAAAGAGGATCTTATACATACAATGAAATTAGTCTCTCTATTGGAGGTCAAAGAAGTTGTGTTCTCCTTTGGTCTTTTAAAGTCTAGGGGTTAGATGGGTTATGCTTGTCTTTTTTCAATATTTTTGCGATGTTATTCCTATTGATCTCTATTATGCAATTAGAGACCCTTTTAGGTTTGGAAAATTTCTAAATAGGTGAACTCAAATTTTGATGCTTTAATTCTGAAATATGATTATGTTGATTCTATGAAAGACTACAAGCCCATAAGTCTATGTAATACTCTGTACAAGATCATTTCTAAATAGTTGGTGAGTAGGCTCAAAGATGTTCTAGGTAAAATGATTTCAGATAATAAAAAATGATTTGTTAAAGGTAGACACATCCTACATGCTGCTATTACTACTCATGAGTTAATCCATTCTATGGAATTTAATAAGAAGCTGAGGATGTTGCTAAAACTTGATATACCTAAATCTTATGATAAATTTTCTTGGTTGTTTCTAATTGATGTCCTTAAGAAGTATGGATTCAAAGGACATTTATGAAAAATGTTGATAAAATGTGCTACTACCCCTTCGAATTTGGTTCTTGTTAATGCATCTCCTAGGAGATACTTCTCTTTCGGTGAAGGTTTAAGACATGAGCATCCTCTCTCCGCATATATTTTCATCATTGTGGTTGAATTTTTGAGAAGAAATATTCTAAAGTACCTTCATTTGAAGCTGCTAAAAGGTGTTAAAGCTACTTCATTTTTTCCTCCCTCCACTGACCAACTATTTGTTGATGACACATTTATCTTTGGTGAAGCCTATGTCTTAGAACACAAGCGTTGGAAGGAAATTTTGAGTGATTATGCTATGACTTCTAATCAACATATTGTAGCATCATAAATTGTCATCGAGCCAATTTACATCTCATGTTTGTGCCCTACTTTAGCGTTTCCTATCCTCATCACCTATTTAGGTTTGTTTTGTGTTTATTTTCTAGTTCTAATGCCATGTCAACCCAGTGATGGACTCCCGAGTGGGGTACCCTTCTCTCTGAGGCTTCATTATTGTCCCTTTTTTAGAAGGACCTTGGCACCCAACACCATGGTCCCTCTTAGTGGGGCTCAATTTTGATTTAGGGTAGGGATCCTATCCCTTCAGTGGGAATTCATCTTCGTGGCTCCACATGACCATTGGAGGTCAACCTAACTAGTAAATTACATAGACACTCCTATATAAAGACATTTGATCAACCTAATTTCATCTATCGATTCTAAGTCTCCATCTACATTCGAACTAAAGCATTCTTGCATCCATGAAGCATTCATTATCAAGCATTTTCAAAGATCTTCAAGGCTTCATATTCTTCATTCAACCATTATGGAGAAAAAATACATCATTCATATGGAAGCATGTGTGTGTGACTAGGGTTTTGTCATGTTCATGACATTTTATACAACATATGTGATTACTTTCAAGAAGCAAAGAATCATCATCAACATTTATAGATTGAGGTATATATTTCCATTATGTATATTAGTATTTGCATTATTTCATTCAAGGTTGATTCCTTAACTGAGGTTTGACTGAGGCAAACACCTATTCCCAACTATTTTCCCCTTTTTCCTATGTGAAAAAATAGGTACACAGTTGTGTTTGGGAGGATCAACAGTATTCCTAGAGATGAGCAAGTTCCCTTTCTTACAATGGAAAGTTTGGAGGACCATGGTGACCACCACCACGGTACCAATAATTTAGGCCAAACTTCAGGGAGTACATCCAAATTATACTTTTTAGATCAAATACAAGTTTGTGGCTTTGTGCAATGATTGTAGCTCTTTGTTTTGCTTGATCTCTTCAATATTCACCCATTTACCCTAATTTTAGCATCTTGAACAATTCAATTCAATCTAAGGAGGATAAAAGCCTATCTTAGGAACTAGTAATCTAATTAGAATATTAACCCTAGAGAGGATAGATCTATTAGATTCATCTCTTCCATAATGTAACGACCTTTTAAGCAAAACTTAGTGGTTTTACACATTCTTATGGTGAAACCTTCATTTTTCACCATTACATTTTGGTGAACCCGATTGATTACACCCTTATTTCTGATTTGTGTTCTCATATATGATTTTTGAGCATTTCAATTTTCAATTTTGCATCCATAAATATTAATTTAATCAAATTACATAAATTTACAGGATAAATTATATAAACCCTAATTTAGTTTGGTTAATTTTATTTGTGGGTTTCATAATTTGTAACTTCTATTTTTAAATCTGATTTTATACATTTATAATGGCACTTAATAGATTTGATTGATTTTCCATTTCACATATGACTATATTTCTTTTTACTTATATTTATCATAATCATGTGTTGGATGATGGTTTCTTTCACTTCACTTTGCTTCTTTTCTTTCATAGTACTTTGGCAAATTGCATTTTTAGAATATCCAGTTTGCTTCCTATTAATCAATTCAATCTCAAAGCTTTCATCGATAATGCATGTTATTTTATGGTGCTATTTTTAGGAAAATACATTACATATCTAGATCATATAAAGGCTTTTGTAGACCTTAATCCTAGAGATGCTAATGAAAAACATAATACTTGTACCCCTCCTAGGGTATCTCATTCGAATGAAGAAAAAGATAATACTCCTATCAATAATCTCTCTAATTGAGGGAAATAATCGAAGAGAAACATAATCTGGAAGGACTGAAACATAATTTGCTTAGTGTGAATCAGATGTGTAACAAAGGATACAGGTTTAGTTTTGACTCAAAAGGATGTGAAAACATGAAAGAAAGCAATGGCAAATTAGTTGTAGAAGGAAAAAGGACTGATGGAAATGTTTACAACCTGAAGGAGTGTTATGAGTCCCAATGCATGATGGGACAAGTGGATGAGAGTTGGTTATGGCACAAAAGATTGGGTCACATAAATTTTGATAATCTTGTTAAGGTGAGAAAGAGGGGGTATGTAACCTGCACATACAACAGATCATCAAGCCAACAAACACTTTTTGTGATGAATGTAATAGAGGAAATTAAACTAAGGTGAGCTTCAAGACTAAAGAACATTCTACTACAAGGCCACTAGAGCTTGTGCATACTAATTTATGTGGTCCTACTAGGACAAGAGCGTTAAATGGAGAAAGGTATTTCATGTTTCTCATAGATGACTTTTCAAGAATGACATGGGTCATTTTTTTGCAAGATAACTCACAAACCTTTGAAAGAATCAAAATCTTCATAAAAATGGTTGAAAAAGAAAGTGGATACAAGCTAATTAGATCGTGGAGGTGAGTTCACATCAAATGAGTTTGAGGATTATTGTGAAAGACATGGAATAAGAAGATAATATTCTGCTCCTAGGACACCACAACAAAATGGTGTTTTGGAAAGGAAAAATAGGACAGCCAAGGAGATGGCAAGAACCATGCTAAATGAATCTAATCTACCTGATATATATTGGAAAGAGGCCATCCACATAGTTGTATACACATTAAATAGATTACAACTAAGAGTGAACAATAGAATGACACCTTATGCGTAATGGTATGATAGGAAACCTTCAGTCAAGTACTTCAAGGTGTTTGGTAGAAAATGCTTTATCAAAAGATGTGAGGATGCATTAGATAGCTTTGAATAAAGATGTGATGAAGGTATCCTCTTGGGCTACTCTACTCACAACAAAGCCTACAAGTGTTTCAACAAAAGAGTAAAGAGAGTGGTTGAAAGTGTAAATGTCAGGATAGATGAGGATCTGCACAAAGGAAAGCATAACACAAAAAATCAGATTGAAGAACCATACATTGAAGATGAAGGGCAATCTAAATAAGAGGAAGAACCTAGAAAATCTCCAAATAGGTATGTTCAAAGAATCATCCTGAGGATCAGATAATTGGCAACAAAAATGTCGGTGTACAAAATAGAAGAGGACATGCTACAACCAATGAGTAAGTTAATTTTTGCCTCATGACTAAAATGGAACCAAGGAATCATGATGAAGATAGTAGGAGTGAGAAGTGGATGAAAGCAATGGAGGAGGAGTTGTAGCATATTGAAAAGAACAAAAGACTTGGGAATCAATTCCTAGACCTACTGCCAAAAATTTCATTGGAACTAAATGGGTGTATAGGAACAAAATGAAAGAAGAAGGAAAAGTAATAAGGAATAAAGCAAGACTTGTGTGCAAGGGATATGCTCAAGTTGAAGGGATAGTCTTTGAAGAAAACTTTGCACCAATTGCAAGACTTGAAGCAATCAAAATGTTTCTATCATTTTCAGCATATAAGGGATATAAAGTGTACCAAATGGATGTCAAATTTGCCTTCTTAAATGGAACTCTTGAAGAAGAGGTCTACATAGAGCAAACTAAATGATTTCAGCTACATGAAGATGAGAGCTTTGTATGCAAGTTGAAAAAGGATTTGTATAGTCTAAAGCAGACACCTATAGAATGGTATTCTAGGTTGGATAAGTACTTACATCAACAGGGATTTAAAAATGGATGTGCTGCTAGAAATTTTTACACCAAGGCAGATGGAAATAATATGATCATAGTAGTTGTGCATGTAGATGACATAATATTTGGAGGCAATAAGATTTCCCTATGCAAGGAGTTTGTTGATCAAATGCTGAATTTGAAATGTCCTTGATTGGTGAGTTGTTATATTTTCTTGGTTTGCAGATTTCTCAGTTAGGTAAAGGTATATTTATATCACAAACCAAGTATGCCAAAGACATGTTGAAGAAGTTTCAGAAGGAGGAAAACAAACCGGTTAGTACTCCAATGGTGATAGGATGTAAGCTGAGTAAGGATGATGAATCACCTAGTGTAGATCAGACCTTGTATAGATCAATGATTGGAAGTCTATTGTATCTCACTTCCTCAAACCAGACATAGTTCAAGCAGTATGCATGGTGGCCAAGTTTCAAGCAACTCATGAGCAATAACATGTCAATGTAGTCAGAAGAATATTCAAGTATCTGCAGGGAACAAACAATTATGGCCTATGGTATGCAAAGAATGGTTAGTTCACTCTACAAGCCCACACTAATGTTGATTGGGCTTGTTGTGTGGATGACGGGAAGAGCACCAATGGTGGAGCTTTCTTCCTTGGAGATAGGTTAGTATCATGGCACAAAAAAAAATAGGAATCCATTTCATTATCAACTACTGAATCATAATACATTGCTACTATAACATGTTTCTCTCAAGTGTTATGGATGAAGCAAACATTCAAGGACATTCAGGTAGAATGTTTATACCCTATAACTATCATGTGTGACAATTCAAGTGCTATAAATATATTAAAGAACCTTGTCATGCATTCTAGGACAAAGCACATTGCCATGAAGTATCATTTTCTCACGGAAAAGGTTACAAAAAATGAGGTAAAAGTTGAATATGTGTGAACTGGTGAATAAGTAGCTAATATCGTCAATAAGCCACTGCCAAAAGACAACTTTGAATATTTTAGACAAAAATTGGGTGTTGTCCCACCCTCTTTCACCACTTAAGCATTTTTATTTTTTTTAAGCCTGTGGTTCAGGGGAAGCATATTGTTTTACTCTTTTTGTCTTTGAACCTCATGCTTGGCATAGGGGGAGAAGAACAGGTGTAAGTGTGTTGTTTGTCTAGCCCTTTTTCCATTGTTGTCAAAGGGGAGGACGATTAGTGTGGTTGACATCAATGCCAAAGGGGGAGATTGTTGGCATCAGATTGTCATTGATGACAACATTTAAAAAAGAAAGTGTGTAGAGGTGATATGTGCCACAGAGAGTAAGTGCACTTGTAGGTGCAAAGTGTTTTATTAGGATGTGAAATTGGATAAAGGAGACATAGGTCAAAGTGTGGTGAAATGAATTAGGCGAGCTGATCTGAATCAGAATAAGTATGGTTGCAGTTTGACTAACATGTCGTGTTAGTCACACTTTTCGCAACAATATGCGAATAACACATCATGTTATGCTATCGCTATTTCACAGTGAGCTCTCTACATTAACAAATGGCTTCTGCGAAACAGCAACAAGAGGTTGGATGTGCATAGCATGCAGGTTTCTAATCTTCACCATCACCTAGTAAGGTTTATGCACTCACTAACGAGCTTTGTGAAACTAGGCATAATGTGCATGTTATTGATTGTCCACTCTCTTTGCCATTTTGCGGTCAACACTTTTTATTGACTAGGACCTTTTGCGAAACCATGAAGTGCTTCAATTACTACAGGAGTTATGTGTTGGGGCCCACTTTGTCTTTGTGCTCATTGGCATCCAGCCGGTGCACGTTTATTGGTCCACCTTGTTTGAGAAGGAAAAATGTTGGCTCATCGTGATTGGTTCGTAATGATGATGTGTTCATGTGGAGCCCACAAGAAATATTGATGGCTTTCACCATCTTGTAGATTGATTGCTAAGAATGAAGTAACTGCTTGCGATATCGTCAATGTGGAAAATGTAATCGTAGGGAAAGAAAATGTGAAGCAAATAGCATCCCCTACTATCCCGCGGCAATTAAAGGCTCAGTGAAACGCTCTTGTAGGGTAACACATGTGTGAAGGAAGAGGTAGATATCTCTATCCTGCGATGTAGAAGATCAAAGACTAAAGGCACTACGGGGTAACAACCATGGTGTTGATACCAGTACCCCGCCATCCCACAACGATAGAGAATGAAGAAAAGGTGATTGTGGGGAAAGGAAAGAGTGAGAAGGTAGAAGTATCCCGCTATCTCGCAACATGCAAATAGATTGAAAATAATCTTGTGGGATAAGAAAAAGCAAGTTGTTGCGAATCCTATCATCTCGTGGTGACCATGTTTGAGGTCGGTGTGACCTTTTGAGAAGATTTCTAACGCCATGTTTGCATGCTGGTTGACACATAGGTCCACGTGGCTATTTGACCAAGTGATTTGGAAATCGAATGAGAAGATTTTAATAACTCCTGTACATGTTGATTGATACAGAGGTTTTTAGCGATAGCACATAATGTGCGTGTTTGTCAACCTAGAAAAATGACAGCGCAATCAAATGCCACAGTGACATCTTTAATCAAATCTTGTTGGTCATGAATGGTCCATATTCAAAGATATTGAAGAACGTGTTTTGGCATGTCAACAGTTCCAATCTAGTAAGATCAAAGTGCAAACCGACCAAATGGACGCTCCTAGGGCTGCTTAGAAAAATGTGTGGATCATTTTGTTGATTACGATGCAAACTGATTTTGTCTGATTAGTGTTGGGTTATCGTCTAGCCGACCTTATGGAGGTGGATGTAGAGTATATGTGTTGTTGAAATAGTAGTTTTTGATATAGAGTATGCTGATGAATTGCAAATATAGAGTAGTGGAGAAACAAAAAAAAGGGTCCCATAGAAGAAATTTTTTGCAGGTACATTCAACATGACGTTGTTGTAGAGCTATTGAAGTGCAGAGAGAGGAGAGAGTTTTGTTGCATAGAGAGAGACAGAGAGAAAAAAAAGAAAAGAACATAAGTGAGTAGTAGATATCAAAGATTAGATAGCGAAGAGACAAGGTAGATAATACAGTAGGTTAGTCATACAAAGTTGGACAGAGAAGGAAGACTGGTTTATAGACACAGGAAGACATAATTTGTAAGTGTTACAAAACACATTTGTAACAAGGTTTTTCACAACATTAATTTGATATTATTGTATTTCTCTGAGAGGGTTCTTAAAGTAGGGGTAGGTGCTCCTGGAGCAGGTTCTCAAAATCATTAGGGGTTGGTGCTCCTTGGGTTGGTGCCCTAAAACTTATTGTAGTCAATGATTTATTTGTGAGGTTGGATTGGAGCGGTATACTCCAACAACATTTCTCATCGAGGTTTTTCCCACATTGGGTTTTCCTCGTATATCTCGTGTCATATGCTTGCCTTATGTGTGTGCATGTTCTTATTTGATTCACATCTTTAGTATTTGCAAGTTTTTAAAGATACACTGATTCACCCCCCCTCTCAATGTCCTATTGTGTTCCTTAAAATAGTGTGTTACTTTTACAATCCAATACCATTTAAACTCTACTTCAAATGTAAATTCAACTTTTAAATAATTGACAAGAATAAAATAAATGCAATCAAGCATATTGCAAATCTAAAAAACATGTTGTAGGGAGATCACATGATTTTATACAAATTCTAAAATATATTATAATTCTCATTTATAATAGAAAACAATCAATCTACAAATATTATTTATTGAGTAATCATTTGATCATCAATAACTAAAAGTTCATTGATATTAAAATTCTCATTCTAACAATACAATATTATAAGACAAAGAAAATTATATTATTATAATAATTCAAAGACATGTATTGTGAAATAGTATGAGATATATTCTTAAATATTGTAAGAAACAAACAATCAATAATATTTTTACATTTACTTCATATAAATTTTTTAGAAATGAAACAATCAATAACAATTTTACATTAAATTCATATAATAAATAACCGTGTCTTCTAAAAAATTCTAAATACTAAAGGAAAATGTCAAGAGGAGTTCCTTGGACTTGATCATTGATATAGTCTTTGTAAAGAAAAGGTTTATAACGATGTGGATAGTTTTCATCTATGAGCTCCTCTGGTACACTTACCTCCTTTTCATTTAGGAAACTCCAAAAGAAACCAACAAAGAGTCAAGGCTTCTTCCCTTCATATTCTACATGATGCTTTGCACTCCAACATCTATCATTGCTCCAAATCTATAATAAAAAAAATCACCCTTCATCTTAAGCAAACAATTTAACTAAACTAGCTTTACAAAAACTCTAGAACTAGTCTACCTTTAGAGCATCACCAATGATCACAGTTAATGATGTAGCCAAAGGTTTTATAGTAAACCAATCACCTTGTTTGGAGCATATTTCTAGACCACCCACTTGGTCATTGTATAAGATTGTGATCACACCCCAATCTATGTGCTCCTTGTAATGATTGTTTGTGCTCTCTGAGTAATAACTGAGACGAAGAAAAGCCTCACATTCTACAAAATCAATTTTGAAGTATTTGTTGAGGCCCAGACCATGAAGAATCAGTTTTATTAGGGAATTTGCGATCAACCAACTTCGAACTATATGTTCTTATGTTGTCACTATACAACACACCACAAAAAATAAATTATCTATTAATTTTGCATATCAGTACAATATTTTAGTGTTATGATGAAGATGTGATATCACAAGTTCATTTCATATAAGGTTACAATTTTTTTTCTTCATTTTATATTTGTGAAAAATATGAGTTAATTTTAATTAAAGTGACGGTTAACAAAATTAAAGTATACAAAATATTACACAGTGCAAACCAGAAAAGAAAAATACAAAATAAATGTATACAAATAATTAATAATAAAGTTTAGATTCATCATAAAAAATATAGGGAAATTAAATATTTTTAAATAAATGTTTAAATAAAAGAATTAAATTTTCAAATAAATGGATCAATGAAAGAAATAAAATATATGAGTTTCTAGTCTTGATTTTGATGTGAAGTTTTTGTTTAGGTGTAAACAAATATTAGTTTTCTAATGTCTTAACATTTTATTCTATTAACCAACAAATCAAATCTCATTGATTTTTAGAGTGTAGTTTTTTTTGTCTTAATATTTTGACATCTAAATGTTGTAAGGACTAGTGGTGTTTACAATCATCTTAAAGGAAAGCATTGAATTTTTAAAAAATAGGTTTTTTATCAATTAAACCCCTAGATGGAAAATATTTTTGGCTCTAAGTGAAGGGTCAAAGATAGCAAGCAAGAGTGAAACATTCCTAGGACTATATCATAGACAAGAAAATGTAGAATAGATTCTCCTTTGAGTTCTTAGATCTAGATTTTCTTCTTGTGTTCCAATATTCCAATATGATTCCAAATGAGTTAATAAGATTCTTTAATTAGAAGAATTGAGCCTACCAATCAAAAAATTGTGTGGTAAATCAACTAATAATGATCAATGAAATGGTTATCATGGTGGGAATTCCATTTTTAAATTTTAAAAGTTGGTGATCAAATCTATAATTGTAGAAGTGATCTAGACCTATTCCACACCTATGGATTTGGTCCAAAGTGATGAAAAATGGTTTTAGGGATTAGTGATGTAAATATGATGACTAGTAATAAATGAGATTGGTGTGTGAAGTAATAATCAAAGTGGGTCCAAATCATAATAAGTTTTAATAATATATAAAATAGGAATATAATAGATGCCCCTAGTTTCACAATATAGATATATTTTCACCAAAATTAAACCCCTCAACATGAGAATATCCCTTTGTTGTTACTACTTCCTTCTACCTTTCCAACTATCCATTTTCTCTAAGTTTCGTTTTAAGCATTTTCTTACAATTAATAGGTTTCCTTCTCTTAAAGAAACTCAACTAGATCTTGAGTTTTCTATCTACCCAAGACCATGATTTCATCTTCCATTGCCTCATCCAAAGAGTCATGCAACTTCAAAGAAAGAGATTTGTTGATATATTTAGGTTCATTACCAATAAAAAATAAAGTAAATACATAATGAAAATTTGGTGGGCTATACCTTTCAACTAGTTTATGTTTCCTTGTGGACTTTCTTAAGGGTTAATAAAGTAAGAGGATTCTCTTCTTCTTCTTCTTAACGCTTTGAATTTTGTGCTTCTTCCTTTACATCCTTTGTCCAACCTATTAATCTTCCAACTATGTATCTTCCTACTTATTTATTTTTGTTTCAAGATGCATGATCATCTTTTTCTTTTCTTTTAGTTGAACTTGATTAGACTTAACTCCAAGTTACCTAAAAAATTACATTTCTAAAATATACCATTTTCAATATTAGAGGATTTCAATGATTTTAACCATTAACATTACTATTTCAACCAATGAAAATAATTACATTTCTAAAATATACCATTTTCAATATTAGAGGATTTCAATGATTTTAACCATTAACATTACTATTTCAACCAATGAAAATACATTTATCGACCTTGTAATCCAAATTAGATCACTTTCATTTATGCACATGAAAAAATTCTCACAATAAAAAAATCTAATGTGTAAATAAAGAGTTTCTTACTAGTCCACACTTCATACCATTCTATTAACTAGAAAAAACAAATGTATTTATTAATCAAACACAAAACAATACTTACAACCTGAATCCATAAAAAAGGATTTAAATAAATAATACTCAATATAATTTTAGATCTTTTTATTAATGGCATTGCTTTGTAATAGATAAAAATATATACTTTACAGAAATTTTAGATACCACTTCATACATAATTGTAGTGCTTTTGATCAACATATTTGGTGCACAAATTAACCCCTACCCACAACCCAGTAGCTAAAACCTCAAAATAAGAAATACCCAAAACAACCAGAAAAGAAATAGCCAAAAGAATGAATACATTATCAAACCCTAGATGATTTCCCATGGAAAAACATCCAGTTAAATAGAATTAAATTTAAACTAAAATACTGCCTAATTGAAATGATAAAAATGAATTTCAGATTGCAAATGTAAAAGATCAAACAAATTGCAAGACATACCAAAATTCAGCATTTCCTTGCGGCCATAGCTTTTGTGCGTATTTGGTAAGTGATTCAGAGGTTAATACTGCTGGATAACACATGGCCTCCCCAGATGAAAGATCAGCGGCCTTCGAATACCCATCAAACGGAAGACAAACGGCTCTCTCTTTTACTTGGGTTGGAAGACTGAAAAGATCTCGAGAAACTGAGTCCACTGTGTTTACAAGCTCCTCTTCTACTCCATGATTCACCACACGAAAAGCTCCCCATTGTTGGGCAGCTTCTTTTACTTGACTGCACAGCCTCTGAAGATCAAGATCACCTTCTTTTAACTCAGATCGAAGAGCAGAAAGATCAATTAATGGGAGCTCAGCCTCTGGAAAAACCATAGTCGGTGAGACAGATGAAATAGAAATGATTTTCTTTTGGTGAGGGGGATAAAATGTAGCTGGCAATCACGTGTCCCTGCTGGTATAATTGAGGATAAAATATTAGTTGGTCAAATGATGATGAAATAGAAAATATTAAGCGGTTAATAATGATGTGTCCATTCCTTAGATGTGAGACAGTTGTCTTGCAAAACCTATCAAAAACTGTCAATATTTCGGATGGTCGTCGAGTCAACACTACTTCCATATGTCATCTCTTGCTTTTGTGCAGCTGCCAAACATACTGCTCTCCATATGCACTTGGCGGATTGTGCTATGCCCATCGTCTGTCCACAAAGAGGAGAAAAATCCTAGAAAAAAAGTAGAGCATACTTTATTCTGAAATTGTACTTCAAAAGATTATGTTTACCCGAAGAAACAAACAAGAAGATATAGGACTGCAATACGTACGATATAAACATCATATCTCAATTTTAGAGGCTTCAAGCTTCTCCAATCAATAATTATTATTAAAACAAGATATAAGACTGCAATAATTATTGTTTTATTATTATTAAAACAAGATATAAGACTTCAATGCATATGATATAATATTTTTGAGTCATTATTCTTTCTTGCTAGATTTGAAAGGGAAAGACTTGGACAGACACATGGTTTATGCTCGAGTTGGTCTGAACTACCTCAAATGGCAGTTCCTAGGAGAAAACCCGGAGGTTCAGGACAAAGAGGAAGACCTCTTCCAATTTGCTAGACTCAATAGAATCCTGCACCTAAAAGCTGCAGACGAAGAGCCCCAAGACGACCAAAATTGCCGAGGTGGATCAAGGAGAGGTCGTCGAGACTTTGGTCATGGTCGTGGCCGTCCTGCAGTCAGAGGCCATGGAAGAGCGAGAATTGATCCGCCCCAGTTACAGTGCAAGCTAGGCTTTCTTATTTGATGCTGTGAATTTTTTTTCTTGAAGCTTAATCTAAGACTGTCTATAGTTTATTTTGGCTACTTATAAATGTTTAAAATCTCTATTATCTAGGCAGTTGGGAATCTGCCATATAAACTTTTATAGTTTTATTATCTTAAGACTGCATAATTTCGTTGGGTTTTTAAAAAAATAGAGGATAATCATAATGTTTATGGTTTCCTGCCTGTTTGGAAACCATTTTTTGTTGGAACCACTCAGCTATGAGGATACTGTAATTAATTCAAAATAATATAAATCTCCATTCTGCCTCTACCGATCGAAAAAAAAAAAAATGAATCATTCTTAAAGCAGTAAATCTCCTCCTCCTCTTCTATCAAAATCAGCTACTTCGAACACTTCAAAATAAATGCACCATTCTATATAAATATAAACTTCCAGGTAACTTTGTAATTTACAATCTTTTATAAATGCACCATTCTATATAAAATCTTTAAGAAATCAAAATAAGTGGGTCGCTTGGCTCTACACAATATAAGACACTACACTATATAAGAAAATCTTATAAATTTAAAGGTTTACAGTCATGCAACATTGCCTTCATACAGTTGTCAAAAGGTCCGGCTACAATTATTTTTATTTTTTTTAGGTGTTACAATTTAATTTATAAATTTAGTTTCTAATCATGATTTTCCCTATTAATATTGGAATAAGTTGTTTATTTGATGATTTTATTTCTCTATTTTGTTTCTCAGATGCAACTACATTAATATAACTGGCTAAATGAAAAAAAGAGAGGAGAATTTGACAAAATGAACTTAAAAATTTATATACAAAACATAAGTGAAAGGAGTTTAAATTTTCAGTGGTGGAATTTTTTAGTGCAATGTTTGACGAGTTAGGAAAATATAAATAAAAAGAGTTTATATTTTTACTGGTGGAATTATTATATTTTTTTAAATTTGTTTTTAATATTTTTTAATAAATTTGAAACATCTGTATGCTATATTTTTTCATTTAAACGTCATGAATAATAAATTTAGTAAGCTCACCATTATAATATAATAATAATTATTAAAATTTATAATATTTCTAAACAATAAATAAAAATGAAAGTTCAATAATTATCTTATATGTTAGATAGTTGATAAAATTTTAATTTATTTTCTAATATTTAAATAATTATATTATTATAATAAAATCTAATTTAATTTTAAAATTAAAAATTCAATAAATAAAAAATAAATTGTATATTGAAAACTTTTAAAAATTTAAAATTTATTTTAATAATTTTTATAATGTAAAACTAAGGGGAATATATATATACTAATACCAAATCTTAAAAATGTAAAATTTAACCATATTAATGTAGTTAATTTTCATTTTTAATATTTTAATTAAAATTATAATTTTAAATTTTTTTAAATATATATTATTATTTTAAATATATTATATTTAATATTACATATTGTATTCAATCTTAGCTGTGTATTATTGACCAAAAAAACTAACACATTCTATTTTATATTAAAAATTATTAAAAATAAATATAATATAATATATAATTAATCTCTTTATAATATATATAATATACATACTATATTAGCTATAATTACTATTATATATAATAATTTCTAACAAAATATCTTAAATACTATAATTAATATATACAACACTCTCTTTCTCTCTCTCACTCATATAGATTGTTTTCTTTTTCTATTTGGTACCTTCCACACCTATTCAGCATACCCATTGAACACCAAGGTGCAATTTCTAGTATAAGCTCTTCCATTCAAGACGAGAGAATAAAATATTAGTTCATCAAATGCAAGTGGATTAATCATACAATGTTTTATAGGGAGGCTCATTATTTTTTATAATATAGGTGTCCAACTTAGAATTTGAAGAGCGTTTTGTCTAATCCTCTAGGTTGCATGAATATCTAAAGATGCCCTAGTCTTGATGCGGCTAGTTAAAGCAAATTTTGAACTTGCATTTGTTGACTATGTCTTTTAACAACTTAACCAATTGGTCTACGTCTGGGTACATTCATTATTAATGGACCTTCATGAAATCTATGAAAATATTAATATCTATAGACATGTTTGTAATTCTATGAAAAATTTGTAGATGAATTTGTACTTTTTTCTTTGGGTGTAAAGGAAGGTAAAAACATGATTGAATTGTTAACTAATATGTGTATGTTTTTTAATGAATGATTTATATCATGTGATTTATTTGGAAGTGGAAGAGACATTATTTATAACGATTTCTCTTTCCAATAAGAGGAATTATATATGATTCCAATGCTTTGAGTCATCTAGGTTCTTTAAGGCTCTCTTATTTGATGGTGAGGGAAACAAAATTCATGTCAAGACTTGATATTTCAAAACATACCTTCCAAATAAGGACTATTGGTCCCCAAAAGCTTAGAAACTCATAAAGCGAAGGCATTTCTTCTCCACATCCTTGTTTAGATGCATCTTTGCCTTCCTTGGTAGCTTTTATTTCAATCTAATTATCGAACTTTCATGTATCTCCATGTGATTCCTTCTCTCATTTTTAGGCACAATTTACCACCTTTAGATCCTCTTGAACATCTGGAATATGATTATACATGTAGTAAGCTACAATAACCTCCCTCTTTTGTCACCAAGAATCAAAGGTTCAAACAATCAAAGATTCTCAATATTCACCATGGTGGGACTTAAAAATTCATGCCTGATTTTTGAGGGTCCATGTAAAATTTTGTTCAAATCCACTTAGTTTTGACCCTGTGTGGTATGCCTAAGTTGTTCAATTTGACCACTTGTATTTTTGAGCCTATTGATTGTCACAAATTCTCTTGCAGGATTATTATACGCCTTATAGAGGTGTTATGTTCCTGTTTAAAGCTTCCCTAGATTAAATTTGATGTGTTTGTGAAGTCTCCTTTAGAGGTCTTAAGATTAGTCTGCATTTTGCACCTTTTTGCATTTTCTGAGTAGCCTTGTTTGAGGCATTATAACTTTGTACTAGTTGACTGCCAAGATAAATGAAGAGTTGTTTGTGTTTCCCTGCTATTTTTTTAAGCCCTATGCCAAGTGGCCAAGTCCCATCAATCAGTTTGACAAGTTTTCAAAGATAAATCCATTTGCAAAAAGTTCAGTTCTGAAACTGAATATTGTTAGACAACAATTTGAAGGCCACTTTGAAAATTTATATTTTGCGTCTAGTTGACCTGCACTTCAAATCAATTGTACCCCATGATCCTCTGTAAGATTATCTGCTACTTTCCAGATTTGTAGCCCCCCAACTCATCATTTGACCACTTTTTGAAGCCCATTCCAATGAACATTTTTAGGGTTCCAGCATCAATAACTTCAGTGTTTTCAGAAGAGCTAACTTCGAGGGTGAATAACTTTCACATGTGACCTAGTGAGGTCAAACCCTCTTGCACACTCATTCAGGGTATATTCATCTACCAGTGTGCAAAGTGGCAGCTCATGAAGTGGTGATTTGATATTTTTTCAAATCAGGTTTTAAGTGCTACTTAGGTTGATTTAGTAGTTTCAAATTCAGAAATGTCTAAGTAGGCAACTTTGGGCGTTAATAACTTTTTCTTCAGATATCATAATGACGATTTGTCTGATACTATGGAATCTTCATATTACAGTCTATAAGTGTGCTAGGTTTCAGGCCTTGATCAGGTGTTTGAGTAAGTTTTTGAAGCTAGTTCCGAGGGCTGCTAAGGTGTTTTGGGCCAGATTTCAAAGTTGTAAAAACGTTAAGGTCAATATCCCGAATTCAATTTCTCATGCCTCGAGTGTTTCCAATCAATGCTTTCTTCGACTAATGATAGGGCGCAGTAAAGTTAACCAAAAGTGACAAATAATATTCTGTTTGCTATCTACAAGGTAAAAATTATCCATTTGGTTTAGAAGTGACAAATCCAAATTCATTTGGATAATTAGAAAACGGGGTAAGAGCAAATGAAGTTAAAATACCAAAGTTTCTTACATATGGTTTGAGAATTTATGCTTTTAAGATATTGCCACGGGCTAAAGTTTTCATTGATGCTTCTGGCGGGCTATATTCCTCAAGCAAATAAACATGATGGTGGGCCCCATTTTTAAAAGGAAAATGAGGGAGATTTGAAATTTTTTAAAAGGGGTTCTTTAAAAATTGTCCCTTTATAACACACCCGTCAGAAAGCACGCGGGATAGGGGATAAGGAAGGCTCAAATTCCTCCTTATCCCGCGCATGAAACAAAGACGAGAATTTGGGGGAATATGCTGAAGAAAGACTGTGAAAAGACATGGTTTTGGAGAGCAAATGGAGATACACGCATGATTGAGCATACTTATCTCTCCTGGATAAAATCGGTTCACTAGCTAGATTTATTGCTATGATGGCAGACCACTGCAATATCTTGTGATAGAAACGCAAAGAAGCTTTAGAATACAATTTGGACTCTAGCGAAGCATTTGAAGGTTTTGCCAAATGTGGATGCAGCCCGATTTATCTCCGGTGCAAGAATATATAATGGAGGTGAAACTGCAGATCAAACACACAGTGTACATGGTGTTGATTGAAAGCATTAAAGGAGGGCCAGCCTTAACCAGCACACACTAAGCTTTGACTGCTTAGGTGGCTGGTGTCGGCCCTTTTACTCCGTTACTTTTCTCAGCACCTGTTTCCGTTATCCCGTTAACCGCTACAGTCAGCAGCTAGTAGAAACTCACAGCTAGAAGCCCATAGTAAATTGAAATTCAAAGGTTCCTGCGCTGCAGAAGATGGGACGTGCTTTGTCATTGCACGGATGCCCATACACCCACTCGTTGTATATGAAACTGTGTTCGATAAACTTGAATTTCGAATTTGAATCTGCAACTCCCACCCAATCCATTGAAAGGAGCAACAGCAGGATTTCCTTACATCACAACCATAATGTTCTTTTTAACTCTGCAATTCCAGGGGAGGGATTCATTTTTCAAGAATCATAGGGATTTGCCTGTGGTAAGACAAACTGGCCAGTTTCAACATGCTCTTAGGTAAAGAAATAGTTTACGATGCTCACATTACCAGCTTTAACGCCATTCTGGTATATGATCTTATAGAACTGTTATTGATTACTGCATTAAGTTTTCAAGATTGTGCAGGTTTCCATACGCTATTGGATTATCTTCCTGAGATGTGGTAAATGTTAGCGCGGCTTTTGCAGGGGCTCGTATGATTTTATAAGCTGCTAAATGCAGTTGGGTAGATAAACAAAGAAAAATCATATATTGGTGTTTTTTAATAAATGACAATATTCATATATGATTATAAAAATATATTCCATTTTTTATTGGATACAAAATAAATATATTAAAATCATTTTGGGGATAGTTATCCATTCATTTGTATATATGTGTATATAAATTAAATACAAATAATTTCAAATCATTTTTACATAGATAACATATTGATTAGTATAATAAGTTGAATCTGCTTTTTGATGTTTTTTTTTAAAAAGGGAATCTTTTTGCCTAATAAATAGAACTTGTCATTTTCTTATAGTTTATCAAATGATTTAAGACTAAAACTAAATGCCACAAACTCCATGTTAGTTCTAACTTGCAAAAAAAAATCTCTTTGTGCACCTCAAATTAAAATATTTCAACCTTAGGTATACCTTCAAACTAAAGTGCAACATGTTGATCTTCAAGTTCAGTTAACCTTTGTATTCCACTTAACTCCACATACTCATTAATGTCCCAAATTAAAGACTGACTCATAGGCGAAACTAGTTCACAATTAGTAAGTGAATTATAACCTCATCAAACTAAAATGCCTCACATTCACTGGTATACTCATTAAGTTCTTCGACACAAGGATACCCAACACATATTCTTATTACATGCACTAATAGATTACCCCATTCTTGAATCAAGTCCATATATATATATATATATATCATCAACATGCAATTTAGAAATTTAAGGCACTTCAAGGGAAAAGACCAAACTCTTCATATTGACTCATAAGCCCTCAAAATTGGAAATTTTAAACACTTAGAGACAACAAAGACCTAAAGAAAAGATGGAACGCAACACTAATAATGAGTGTTTAAGAAAAACTATTGATAACTTTTGTGGAGGGTTGATTATACTTGCCTGGTGATGCCTTTATTTTTTCAGCTACAATATGAAATGTTTCACATATCTAGGCATGAATTGGCCTCCAGCTCTTACACAACTATGATCAAACCACCAAAAAATAATTATTAGAAGAAGAAAATTATAGGTAATACAAGCATGATCCATGCTCATCCACATTTTCAATTATGTCATTGATCCTTGGAGTGATATGATGTAAATTTTAAAGAATGTTTGTATGTCTCTTTAAACATGTAGGAGATAGAAAATATTTATAGCCCATACTTATAGTTTCAACTTAGTCATAAACCACCGCAAGTGATTGAAAATTAAAAAGAAAAGAGCCTAATCAAGATTTGTAGGCTTAAGCTCCTTTAGAAAAATGTTTACCCCATACTCAAAGGATTGACAAAACATGTCAGTACAAACTAATACATGTAGCCTCTCTTCCTAAGGGATTTTAGGAGATGGAGTTACACCTTTTTTTAAAATATAAAATTGACTCTCCCTTTTGCTTTATAATGCTTATTAGGTCTTTGACAAGAAAGGAAAGGTCATCAAAACATTCATATTAGTTAATAAAGTATGCAATAAGATCCTCATAGGAAGAAAAATGATAGTCTAAAGATCTTCTCAACCATTCATTTTCATACCCACATAAAGAGCTAACAAACAAATTCATCCACAAATATTTTGGTTCTATCTTAAACTCTTCCATCAAATTATCAAATGATTTACTATGTGCATACCCTTGTGAATCATTATGCCCATCACACTTAAGAAACTAGTTTTAGACCTCTCTTGAAATCAGACTAATGTTATTAGGCACCCAAGAAAAAAATTCATCCTTTAATAATCAAAATTAGAATTATTATTTATAAATGTATGACAAAAGTTATTTTATTTTATCATTCGAAGGATACCTATATGCGATATAATGCATTTTTTGAGATTTTTTTAAAAATGCTTTTTTGCTAGTTTCTTGACTAGTTTTCATTTTCTATAATGGAGCTATATTCATTATAAAAAAATTAAAATAATTTTAATGAAAAATATATTATACTTTTTAAAAATACTAAGATTTAGATAATTACAAAATAAATGGTATTAATGATTTTATCCAATCCACCATAATGTGAGGTAAATTTACTTTTTTGTCAATATTTTGATAGTTATAGATGCGATTCTATTGATATTTAATCCTAAAAGTTTTTTATTCAAGGGGTTTTTATCTAACCCTCTTAAATCAAACCCTCTTCGATGGAACTCCTCTAGAATTAAATCGTTATTTTTTTAATTACTAATTCAATGTTTGATTGTAAATAAAATGTTGTTATATTTTTTCAGTTGCATAGAATGGTTGTATATCATTGCTTATAAATGAAATTCTCTTGAAAATTTGTGTCACTTTTGTAAATGATTATGTTTATACTTTTCCTTTTCTTACAATATCTTGTCTTTAGATGCATTTTTTGATTCAATGGATTTAAGTGCATCTTGATCAATGCATTTCTTCTTAAAATATGCTACATATGATCTATTATTAAATTAAAGATTTTTATTATTATTATGGGATGTTGGATGCCTTCTTCTTTGTCATGTTTTGATTAGGTAAAAGAGGGATAAGCCCATACCACAACAAGCTGCCATAGGGGCACGCCAAGGGAAGAGTTCACAAGTAGTGAGATGACCCATAAAACACCAAAGAAGGAAGACCCTTTTTTGAAAAAAGCTTCTAACCAGAGCCACAATCGGCAGGAACCAAAATCCTGAGCACACAAATCTACGTAATTAGAACAAAGGGGTTTAGGAATGCACCCCAAACCTTTGACTAGGAGCCACACCTTTGACTAGGAGCCATCCGGCCTAAGATTTGATAACCAATATGAATACGAGGTTGACCAATTTGCATTAAAAACTAGGGCAATTAACCACCACATGTCTCATTTCCTAACATCTTTTGCATAAAAAAGAATCTCTCATACTCCAAGAGTTGCTTCCACAATCGGTCAATATCCCACAAGAATGCAGGCATAGCTAGCATGTATAAAAGCAAGCAAAACTTGTAGAATCTCTTGAAGGGTATATTTTTTGCAACATGAAATTAAGGTGAAGAATCTAGCTCCTACGCAGGATTGCAAGCAATGCACAAATGCCTTCGACACAGGTTTGATGTTGTTGGGGGTTGAAGTCACCATAGACGCCTATGTGGGATTGCAATGCACAAATGAATTGCCCTCTTCTTTTTTTTTAAGTAATGGTCGTTGTCGTCGGAATTACTACGAACTTGTGCACTTTTTTGAAAAAAAGAAAATTTTCATTGCTAATGCCTTCTTCGTCGACACCAAATGGCAAATTGCTGTCGGAATTATGACAAATTCGAGCATTTTTTCAAAAAAAAGTCAAATTTGGTCACAATATACCTTCTCTGTCAGAAATCTCAGTCGGAAATCTAGTCCAAATGTATTAGTGTTAGAAGCTCTAGTTCGACTCCATGATTGACCACACAAAAAGCTCCCCATTGTTGAGCAACTTATTTTACTTGATTGCACATCTTTTGAAGATCAGGATTATCTTCTTCCAACTCTGATCGAAGAACAGAAACATCAATTATTGGGAGCTCAACCATAGTCCCTGGGACAGATGAAAAGTTTAACACAGTTGGGTTAGGATTTAAGATGATGAAATAGAAATTAGGCTTTTCCATGAGATAGAGATTACTTTATTTTCTCTCCAATAATTCTCTGGGATGTGATTACTATTTTAGGGTTTATGATGATGAATAAGGAAGTATACCTCTTGAAGATGAGAAGATTTTTTTGGAAGTGATTACTGTTTCTACTCTCCAATAATTCTCTCATGCTAGAAAATTATGCTATTGTTGGCAGATATGTACCGACTCTATTAAATATCTTTACAACTTGTTTACAATGGATTGAGAGAAATAACTCTCACTGGGATAGATGAAACAAAAATTACTTTGTTTGGGTGAGAGAGACTAAGTGCAGCTGACACTCACTTGTCGTTGCTGATATAAGCTTAATTAGAAACTCATCAAGTAAGGGGTATTTCTTCTCCACGTCCTTATTTAGATTCATCTTCACCTTGCTTGGTAAATTTTTCATTCAAAATAATTAACCAAGTTTTGTGGATCCCTATGCGATCCCTTCTCTTATTTCACTAGAATCAAAGTGTCAAACAATCAAAGATTTTCAATATTCTCCACAAGATAAATCTTAATTACTAATGCTAATTATTTGTTTCATTAGATTCTATTAACCAACTTTTGCATCATTATTACTAGATACAAATTATCCAAAAAACAACCCATTCATATCCATCTGATATTAGTTTTAGCCTCAAATTGAAGCTTACTGAAGAGAGAACGTCAATTTTTTTTTAACAAACCCACCTTTGGTGTTATCCCCTTAAACTCTCCCCCAATGGACTTTTGTTTATAATAGTGTGACTCCTCGACTACTTCCAACAAATTTAATTTAACAATATCCCAAAACTCTTTAAAAAGCTCTATCGGGAATCCATCTAGATTAGGAGCTTTTCCTTTATTCATCCCAAAAACCACCTCTTCTAGTTCTGATAGAGAAATTGGGTGATTGAGAGCTTCATTCATCTCATTGGTGACTAAAGAAGGAATGCAGTCTAAAATCAAATTTTCCTCATCTTCAACAAGAGGTGAGTCTTCATTAAATAAAGAATAAAAGAATTATGTAGCCTCATGAAAGATATCCTACAAAGATGTCAACTGAATCCCTATTGAGTTAACTAAAGCAAAAATGTAACTCCGAGTACTTCGATATTTTACATAATTTATGGAAAAAAGTTGTGTTCTTGTTGCCTTCCTAGAGCTAATCAATATGTGCCTTTTGCTTCCAAAAAGTTGAACCTCACAGAGTTTCCACTCCTCTAACTCCCTCACAACATGAGACTCAGCACTACCTAAAGCCTCCATGAAACTGTTATCTCGAATCTGGCAGGTGATATCATCCATATATGCTTGAATTGCCCTCTTTGAAGCATTAAAATTACCAAAGCACTACCTATTCTACCTTTTAAATTGATACTTCACAAACTAAAATTTCTTAGTATAAGTATAGATTGTTGCACAATAGGTAGGACCCTTGTGTCTCCACCATTGTCTCATTAAATCCTAGAGTGAATATTCTCAAAGCAACATGAGTTGAAACCCTAAATGGTGGTTTATTAATAACTCTAAAAGAAGTTGCTAAAAATTTAATTGGCCAGTGATCAATACCTCTCCAATCAAGGATTTCAAAACTAGTAGTCAAACTATCTCTAACCCAAAAGCCAGAGGAAAAAATCTATCCAACTACATAGGAATAGCTTCATCTCCATTCATCTATTATTCCAAGTATAGACCCCATTAGATGGTTTTAAATAAATTAAATTTACTAGCCCCATGATATTCTTATGAATAAGATTAGAAGTGTGATCCAACCTAGCCAACCCCCCGTTTTGTACTTCAAACTTATGTTCATAGAATTAAATACACCAACAAAAATCCAAGGAAGAAAACAAGCAAGAGATCGAACATACCTTATATGAGACCAAAGAAGATTTTTCCTATTGAGATCAGTCAGAGCATAAACATTAGTGATCAAAATTATTCCCCCAAATTCCAAGTTGGAGGCTGCCATAGAAATAGAAGAATGACTAGATATCCACCAAAGTGGGACAATCTTCCTTAAGTTCTAAAAAAGAGCAAGTCCTCCAAAATAACCAAGGGCCCTAATGATTTGACACTGACCAAACCACCAAATAGTAGGAGCACGCTGAAGCATGCCATCCATTGAAAGCTTAGTTTCTTGGATACAAACAATATGCATATAATGAATTGCAACCAAATCATGAACAACTTTTTATCGACGAATGGTATTCAACCCCCTTACATTCCAAGAGAGAATAATCATTGATGAAATTGGGAGAAATGGGCATCAATTGGCTTCACTAACCCAAATTCCACCAACATCTCTAGCCAATCTAACCTTCTCTTGATCCTTCTTACGACCAACCTTAGAATAATTCTTAGGAGGACCTTTTGTTTCTTTAGGGATCATTGTTGCAACCCTAGAGCCTAAGAAGAATCCTTTTCTTTAACATTATCCACCACCTTCTTAACCAAATCTACCAAAACAATATCATCGATAGTATCTATAGAATCACCTAGATTCGACATATTAAGACCCCCATAATGCAATTAGGGATCCTGCATCCCATGAAAAGAAATATTATCAAGAACAACCCCCTTGTCCTGCCCAACATCCATTCCCATGACAGTAGCTCCAAAAGTCAAATCCAGTGGAATCTCCTCTTTTGAGGCCAAAGTCTCCATTACATTGAATCGGTTCAAGCCCTCATCATTTTTTCTACCCCTGTAAGTCCTCTTCTATCCCCCCCCTTATTATGAAGCTTAATAGGCATAAAAACATCCTTATCAAAACAACCACCAGGTATAGGGGCTTTCCCTTTGACCCCTTTGTCCACCATTGGAGTTAAAAGGTATAGAAGGAGAACTATACACACTAGTAACTTTATTTACCCCAAGGCATTACCATTGAAGGTGTCCATACTGAATAGAATACAAAATGAAAATGAGATTGGACACAAACAAAAGCCTTAAAGAAGGAAATAACTCTAGGTAGAATGAGCTTCAACTCCTCATGTCATTGTATCTGAACCTTTTATAGATAGGTTCGTTATTACATGGATCTTTATGAACTCATGAAACATGAAAAAAAAATATAGACATGTTTGCAATTCCATGAAAAATTGTAAATCAATTTATAATTCTCTCTTTGAGTGCTTAAGGAAGGTAAAAGAATGATTAAGTTTGTTAGGACACAAATCCATTGTGTTAATTTTTCTTGAGTCCCTTCTAGTTTTTATCTAAGTTGTTAGTCCAGGTTCATAACTGACTTGAAATAATTAATGTGGTTTTATGTGTTTGTGTGTCCCCTTGTCTTGTGTTTTTTAAACTAAAAAAGGGGTAAAAATTTATTCAAACAGAAAGGAGAAAATACAAAGAGACGAGATAAAGAACTAGAGAACCCTATCACTATCCACTAACTGAACTAGCATAAGAACCATATCAAGAGGCAATTTCCCCCTATCCACTATATTCCAACCCAACATCTAATCTAAGGCCCATTTGGTCAAACAGTCAACAACACTATTCCACTCCCTAGGAATGTGTGTGAAAGTAACTGAATCCATAGAGATGCACAACTAAAGAATCTACCTGATAACTAAAGCCAAATGCCAACTAACATCCCCATGCTCTTGTCGGGTTAACAAATTCACCACCACCTGAAAATAAAAATCACAAATAATAATGTGTCGACCAAGGGAAGAACAATGCTGAATAGAATACAAAATGGAAAGAGCCTCCATTAAATTATTAGTATTAAAGCCCTTATAGACAGAGAAAATAAACTAAACGTCACCAAAACTATTCCGCCCATCTCCACCAATGCCAGCATGCCCAGGATTCCCCTGAGATGATCCACCAGTATTAATTTTCAACACACCAGAGGGAGGGGGTGTCCATCGACCCTCCTGGTTGATCCACCAAAAAGGATGTTTGTATCTACCTCTTCTGCCCTACCCACCAGACACTGGAGCACCCCCTTGAAGTAGAAGAGTAAGATGAGTGCAAATAACAACATCACCAGGATCCACACCACCAGTCAAATCACACTTAGCCACAATAGTCTCACGAAGAGAATGAATAATTTTCCACCATAAATGAATAGAATCCATCCTTATATCCTGAAAGATTCTTCGATTCCTTTCCAGGCAAACGTGCCAGATGATAAAAGAAGGACCAAGAGCCCAAGCAACATGAAGAAAAGGGGTACTAGCATGGGACTTGCAAAATAAAAATTTGGGTATTTATGTTTTCTTGAATATTTCGAGAGGTATTATTAGAAATGAGGTTCAACACTTTCATAGTTGATAGTGAAGAAAAACAACATTTCATTCATGTCAAGACTTTATATTTCAAATCATACCTATTAGAACACTTTTGAATTTAAAAAACTTAGAAAATCATCAAAAGTGAAGGCATTTCTTCCCATCATTTAGATGCATCTTTACCTTTCATAATTTTTTTTTTCAATCTAGTTATCCAGATTTCATGTATCCACATGTCATCCCTTCTCTTCTTTTTAAGATATAATGCCACTTCTACATCCTCTTCAAAATATGGAATACAATCATCAATAGTAGACTACAAATGATCTAGAATTTAAAATGATCCATATTTTTAAGTGTTTAATCTTCATTTCCTTCCCTTACAATCAATTGTTGCCTAGTGTTGCCCACACTTTTAGACATTACAAAGTTTAAAATGTTCCCCTGTTTTGAAATGTCACATTAATTAGTTCAAAAACCCATATGCAACCATTTCTAAAGTAGTCCTTGAGGATGTAAAACCTCTTGATGCAATCTGTGTGAAGCAAGCCTTTTACTGTGGTTAAATTCTACTAGAGCTATTGAGAATACTAGAAGAGATAGAAAAGGAAACTTGCCTTAAGTTGGATTCAGTGGCTTCTAATGATTTCTCTTTTGTTACTTGTCCTTGATGTCAAAACAATTGGTTTGGTTTGGCACTCTTGTCGATTGGCATTCTTGATCAACATACTTGGTACTGGCATTAAGATTATGTTCTTGGACAACATTATGATATTGATTCATCTTTAATTTTTAATTATTGTGGTACTAACCTTGTTGGCTACATGTGCAGAGAGAAAAGTCTATCCTTCTCACAGAGTAATGATGTTGATCTTCATCAGTGCTATCATTTCAGTACTTGGTACTCAGTCAATTACTAATGCTACATTTGTATGCATTATTGAGCTCTATGATTCATCATGGCTTTCAGTTTTGGGTTTACTTCTTAATCATCTATATGCTTGATCATCTAATAACATTCACTCATTCCTTGATGAATACTTTAAAAAAAAGAAATGCATTGTTTACATTAAATTCACTGATAATAATGATTATTGTGTTCAAAGGTTCATCTCACCGACACTTAACACTCCTTCAATATGTCTATAGTTCATTATTATATCAAATTGCACTTAAGCCGACTATGAGATATTTTTTCGGGCTTCATTCTTATTACCTCAAACTCTGCTATGTATGTGGCATCGGGTTTTAGACTTTGACAATCGATTCTATATATTATTCTCTCTTTTTGACATATGATATTTGTTTGGCAGTGTCATACATAAAGTAATGATCGCATGGCAATCCACGTGGGCAATGATCTGGAAAATGTTTTTGTTATTATTTTGTCGGTGATTAATGCGCTTCAAAGTGATTATGTTTTTCACTTACGGACTTCAAACAGTATTCAATATGTTTTGGGCTTCAATGAGCAAATGTTTTTTCACTTACAGACTTCAAATGATATTCAATTTGTTTTGGGGTTCAATGAGCAAATAGAGCAAACAAAAGTTAGCTTTTATTTTGTTTGCTCTTATTTTGAAGGGCTGGCTCGAACCCTAGCCGCTCTCTGCAGTTATGATGATTAGTGATAGTGAACTTAGAAGTATGGTGAGATGGTTAATGCTTGAGCTAAAAACGAAGGTAAAACAGGGATCTTTGAGATTGGTTTTTAATCAAAAACCGCCATGAACAAGGTAATATCTGGAGCATATCTTTCATTTGTTTTTTCTAAGGTAAACCTAGAAAATGAAAAAGTAATTTTGACTCAATTTCGAACATAATTCTTTACCTTGCTTTGCATTAAAAAAGAATAAAGTTACAGTGTAAAGACAATTTTTTTAAACATAATAATTGAAATCAAGCTCAAAACAATGTGATTAACACCACAACAATTAATCACTCTCACAAATGCGATACAGAATCCTTCATAGGAGATCTTGTCAAATGATGATATTTAGCTAGTATGTGTACTACTAAAGACATATATGGTGCATTTGAAATATTCCTTATCTAAGGTGGACGAATTGACTTTACAGTTTAAGGGTTCTTATTGTTCGAGAGACATGCACGACGATCCAAAACATTTAAACCATTGGATTTTGTCAGTTATTTTCTACTCGAATATTTTCCATTCTCTGTTCACTGTTTTTGTCATTTTGCTACTTTTCTAACTTTGGAGACGTCTCTTTTTAATGCCTCTTAATGTAAAATTACTAAATATAATTATTATAATTATAAATTACTAAATAAAAATTATTATTTAATATAAATATTAAATATATTTTAATATAAGAGAATAAATTACGTTTAAATATTTTTTGTTAAATTTTATTTATATAATATTATAATATAATTATATTTATTATATATTATATAATGTTATTTAAATTATACGAGAAAAAATAATAGTTTAAATTGAAACCCATTTCTATTATTATCCCTCTCTCGCTCTCCTTCCCTTGCTTCCCCTCTCTCTCTCTCTCTCTCTCTCTCTATATATATATATATATATATATATATCTTCCTCTCTATTAATTTGTATCTCTCTCTCTCTATCTATCTATCTTTATCTCTCCTTCTACCTCTTTTTGTTCATTTGTCAGTATCCCTCTCTCCCTCTCCCTCTTCCTAGACCTCTATGTTTGTACCTCTTTATCTCTACATCTCAATATTTGTACTTCTATCTCTATCTTGTTAACTTTGCATCTCTCTCTACCCCTATATCTCTACTTTTCTCTACCTCTCTCTATATATCACTTCCTATATTTATCTTTATATTCTTATCTCTCCCTCATTGTATATTTATCTCTTTTGTCTTTATTTGTCCCTCTCTCCGCTATCTCCTTATCTCTCCCTCTCTTTCTCTCCTTATCTCTCCGTCTTTCTATCCCCACCTCTCCCTCTCTTTCTCTCCTTATCTCTCCCTCTTTCTATCCCCACCTCTCCCTCTCTCTCCATCCCTCCCTACTGCAAACATACGATGAGCCTATTGAGAATGGAACCTGACCATCTTCCTGATTCGGAGGATTGTTTTAGTTATTTTTGGTCATTTTTGGAGACTTTTGTTGCAAAAATAATGTCATTTTCTAAATGGTCTACCAATTGAACTTCCACACCTCTTCACTGTACCCATTGCACACCAAGGTGCAATTGCTAGTTTATATTGAAAAGTGTAATTATTGATGATTGTGATACTTTACTAGTTTGATATAAATCCTTAAATCAAATTATGCATCCAACAAATTTTAGAAAACAATTAAAATCAATCACGTTTTGTATGACTAACAAGTGATTAAACCTATAGCTTGATATAAGTTCTTAAACAAAATTATGTCACTCTATGTAACCAATTTTAAAAACAATTTAATTATAAGCAATTGTCAACCTTACAAAATAACCATTAGAAAATCTATATGTAAAGAAAGCCAATAGTTTTGATAGAAACAAGCTATGTTGGCTTTATCTACATAATTGTGATAGAAAAAAGTCAATTGTTTTGATAGAAATAAGTTATGTCGACTTTATCTACATAATTATTGTAGAAAAAGGTCAAAGGTTTTGGTTGAAGTAAGTGATATCAGCTTTATCCACATAATTATAACAGATAAGGAAAATTATGTGTAAAAGAGATCTGATATAAACAAGTTATTAGCTCTATCAACATAATTATAACATATGAGAAAAAACAGCTGTATAAACCACATTGTCAAAGTTATAGAAAAGTTATAACGATACATTAAATGTCAATAAATAGAGTTTAGTACTGGACCACATTGTCAAAGTTGCTCAATGTGTTCCACAAAAAATTGAAGAACATGCAGGTGTGAATGCCTATAAAAGTGCAATCTCGAGAATACAATTTTTTCAAAATATAGAAAACATTTTAAAAGATGTAAAATTCTATTTGTTTATACAAAGCTAATAAGTATAGTTATTAAATTATTCATCATATTATGAAAGTAGTGTTTTTTCTAATACTAAAATATGTGATAATATTAAATTTGCTCTGGTTAATGAGATGCTCTCAAACTTGAAAAGATTATTTAAAAACAGGTGGTCTTTCTTAACCCCAAGACACAATGGACCAATTTCTTTTAAATGCAGTTTCATAAGTGAAAATGTTTATTTTTATGCTTGGTTTAATCTCTAAAATAAGTGACTGGGCAAATTGCAAAATATTTTGAATAGCAGATAGTAAATTAACTGATTCTCTTTCATGGTCATGTTCAGAGGTCTTTCGTATTCAATTTATACTCAACTAATCTCATGATCAAGCAAAACAAAGCATTTTGTCATAATCTTTGAAGTAGATTTTAATAAAATTTGGGCCAGACAGTGGGTAGGAGTTGTTGACGGATTGCTGTCAAGTTGGGATTTATTATTGAAGTTGGGAGGTCATTAGATTTAGTTATGGAGTAGGTATTACAGGCGGAGTATTTAAGAGAAATGATATTTTACCAAATCTGGTAGATGGAAATTAGATGGAGTATTTACAATAGCATTCATATATTTTCTCTACCGTCAACAACCATTGAATAATATTCCCATTACACAGCTGACGATCAATATAGGAAAAAAATTTAAAATGTCGGCAGTGCCGGTCCAATGGGATTGAACAGTGAATTTAATTCCAGATGACGGGTAAAATAAAATAGTAGTTTGCATCTTTGGTTTCAATCATTACACAAATAAGAACAACTTATGTTAAACTTTTGCAAATAGACTTCTAAATACTGTTGCTTCTTATATATATATAATCATTAGAATGATATTGGATTTAATCATAGAGTACATCAAGGTCAAACATATGTTGTACAGTCATGCTAGCCAAAAACCATCTTAAAACTTTTCTTTCTCTCTTATTTTACTCTTTTGATTCAATTTATACCAAAAAAAAAACCTATTTTAGAAGGATGTATCGGAAATATTGAAGTATTTATTATATTTTAATATTTTATATTCAGATTTTAAATATTATAATGGTGAGATTTTATATCTTGTATTTTTTGTCTTTGCTTTGGATTCATTTTGATTTGGCTATACTTCATATAACGACAATGTATAAGTGATTTCCACTAAAAGTTGGTACATAAATTGAGACTTATTTGATCTCATCTACACTCACTACCAAATACCAATCATAATCCCCAATCTAAATATCCGTTACCAAAATTTAGACCCATAACCTAAAGGATTTGACCCAAACCAATTTGTAATTTATGAAAATGAACCTTTAACTATTAAAGTCTAAATTCAAAGTTTGGCTCTTATTTCCCTTTTCTAACTAGCCATTATGTGCTAACTCAAAGTACAAAACATTTCACTTGCCACTTCCAAAGTTGTACTTAAAGTCTAACCTAAGTCATTTTATGCATTGAAGAATAATTGTAGAGATTTCACTATAACTGCATTAGCATTCTAAGAGAATCAATATTGCATTATTTTCCTAGATTTGCATCTCAAACATGTTGTATGACTAATTTTTGTCTTTGATGTTTGTTCCTAACTATTTAATTGGCCCATCTAGAGGTTTGACTAAGGCATTATCCAACTAACTAGAAAACTACTTAAAGGTATTCCTAAAAACCATAGTTGAAGTTTATTTTAATTATAGAAACATAAATAGAACTTTTTCTATAGATAGATCAAGAGTCAAAAACATCAAGTTCAAGCCCACAAGTCAAACTTAACTTTCACACATAAAGTTTAGAGTTGCAATCATGGATCTAATGTAGTTCATCTTTGTACTTGTAGATCTAACCTAGATAAAATTTGAGAACAACCTAGTTCATATTTCATCATATGTCTTCTAAGACATTCAAGAAGAAGTGATTTTGAACTGAGATTACAAAGTATGATCAAGAAAATGGTTAAATGTAATTGACTACTAAAATTATCTACAAGATTTTATTTATTTTAATTTGTAGTTTTCTAGTTTTTTTATTAATTTCATTCTGGAATTGATGATTTGGACTCTTTGTTTGATAATGATTTGATTTCTTGTGCACATTCTAGTGGCTCTTCCTTGAGGACTACTATGAATCTTTCATGTATTAGGATGATGCACCAAGATTTTGTGACCACATGATTTCTTGTTTGGATCCTTTTATTCTTGCTATCATACTTGTAGATTTAATTGTTCGACAACTTATCTTTCTGATGACTTTGATAAGTCGATCTCTCATGTTACATTTACTTCATATATGCGAGCGTAATGGGCCATATATTGATGACATCTCTTACCCCATTTTTATACATGATATACATATACATATGGTTTTTGGGTGGGTCTTGTATGATCTTTTGCATTCTACTATGAGTAGATTGAACCATTTAGACAATCATATTGATGATTATGAGAAAACATTTAAAAATAAACTTTCTTAAAAAAAAATTGCACAATGCTTTATCATGTGATCTATTTTGGCATATCCTTATGCAATGAATTTGTGGTGCCCTATCTTCCAAAGTATGATTGTAGAAGTTTCCCCTTTATTTATTTGAGGTCCTTTCAAACTACAATCTTTATTTATTTAAACATGGGGACAATTTTCTTGCTAAGATTATCTCCAACAAGCCTAGGTGGTCATGCATTCATGTGGTTTTGTTCATTACGAAATGCTTCAATCACATTTTTTGTGGATTTGAATAGTATTTTAATGAGATTTTTTATTATAATATTGATCCTAAGATATCTGGTTATTAATAATTAGCATACATGGTTGTATTTCAAGCATTGGTTATTAAAAAAGTATATGTGACATTAATAGTTTTCTATAATCGTGGTTCTGAGAGACACAAGTTACCTTACCACTTGGTTGGATTATTGTGAGCTTATGTATATAAAAGAAAGGATATGTTTAATGATTTAAGGTTGACTTGTTGGGGTTATGACTTGGTTGTCATTATATTGAGTCTTCTTCTAAGGAGTGTATATGTAAAACATGGAATGAGATGTGTGGATACATGCTTGGACACATGGAGAGGCTTGATGTTAAAGAGGTTTCCATGGAGGCTCTATAACTTTATTATAATGTTTCATTGTTAAATGATACATTGAGCATAAATACTTTTGGAGGCTTGGTTTTTCCCTCTATGAGGTTTTTCCTAGGGTATATCTTGTGGAGAACTAAAATGAATCTAAATAGATACATAACCATTTTAAAGCATATGCATGCTTGAATATTGTTGTCCTCATTTAATTTGACAAACATAAAGTTAATTCTTTTCAGGGGGTTGACCTAAATGGACTCAACCTTACTAATATGACAATCTCCCCAAGATAATTTTTAAAGTCAACAATTCTTGTGAATTAACAAATCATATTTAGGTGACACATTTTGCATTTACATAAATTACCCCTATTCTCATTCCTACAAATTACAAGTCATACTTACATGAATATTCAAATCCACAACACTTGGGGTTGATTTTGCATGTGTTACATCAATCCACCAAATTTTGTGGCAACCTAATCTAGATTACAATTCAAAAGTTTGACCAAGTTAATGGGCCTTTGATCTATTAGAGAAGTTTAATGGTTTTGAATGGACCCAACAAAGTTCAAGTCTTGTTGAGTGCAAGGCCTAACACCATACGAGATGAGACTAGGATCATGCCCTAGGTGGCTTTGAAAGATTGAATATTGCTTATTCCTTTGCCCTCAATTGAAGAGGTTCAGCCTAAGGATCATGCTCTCATCTTGGATAGGATCATGCTCTCACCTTGGATAACTAAAAGATTGTATGAGTTTGATGTAAAACCCTCCAACAAAAAAAATAAATATCAAAACAACATAGAACTATCCTTTGACCATCAAAATCAACTAAGCATATTTATTTCTATTATTTTTAGATGCCACAGTTCTATTATCTGATGTATATCCTAGCTCTTAATTAGATTAACTTATTGTCTTATTTATAAAATAGATGAATTAATTTCTTTATAACAATATATTTATATAGATTGCGATTAATTGAATCAAACATATAATTGCTAAACTTGTAAAAATTAAAATGTCAAAAAAAGATGAATGTAATTGAAAAAAATCAATTATGAATAAACACTTTTCATGAAATTATGAACAAAATAAGATAGGTTTTTTAAAGAATCCAACGAATTTGCCCATCTAACATGTATGGCCGCCTCCATAGTACATCCTTCCAACACTCTTAAATAAATGAAATATTAAAAAAATATTAATAAATTTAATCTTAACATATTCTTATATCAACAAGAGCTGTGAGACAGCATGAGTCCCTGCCTTTAGCTAAAAACATGCTAGCAATGCAGTGAATTGTTGAGAACAATTAAGTAGTATAAAGTTACTTTGAGCATGTAAAAATTATATATGATAAATTTTTAAATTTGGGTGAGCTTATATTTGACATAGTAGGAATTTTTTCTTTTCATATAATGTAATTTCAGAAACAGTTTACAACTAAAATTCAGTGCTAAAATCATAAGTGAACAGTGCACAAAATTTGCAACTATACTGTAAAGACATAGACGAATTAAAATTACTCAAACTTTTTCACGATTTAGAGTTTAATGGTTAAGTTTGTATATATTGTGAAAGTGTAGAACTTAATGGTTAAGTTTGCATTGCAGCTATATATGAAGAAAACTTGTAACAATAGAGAGGATAAAACAACATGGATACATCATGTATTCAAAAGAATATTTCATGTAAATTGTTCATATTTACTGCACATGTACCGTGTTCTTCTAGGCCAATAATATTTCTTGTGTTAATTGCTATAATAGAGATTTGGGAAATGACATCTATAAACACAAAATTACCCTTCTATATTTGGAGTTAGTTAAGATACTACATGGTAGTAACAATGAAACAGTGCGTTGCTGGTGAATAAGTCTTGTATAATTGTGTTGGTAAGATATCAAGTTTATTTTTCTTGACTTTCAACATTGGATTATATTCCCTTACAATACGTCATTGTAAAAGGTGTAATTGCTAATATTTGTTTGACTATTAATTGTAATTTGATTGTTTGATTGTTATTAGACTATTAATTGTAATTTGATTGTTTGATTGTTAATTTTTTTTTATGTTTGAAGGTGAGTCTCTTTCTTTGATTTTTTGAGTTGATATAATCTAGCTTTCATTGATTTTTTTGAGTTGATATAATCTAGCTTTCATTGATTTTTTGAGTTGATATAATCTAGCTTTCATTGATTTTTTGAGTTGATATAATCTAGCTTTCATTGATTTTTTGAGTTGATATAATCTATCATTTTTCAATGTATTTATATGCTTCTATTATGATTACTCTCTATATTGGGGTGTAATTGTTATTTGATTGTGTTTGACTATAGGCTCTCATTTTACTTTTTATTGATTGTTCCAAATAGTCTCTTTCTTTGACTTTTTATTAGATTCAAGAGCTTATTTTACATTTAAAATTACAAATACAATCACAATTAAAAACTAAAAAATACAAAAAAATATTACAAAAAATCACAGTAAAAAACAAAAAATACAATGAAAATAAGGGAGGAAATAGATGTAAGGTGTAGTAGTCAACATCCATATGCCAAGTATACCCAAAAATTTTATTTTTTATATTAAAAATTATAAGTAAACCCAAAATACTTAAAAAATTAAAAGTGAAATGAGACCTATTGAAAAAGTAAATTATCAATTCATAATTTTTTTTTTTCATATTACTATTTTAAAAAATAGTTATCTTTCTTATAAACTTACAATTATTTACCTATTTGTATTTTTAGAAGTGAAACAATAATATTACTAATTTTTTATTATATATAAAGTCACTTAATCATATTTTATATATGCTATAATATTATAACTATTCAAATAAATAAAAATAAAAGAGATTCAAAAATCTTATTCATATAACTAAAAAATAATTATTTTTAAATATATAATTAAAAATATATATAGTAAAAACTTACATTTAATATATTTCTTAAAATGACATGTATGTATGTATGTATGTATGTATATGTGTGTGTCTCGCGCGCGTGTGTATATATGTGTGTAATTATGATTAAAATAAATAAGAATATATATTTTTTAAATATTAAATATATAATTAATAATTATTATTTTTATAATATAAAACTCATATTCATATATTATATTATTGAATATTTTCATATAATATATATATCTTAAAAATAATTTAATTATATATTATAGATGCTATAATATTATAATTATTAAAATGAATAAAAACCAAATTTTCAAAAATCTGAAACATACAATATTTTATCTGAAAGTTTTAAATATATAATTAAAGAATAATTATATTTAATTTACTATTTTCTATATATATCTATCAAAATTAAATAATAATATTATTAACTTTTTTATATAATATGCTTTTCAAAATCACTTAATTATTATTTATATAATAATCATTAAAATAAATAAGAATATGCTTTTTAAAATACTAAACATTTAATTTATTATTTAAAAATTTTAAGTATAAAACGAATATTAATATATTATATTTATTACTTCACTAATAAAAGCTTTTAAAAAAGAAAAATTTAAAAAAAAATTAAAATAAATTATTCTCAAACTTGAAAATATATCCCTTCCGTGTTCATAGAAGACAAAAATAAAATAAAATAAAAAATGTGATACGTATGTAAAAATATAATATAAAGTTCTAATTCTTAAAAGTTAAAAATTTAAATATTTTATTAAGTGCTCTTCGGTAAGTGAGCATAGTAAAGTGAAAACTCCCTTGCAACAGCTGAAATAGTGCAACCCGTCACAACAGAAAACAGGCAGAAATATACGGAAAAGGATGATGATGGAGAAACTGGTGATGATGGAATACGAAGAAACTGAAATAAAGAGAAAACGGCAACGGAAATTTTAAAAAAAAATCTAACGACTACCAATGGTCGAATGGTCTTGCATCCCCTTTCATTCGTTGCACGCCATTGATGGCCGAAGTGAGGTCGCCCTTCTCAAATAAGGAGAAAAAATAAATTCCTTTGATTGGTCAGTTCTTTTCATTTTTAAAGAAAAAAAGAAAAAACTTCAGGAAAAAGTATCCTACCAATCAGAAAAATTTAAAAGTAGAAAGAAAAATGAAATTAAAAAATAATTTACCCTAAACTATAAGATAAACTTTAGAATAAATACTTGACACAGTTTACGGAGCAAAATTAATTGGAAGAGATGAAAACATTAGTTTCGGCCTATAGATAGACGGGACTAATAATAAACACAATGACCTTAAAATATCTTTTAGTGATCAAAATATACCCGTGACAAAATTCATATAGTAAACATCTAAATGATAGTGAGTTTAAATCTTCTAGATAAAAAAAAATATATACTATAACAATTTTACACGAGAGTACCAACTTAATGAAGTCACGAACTTAATGAAGTCACGAGAACCGGGCGGCGCTCACATGTGTACGTTCTTGGAACTTTCTGGATGATCTACTCTGTCACTTTATACGTAAAGATTTTTCGTTCGTTGATTCACTTAACATGAACAAACGTAAGAAACTCTTTCTAAAACTAATTAATAATAAAAATTGGATTATTTAATTTTTTCAGTGTGAACACACTATAATATATCTTTAAAAAAGTTCGTGTCTTTATTATATATGAAAACCTATCTCGATGGATTGGAGATAAGAGATTTCCACAATCTATAGAATAAATCAAAAGCTGTTTCTGGATGAAATTGTGTGCATGATTCTTGAATCAACCTTTCTGATCACACTCTTTTGATCCATGGAATCTCCACTTTTTTGATACATATAAATATGCTCTTTACAATTATTTATTATGAAAAAGTGCTCTTCAAAACCTCTGCAAGTTCCTCACTTTTTAAAGCCAGTCTCTTGTAAAACAAGTGCGCTGTTGTTCTTGGTGTAGTATTTGTAATTTCTGTATTTTGGCTGCAAATTTTAAGCCTATCTGCAGTTCCTACTAACTGTCATTTTATAGTGATCTCTTATGCATATTTTCAATTAAAAAAAATGTAAGTCTCTGACGGCCCCATTTCAATTCGAATATTGCCATACAAGTTTTTTCTTTTTTTTTTTTGTAACTATTCAATTAACGGCTGCAGATAATCTTTACAAAATACCTTAACATTATTAGTGTGATATTCTTATTATTGCAGAAAGAAGAAAACGTTATGATTAATACCATGAAATTCTTGTTATTGCAGAGAGACGAGATGAGGGAGAGCAGAATGAGATTGGCACGTTATATCTTGTTAGTGTTGATGACAGTTACGGTGAAGGTGAAGGGAGATCCAACTTGTAGCCCTGCTGGAAACTTCTGGTGCAACAGTGGACGGTGCTGCAGCATATATAACTGGTGTGGAAGTACATCAGACTATTGCGCATCTGGAAATTGCCTTGCTCAGTGCTGGCCTAACGCCGTTGCACTTAGTCAGTCTAGTTTGGAGGTATCCCGACAGAACCTCACCTCTGCCTCTCCATAGCAACCCATGAGTGTTACTTGGGTGCTTGCAGGGGATTTAAATGTTAGAAATCAGAATAATAGTTTATTAAATGTTGATCATCATGCGGTTGCAGTGATGTGTTTTATTATATTATACAGACAGAAAGTTTTTCTTTACACAGTCAATATGGTTTACTTGAGACCTTATATCTGTTTGGAAATGCAATACAATATCATTCTCACTATTTTGCCCATTTTTAATGAAAGTAGTAGGGTTTTTCCTGTTTTTAAAGTTTTAACCTTAGAGCTATCAGTGTGTATAACCTGTTTTAAGTTTTAAAATACTAATAAATATTGTTGAGAAGCAAATATCTATGTTCAAACCGTATTTAGATGTTAAAGATGAAAACCATTAACACTGTCATAAAATCCAAACTCCAATGAAATCTCGCTTGAATGATAAATAAAATTTGTCAACAATCACAATTTAAAAAAAAAATTATAACAAAAAGTATACAAATCACAAATGAGAAACATTAACATATAAGCATAAAAACCAAACCTTTTTCCGAATTAAACTGTAATGAGATCTCTCATTAAGTCATAATTTCTTTCTAGTGTTTACACAATCTAATCTGAAGGAAGTTATAAAAATATTGGTACTTACCATACTAAATTCCGGAACAGGGACTCATGGCATTTTTTTTTTTATTATAATTAAAAAAATTAATTAATGTTCTTTCTTTGATAATAAAGGAAGGGAAGTGATTAGAAAACCGTCTGTATTGAAATTTATTCAAGCGTTGGTTTGAATGGCAATTGAATTGTCCATTCTTCATTTAGTACTGCAGAAGCATATGTCTCTCACCCATGCCTTTTATATACATATTACATATCTTGATGTAAGAAATCAGAAATTTCAGGATTACCCACATCATGCCAGGCTCATTGTCTGGATCATTTTTAATTTTATTTTTCAGGATTATCCACCTATCTAGCAGATTGACAGATTTCATAAGCAACTGATCTGTCCAACCTCTTAAAAATATTAGTAGGTAAAAATACTGGAAGATACCATACTCAATTCAGAAGTAGGACTCATGTCTTATTAGTTTTTTTTTAATTTATTATTATTTTGGGATAAATTCTCTTTCCCGTGGTAATAAAATAAAAGAAATTGATTATAAAACCTCTCATATTGAAATTTATTAAAGAGTTGATTTGAATGGCAATTGAATTGTCCATTCTTCATTTAATACTGGAGACATAACCTTCCCAATATAAACCACATATCTTAGAAGGTGCAACTAATGTTTGATGTAACAAACCAGAAAAATCAGGATTGCCCACATCATGCCAGGCTCATTGTCTGGATCATCTTTTTGGTCTAATATGACGCACCTATTCATCAGATTGATGAATCCAACCAACCATTATAATGGAAAAGTCCTCATCAAATACGTCAAATGCAGGCACTCAGCCAGCCATGTGAGGTGTTGTTATTTCTTTTAAGTCGTTGTATTTGTACAAACCATCACATTTATTGATCTTGTATTATTTCCCTGACAGTAGATTTGAAAAAAATTACCACTTTTTCCACTAAATTTGATGGAATGGATATGTTTCAAAATGAAGCATACTTTATTCTTACAAAAGCAATCTATTTTGAACCCTTTTTTCCCTTCAGTGCATTTGCTTTGAGCTGCTGTTATGAGACATTGTGAATGCTTCTTTAACATACCCTGTTGCTGCTGCCCCTAATTTGGGGTTATCTATCATATAATGAATAATGGATTACCAATCCTATTTGGGTTTATATGTCATGTGGGCTATAAAGGGAAAACAAATGGTTTTTAGTTCATTTCTAGTTCTGTTGAAAAATAAATATTCTTATATTTTTTAATCAAAATAAGTTCAATCAAAATTTTCTCTCTATTTAAATGTATATTCAAATTATATTATATCTTTCTTTCATATTCGTTTAATTTTTTAAAGTGATAAAAGTTGAACAAATTTTAATTTTGATTTAATAAGTGATATGGTTTGAGATTTTATTTTATATAATTTAAATAACTTTTAAAGAGTGTTTTAAATTGTTCTATTATACTTGCACTTTTAAAAGAGAAAGTGTTATTCAATGAAGATGGTATCTTGGAGTATCATGAAAATATTTATATGAATTAGATTGGTGCATACAAACATGAATTATTTCAATATAATCATGATTGCTATCAAATTTTATTGTCAAACTACAATTTTAAACACATTAAATAATTGATGTAGAAAAGATTAAAAAAAAGAACCACCTTCCACTAAATAGCTAAACACTTAAAATGAAATTGGAAATGTAATTTTATTAGAAGTATTGACTACATTTATAGATAACAGCCACTAAAATTAGGAACAAAGGCAATGTAGAGAAGACTGCAAATAATGTGCTAAAAAAATTTAGCACAAAAGAAAAAAACTATCTATGGTAGAAACCTCTATGCAAAAGAATTTTCTTCCAAGAAGTAAACATGTCCATGTACCAACAAAAAATGATGTAGGTAGAAAGCCAAAATATACATTAAAACATTTATTTGCTAAACTTATAAACCACAGTTAAGAGAAACAAGTGCTTAAAATAAATGAAAAGAGATAATTGATAAACACTTTTGAGAGAGATTATGAACAAGATAAAAATAGATTTTTTATAGAATCCAACCTTTATACATGAAAATAGTAGAATGGAACCATTGAAGCCTTAAACTACCTATTGCACATCAAACATCATGTGACTGACTCCTCTCGATGAATCCTTCAACACTCCTTAATTTCAAGATAAGAGACATTAGTACATTCATTCTTGTCATATTCTTGTATCAATAAGGAATATAATATTTCGATCAAAAATATCTTGAACTGAATATTCTATCATTTCACACAGATGGCTTAAATCACACACTAAGCTTTGACTTCTAAGTTTAAAAGTGTTAAGCATTTAGAGTTGACTGACATTATCTAGACTTAATATGTTTCTTAGTGTGTGATTTAAGTCTAGCCCATCTCACATGAAAAAAATGTTAATTTTTTTGGAATAAAAAAAGATCGTGATCCGAAAGCGAATTCCTAAAACAACAATGGATGATTCAGCAACATCTATAACACGCTTGCACATAATAAGTATAGTTTGAATCTATCCTCAGCCTCTCTATGGCAACTTTAATGAATGGTTACAGTGGATTTAAATTTTAGAGATTAGTATTAGTAACTCTTTTTTAAAACAGTTGGAGTTACATTAAGAATTTTAATTATCATGTGATAAGATCAAGAGCCAATTTGGTTTACATGAAACGTTAAATCTATCTAGAAAAGTAATATAACACCATTTTCACTTTTTTTTCTATTTTCAAATAAATTAGCAGCTTGTATCCAATTATTTAAATTTTAGTTATGTGCTTTTTTTTAAAGTTTTAATCATAGAATTATTAGGGTGCATAATTTGTTTTAAATTTTTCAATTACTGATAATTATTATGTAAATATTCATTAGTAACAAATATTTAGGTTTAAACAATATATAAATGTTACATATTCAAAAGTTATCATTAATTTATAATTAAACAACTGTACATTTTTTCATTAATAATTTTCTTACATTATCAATATTATACATTTTCATCTATAATTATTTCCCTAACACAAACTTTTTATTTTCTACAATATGTACTTCTAACATAAGACCATAATATTAATAAATTCTTCAATTAGTTTTGATGTGCTTAGATAACTTATCTTTCTATCACATTAAATCATGAGAACGACGATGAGGACGATGACGAGGGTGAGGTCATTGGGTGGGAAAGGGAGCGCAGGAAAAGGAATTCGCATTAGGGCTTCGACAACTGAGATCCAAGGCGAGGATGAGGACGATGGTGAGACAGATGGTGGGGGTTGTATTTTTGCTCGTCATTCTACTTTTTTTCTTGTATCCTGCGATATGGCAAGTGACAAGGCTGAGAGTGGTGAAGTGGAAGGAGTGGATCATTTGTTCTTGGCAAGTGGTTGTTGGGTTTTCAAGGGTCCGCATGGTGGATTTTTGGGTGTGGAGGCCTCTTTCGAGCTAGATCTATTTATTTGGCCTCTTTCAGCGGTGTGCAAGTTTGGCCTCAGATAGGACGGTGTTTTTCCCCTGCCTCTCTTTTCCTATGGTTTTGGTTGCGGGGCTTTTATTGGTCCCGTCAGTATGTGGTTGTTCTGGCGGGGATCTATTGTTCTCGAGGTGAGCAGTCCCTCTGTTATTTTCATGATTTATCTGTGTTGTGGGTTTATTCTACTCCTATCCCCTATTTTCTTGATTCTCTCCCTATTCAAGGGTATGCACTTTTGTGGTGTTGGAGAGATGATTTTGCTTCCTTGTTGAGATAAGGTTTTTTGGGCAGTCTGTTTGTTCTCCTTCTAAGCCTATTGAGGGGGTCCTTTCTCCTTTTAAGTTGGAGATGAGGATTGAGGGAAGGGTCTGGCGGGTGCTGCTTGTGGCATCAAAAGTTTTATCTATTATGCTAGTTTGCATTCTTTTTTTCCTTATTGAGGAGGACCTATCTCCTACTGAGGTGGAGAGTTCGGGGGAGGGAGCATTTTAGTTGTTTCTATTCATTATGTTGGCGCTGTGGGTTGAGGGAGCCTGTAAAAACCCTCTTTTTTTCTCTTGTAGATGCATGCAGCTTGTGGTTTTGATTGGATTTTCCTATCTGTCGGTATGCATTCCTCCTTGTATTATTGAGGTGATCTTGTCTCCTTTAGAGGTAGACAGTTGGGCTGAGGAAGCATTTCGACTTCTTTTGTTTGTGTTGTTGGTTCTGTGGGTTGAGGGAGCCAGTAAAAACCCTTTTGTTTTCTTTTACAGTTGGTTTTAGAAAGGCAAGCTAGATGTTAGAAATTTTAAAGGGCACAGACTGGCCAGTTGTGGTTTTTGGTTAAGGGTTAGTTGTGTCGTTGGTTGGCTGAATACTTTGTTACAGGTTGAGGGAGCCTGAGAAAACCCTTGTTTGTTAGTTCAGGTAGCCAATCCAAAACCCATGATGAAGGTTATGGGAGCCTTTCAAAACCCCATCATTCTAGATTGTGAGTATATGTTTATCTATTGTGATATGGTGTTTTTGAAGGTGATGGGTGATTGGCTACACCCATGGAATCATTTGTAGGTTAAGGGAGCCTGTAAAACCTTTGTTTATAGGTTAGGGACGTATGTCCAGTTTGTGGTTTGGTTGCTGGTATGTTGATGTTCTTTTCTTTTAACAGTGTTGTAATGTGGGTTCTAGATCCTGGTAAAATCTGAGGGTTTTGGGTCCCTTCAAAACTTGTGGGGTTTCAGGTCCCCTCAAAACTTGTGTACCCTTAATAAAAAACATTAACAAATTCTTTGGTTGTGTGGCTCTTTGGATTTGTTACTTTTTGTCACATTCCTAGGGAGTGGAATGGAGTTGTAGATTGTTTGGCCAAATGGGCTTTTAGTAGTGTGATTTCTACTAGAACTTGGTACATAAATTGAGACTTATTTGATTTCATCTACACTCATTACCAAATACCAATCATAATCTCTAATATATTCATTTCCTACCCAAATTTAGATCCATAACTTAAAGGATTGACCCAATACAATTTGTAATTTATGAAAATGAACGTTTAACTATTGAAATTTAAATTAAAAGTTAGGCTCTTATTTTCCTTTCTCATTAGGCATTGTGTGCTAACTCAAAGTACAAAACATTTCACTTGCCACCTTCAAAGAACTGTGTTTTAAATTCTAACTCTAATTTAATATATGCATTAAAGAATAATTCTAGAGCTTTCACTACAACTTGTGTTAGCATTCCAAGAGTATCAATATTGCATTATTTTTCCTACATTTGCATCTCAAACATGTTGTATGGCTACTTTTTGTCTTTATTATTTTTCCCATTAATCAGCCCATCTAGGGGTTTGACTAAGGTAGAGCCCCACTAACTAGAAAACTACTCAAAGGAAATCCGAAAAACCATAGTTGAACTTTATTTTAAGTCTAGAAACCTAAATAAAAATTTTTCCATAGGCAAATCAAGAGTCAAAAACATCAAGTTCAAGCCATCAAGTTAAAATTCACTTTCACACACAAAGTTTAGAGTTTCAATGATGTATCTAATCTAGTTCATCTTTGTATGTGTGGATCTAACCTAGATAAAATTTAAGAACAATCTAGAACTTCATATCTCATCCTTCATCTTCTATGACATCCAAGAATAAGTGATTTTTATTTGGGATTACAAAGTATGATTAAAATAATGAATAAATGTAATTGACTACTAAAATCATCTACAAGCTTTATTTATTTTTATTTCTAGTTTTCTAGTTTTTCTATTGATTTCATTCCTAGAATAATGATGTGGACTCTTTGTTCCATGATGATTTGGTTTCTTGTGCACATTTTAATGACCCTTCCTTGAGGAGTTCTTTGAATATTTCTATGTATCATGATGATACATGAAGAAATTGTGGGCACATGGTTTGTTATTTGGATCATTTTATTCTTGCTATCATATATCTTTAATTACTTGTGGATAAAACTCTTCTACAACTTATCTTTCTCATAGATTTTATAAGTGGACCTCTCATAATACATTTACTTCATATATGTGAGAATAATGGGCCACCAATTGATGACATCTCTTCCTCCATTTTAATATATTATGATATACTTATACATATGGATATTGGTTGGGTCTTGTATGATCTTTTGCATTCTATCATGAGTAGATTGAACCATGTAGGAAATCATATTAATGATTATGACAAAATATTTAAAAAGAAAGATTTCATTAATAAAATTTTACACAATCCTTTAGCATGTGATCTATTTTGCCTTATCCTTATCCAATGAATTTGTGGTACTCTATCTTCAAAATAGTGAATGAATAATTATAAATAATGCAAGTAGTTTATCCGATTTGAATTAATTATTATTTAGAATGGAATCGTCATATTTTCCAGGATGTTAGGTTTGATGTTCAACATGTGTGGTCAAAATTTTTGCATTCTCTTTAGGAGAGTGTTTCGGCTAAATGTGACCTTGTTGGGGGTGTGCCTCCTGGGGAGATAGCTATATGCAACCGATTTAATTTTCCTCTTCAGGTGGATGCTCATGGTCTTGGTATGCAGGTGGCTCGACAGCTTATGAGGAATAGATGTCGCCATACATTACGAAGGATTTTAAAAATAGGTCATTGGAACCCTCCTCCTCTTGGTGTTTTGAAAATTAATATAGATGGTTCTTCTAGGGGCAATCCTAGGCATTCTGGTATTGGTGGAGTGGGGCGTGATAGTTCTGCGCAAGTCCAATTTTTTTTTTCTATCTACAAAATTTTCCATACAAATAACTATATGGAGGCCCTTGCAATTTTGGTTGCATTGGATCACAGTTGTTCTCTTCCCCGACTACAGATTGTTCTTGAATCTGACTCCTAATTTGTGGTGTCTTTATTGAACCGAGAACACTTTGATGGTGTTAGTTGGCAGTTGCAGTTGGTTATTCAACAGATTATTTTGTTTTGTGATTCTTTTGAGTCAATCACTTTCCTTCATATTCCTAGAGAATGGAATGGAGTGGTTGATTGTCTTGTCAAATGGGCCTCTGATTTTATGGAGGGTTGGTCTATTGAGAATATGGCTCAATTATCTCTTGAGCTGTCTCATATGCTAAATCAACTTGTTGATTTGGATAACTCTTTGTAGTTCTTTTGGTTGGGCGGTTCTCCTTCTTTTATTGTATCTTTCTTTATGTTTTGAATAAATTTTTAGCCCTCTTTATTGGAAATTAATTATGTAGATAAAATTAGATGAACAAATTCATTAACACAAATAATTATAGTCATTGAATTAATTAAGAAACGTGTTGGAATAGTAATTTCTCCCACATTGTAGGAAGAACTGGGTCTTGCAAAGTTTATATAGAAACTCTAAAAATATAATTTTCTAATTGGAGCTATGCATGAGTATGCATGTGGCTATTTCTATTTTGAGTCATCATTCACTGATTCCAATACCTCTATTTATTGAGGCAATTGTAATGCTTTATTTGTCTACGATCTTTCGATCGATTGATCCTTGATCATGCGATCAAGAGGCTTTTGTGTATTTGATCTAAATAAATAAGATTTGTGTGTTAACAATTTATGTTGTTATTGTTGATAAATTTCTATGTGTCTCTTCTATTTTCTTCAATTGGTATCAAAGCTTGCTAGATCATGTTTTCTAGGATAAATTGCTAAATAGAAACAAATCATAAGTTTGAAGTTGCTTCTTGAAAAAGATCTCTTGTTTTATTTGTAGGTTAGTGCAATAGAGAAGACAACAAGATAAAGGTGGAGAAAGTCGTAGTTGTTATGAACACAACTTAAAGTTGGAAGATTGATGCTATAGTAATTGCAAAAGGCAATTTGATAAAGAGTTTGATTTTCCTTTGTCAACAAAAAGATATCGATATGAAGAATCCCTAAAGAGAATCTGCCCAAATTGAAAGTGTGAAGTATTTTCAAAGCCATTGAAGGAGTTGTGGATAAGAGATAAAGGATATCATTACCACTACTAAAAAAGAAATCCAACCCTTAGGAAAAGCTTGAAGGAGTTAGAAAATCATTGCTATTGCAGAAAACAAAATTTGCAGTCTTTATGATAACAAGTGAAGATGATCCTCAAAGGAGGAGATTGAATATTCCAAAAGGAATAAGTCACAGAGCTAGATTGAAGCCACCTATGAAAATGTGAAGCCCTAAAGTTGTGAGGAAGTCAAATTAAAGCCTTAAAAAGGCCATGATGTTTTGTTAAAAAGAATTGAATCCCTCTACAAGAGAAGAGGAAGCATGGACCCTTGAAGGAGTCCAAAAAAGAATTTTTGCAAGAGAGATCATTGCATAATATATTGTGGTAGGAGATAATCCTGTTAAAGTTGGAAAAAGAAATAATGGGTTTTGTGTTGAATCCACTAGTGGTTGAAATTAAAGGGGAGATTGTTGGAATGGCAGTTTCTCCCACATTGCAGGAAGAACTAGATCTTACAAAGTTTACATAGAAACTCTAAAAATATATTTTTCTAATTGGAGTTATTCATGAGTATGCATGTGGTTATTTATATTTTGAGTCATCTTCACTTAATCCAAGACCTCTATTTATTGAGGCAATTGTAATGCTTTATTTGTCTTTGATCTTTCGATTAGTTGATCCTTCATCATGTGATCAAGAGGCTTTTGTGTATTTGATCTGAATGAATAAAGATTTTTTTGTTAACAATTTGTGTTATTACTATTGAGAAATTTCTATGTGTCTCTTTTATTTTTTTTGAAGCAATCTAATTGAAATTTATGAGAATATCTTTATTTAAATTTTCAGTTACGATTAGTGGTTCTTGATTTAATATTATTTGAATGATTAATATAAGTTATGAAAAATATTTAAATCTCTAAATAAGGAATTTTATTTAAAATTTATATTGAGATTTGTATTTTTTGATGATTGTGATAGTCTACTAGCTTAATATAAATCTTTAAATCAAATTCTGCATACAACAAATTTAAGAAAACAATAAAAAGATAAACCTATATCTTGATATAAGTCCTTAAACCAAATTATGTCACTCAATGTAACTAATTTTGAAAACAATTTAATTATAAACAATTGTCAACCTTACAAAATAATTAGTTAGAAAATCTATATGTAAAGAAAGTCAATAGTTTTGATATAAACAAGTTATGTTAGCTCCATTTACATAAATGTGATAGAAAAAGGTCAATGGTTTTCGTAGAAGTAAGTTATATCAGCTCAATCTACATAATTATGATAGAAAAAGGTCAACTGTTTTGGTAGAAGTAAGTTATATCATCTTTATTTACATAATTGTAAAAAATGAAAAAAAAGTGTAAAGGAGATCAATGAATCTAATGAAAATAATTTATATTAATTCTACCAACATAATTATAACATATGAAAAAAAGATAGCTGTAAAGACTTTAATGAAAATTAAATAAAATTAGCTCAATTTTATCTAAATAATTATTTGACAGAAAAGTTATAATAGTGCATTGCATGTCAATAAATACTCTTAGTACTTGACCACATTGTCAAAGTGTTCCACAAAAGTTTGAAGAACATGCAGGTGTGAATGCAATCTAGATAATACAATTTTTTCAGAATATAGAAAACATTTTAAAAGATGTGAAATTATATTTGTTTATTGGGGAAAGAATGTATTTACAAAGCTAGTAAGAATAGATATTGAATTGTTTATCATATTGTAAAATTAGTGTTTTCCCAATATTAAATATAGGTTAAATTAAATTTGCTTAGGTTTTTGAGATGCTCTCAAACTTTGAAAAGATTAATTTGAAAAAAGGTGGTCTTCCTTTACCAGAAAGCACAGTAATAATGGACCAATTTCTTGAAATGCAGTTTCATAAGTGAAAATGTTGATGTTTTTGCTTGGTTTAATCTCCAAAATAAGTGACTGGGCAAATAGCAAGATATTGCGAATAGCAGATGGTAAATTAACTGATTCTCTTTCATGGTCATGCTCAGAGGTCTCTTCCGTATGCAATTTACGCTCTACTAATCTCATGATCAAGCAAAACAAAGTATTTTTGTGATAATCTTATCTTTGAAGTAGATTTAATTAATATTTGGGTAGGAGTACTTGACAGATTGCTGTAAACTTCGGATTTTTTATTTTAGTATTTATTGTTTAACTAGACAAGGAGGTCATTAGATATAGTTATGGAGCAGGTATTACAAGTGGAGAGTTTAAGAGAAATGATATTTCTACAATCTGTTAGTTGGAAATTAATTGGAATTACAATAAGATTGGTCCAATATGTTTTTTTTGGACCATGTGATTTTCTTTTGATGAGATGTTAGATCATGATTTCATGGTTTATTCTTGATTGCTAGGTTTATTCATGATTTCATGGTTTATTGTGATGTAATATTGGTCTTGTTGGATCTCTTTGTATTGAGTACATTGAGCATTTTCTTAGTAGCTTCATGGTAGTGTCTTTTCCATTTGGATCTTGACATGGATTGATCAGGTTTAGGTGATCATGTATACTATGAGACTTCGATGAGGCTAGGAGATCTCTAGGTATTAAAGACGTGTTGAGATGGATACTCTTTGATAATATTTTAGTAAAAAGTTTGAGGATCCTACACCTTGGTTAGATGTGATTTCAACATGGACCTAGAGGATTTTGTTCTTGGAGTGAGTCATGATGGCTTGATTATCTCAAAGGAGCATTCTCATTCTTCAATCCTTGTCTAATTGATGGTTAGTCATCTAAGAGTTATTGCACATTCTTGATTTTTAGATGTACCATGCTTTATGTTTTGTCTTCTCATGTTCTTAAGCATATGAGTTCATTTATGACAACATTCATTTTTGTGGAGTTTAGGTGATGTTATTAATCTTTTTCTAACATGGGAATGGATTTGAGTTTGATCTTCCTTGGTTAGAGAATCTTACATCCATATTGGTTAGATGATACATTTGTTGTGTTGATCAACAAGATTGAATGGTTGACTACTTTTTATGCTTGTATTTGAGGTATTGTGATTAAGATCATAATTGACATAGTTTAGCCTTTAGAGGTGTGTAGAAAGGAATTCTACATGTTTTGATTTGTAGGTTCTCACTTTCATCGTATTATTCTTATGGAATGTTTGCATTCACGTGACATTGATTTTCGGTCTAGTGTGGAGCTATAGTGATCACTATGTTTGTGTTCATCTGTTGTTCATTATTATTTGGTGACAACATGGAGGTTACTTTATCTCTTTCTTTTGTTGAGTGTGAGTAACTTTGGAGAACTAAGGAGACTATTTGTGAGAGATGTATTTGCAAAAATATATATTTACAAGATTTAAAAATCTTTGTAGATGCCCATTGGTATTACACGATGTTGACTACACTCTCTATATGATTCTAAATTGATAGACTTCATATACTAGAAGATCATTTTTAATACTTGACATTACCTTTGTATTGTGATTTCATAGATACGTTTGTTCTTCTTTGACATGTTTGACAAATGGAGCTTGTGATTGTAGTTTATAGGTGCATTTGTTGTTGGAATGGGTATACTCATATTCTGGGTACCTTAGAGGTATGGATGATTGGATGGATTAGAATTTACTTTCATTTTTATTTCTAGTCACGTTGGGTTTTCTTCATTGTGAGAGCATCTTGGAGCCATTTTTATCACTTGGATTTGATTCTTGTGTTGTTTGGATTGGTTCATTTTTCACTTTTTCCTTTTCCTCTTCTTCCATATGTGGCATGTTGGAAAATGATGTGATTTATTTCTTAAGATGTTGGACATCTTTGATTTTGTTGCAAGCATTTTGATGGATCATGAGAGTATTGTGGAGATTCAAGTGGTCTACTGCCTATTTATAATGATGTACTTCATTGACTGACCCATATGGAATCTATTTAATGAGTGGAAGAATATAAGGATTAGTTGTTGTACAAGGTGCCTTGAATAAAATTGATTTAATTTAATTATGTACAACAAAATATTTTTCATGGTGCATCTTAGTTGATGGGTTTAGCCACACTAGATATTTATTTGGGGCTACTTCTAAAGTTTTCAATCAAATCACATTAAATATTTATTTTAAATAAAGTTGTATGTAATGTTGTGTTAGTTAATTTATCTTAGTTGCACATGGGAAAGCATTTTATGTTTGTGATAAAAAAGTAAATGTGAGGTGAATAGTTTTGTTTGGTTACGGTTTTGAGTGACATGAATTATCTGATCACTTGGTTGTATCTGTATGATCTTATGTATATAAAAGAAATTGACATGTTTAGTGATTTCAAGTTGACTTGTTTTGATTTATAAAAAAAGGATAAGCCCTTACCATTACAAAATATTACATAACCACAAAAACGTGCCACCTAGGGTGCATGACTAGAAAAAATATAGACGCAAGAAACAAAAAGAAAATGAAAACCACAAACACTAACTAAACCAGAGATATGGCTAGCAACAAAAATGCAAAAAACTAATGAAACTAACCAACCACCAAAGGCACAAAGAGATGGCCTATTGGGTGAAGCCATTGCCTTCCTGCTAATCCCTACAAAGAATCATGACTTCATTAGAGAAGTAAATTTTCTTATTTGAATCCTTAGCAGAATTAGGGGTGCCATAATGCAGAGTGTCCTTGACCATGGAAGCAAGGAGCTCCACTCATGTAGAAGGGGATAGAACGTGTCACTTACATTTGGCTCTCCTCCGATAGATTTCATCTTGTATAGCTTTGAGAAGCTAAGTTTTTCAGCACCATATCCTGGCTCCATTTATCCATTTCCTCAATTTTGCCATTCAGGAACTCTTGATTCTCCTTCAATTCCAAAACAATATTGTCCTCATTTTTCTACGTCATTTATTTGGAGAGCACTTTTAATCCCCTCTCAACTTTCTCCTAGTTCTCGAAATTTCCGGCCATATTATTTGCCACTTCCCAAACACATTCATCCTTGAAATCCATAACCCAAGTGTCCGCTTTCGTCCGACTACCTCCACCACCACTTTGAGTCTATTAATTTTTCTAAATTTTACATTGAATTGTGAAAGGAGCCATTTGAGCACCATTTCCTATTGCTCCACATTCTCCTCCAACTTTAAAACCATTTCCTAAGCATCAATGAGGGGATTATTAGGGTCAAATGCCCCTTGAATAGGGGGAATGGGAAGAGCCTCCTCAGATTTAGTAGGAGACCACTCAGATTCCGAATCAGAGGAAGAATCACAGTCCTCAACCTCCTATTTGTTGGATTCCAGCACCTCCACTTTTTTGGGTGATGGTGTAGAAGAGGGTTTCTTCTTCACTTCTCTACTTGGGTTAAAATGGGTGGGGACAAGTTTCTTCTTAGAGGAGGAAGCAATGGGTAAGTGCACAAAGATGGTGTGTAGAAAAGTGGACACACACCTAAAAAAACTTGAAAAAATAGACACCATGATCGTGGTACTTAAAATTCAAATCACCCCATACACACTAAGGTTCATTGTCCCCGAGCCTAAAGGGACAAAAGCGCGTATGAGGTTCCTTTATAAAAATGACCGTGTATGACGTTCTTTAGGAATTATAACCTCATGCACGGTTTTAAGTCCTAAAGCACTGCGTATGCGATACTCATCAATATTTTTTTTTTTTGGCCGACTGTGTCTTATTTTTCATGTGGCTGCAAGTTGATAATTTGGGTTTTTCTTGCTAAAACGCGCACATGATCCCTCTTTTCTCACCCAAACGCCATGGATCAAGGTTGGTTTTGCATGATTTTTATTTTTCTTTTGCATTTGTTCAATTTTTTTTACGTTTTGAATTTAAATTCGTTTATTTCGAATAGGTTTGTTTATTTCTTGTTACACAAACCAGATTCTCAAAATCCACAACAACAACAACAACAAGATGCACCTCCTCAAAACCCCAAACAAAACCCACAGAATACAGCTCCAGCTCCTCCTTTTGACCATGCACCTGATACACACGAGCAATTACTTAATCAGTTAGGACAAACCACAGCTAAAATAAATAGACTAATTAATAAATTGAAAACATCTGAGCTTGAGCATCATAAATCCCTCCCCACTAGCCTAGAAACATTAGCTAGTGGTGCCACTACAATTTCCACTCATATTACAAAATGGGGAAACTATAAGGATAGGTGTTGTCAATATTATGCTAGTGGGTTATCATATGAGGGATTCAAAAACAAAAAAATTAGTAAACAACAAATATGTGTCCTTTTTGTTGATCCTAAAACTGGTGAGTCGTTACTTCTTAATGCAAAGAGGTTTCCCATACATTGGTGTACCAATGTGTAGACGAAGAATCTTTTTTGGCAGAGGTGGTGGATGGTCTTTGACGAACCACCTTGTAATAATTTTGAGGTGCCATTGTATTTTTTGAGGAAAGTATACTGTGAGATTATCCTTAATGTGTTGCCTAATTATTTTGACATCATAGAGTTCCATGGTAGAGGTGGCAGCTTTGCCCAAGATAGACCTGGAGCCCATAGGCGAGTAGCCCAAGAGAGTCGTCATCCCCTAGCACCCAAACCCAAGGTGCATTTGACTATCCCAGTAGACCTTAAAGAGTTAGTGGAGCTATAGACTCTTCAGATGGCCACAACATTGACTGATGCAATCATCCAACATGTGACACAGTTAGCACACCCTCTTGTATAGGATGATGAGCCATTAGTTGTTGCAGGTGGTGCTAGTGAGCCCATTCAGCATGTGTGTGCCACTTGCTCAGGGATATGCACAGAGACGGATGACGAGGCCACTGCAGAGGTATCCACATCCCATTTGCGCATGATTTGCGAGAGTAGATGTCAAACCCACACGAATGAGGATGTGGCACTGATGGATGAGTTGATTGACATAGTTGTTTGGCAGTCATCCGCAGACATAGGTGTGTTGATTTGAATTCATAGTGTTTTAGTTATCAATCACTTAAAATTTGTAATTGTAAATGAATTTTCATTTATAGATCAATTAAAATTATACAAATATTATATATTTCAGGATGCAACAGTGGTATTTGATATTCCTCCCGCAATTATTGCAGTGACAACTTTTACGTCTGAGGTATAAATTTTGTAACATGTTAAAATATAATAGTACTCTTTGAATTCAAAAAAAATACAAGATATACTAAATCTCTTTAATGCTTGACAATTTTTTATTTGTAGGCATTGTCAGGGGACCAAATGTCCCATATTGATGATGTCCTGCTCTCAGTGATCGATTTTGGCCTACAAGGCTATATGGTATCATATTTTGTACACCTTATTTTATGTATTCTTTTGTTGGAATATGAAAGTCATTTCATTTTAGATTTGTTAAATTATGTTTAATATTATCTATACTAATATCTCATGTTAATTTTTATTTTTTTTGGGTGCCCCCTCGTGTCTAGGCCTCATCCTCAGCAAAATAAATACTCGAGGATGCCAAAACATGGGAAGCAGGTAATTGAACACATTTTTAGTCGTACAATTGTTTGAAAAGGTTGAAATTATCTTAGTTGGGATTTGTAGATTGATTAGTCTTTTTTGTCTGTTTTATATGTACAACGATCATTGAGCTATGTAGATATGTTGAATGCATCTGATACGCACGAGGATCGAGAGAGGGCGGAGGTATGTATCTCTACTTTATTTTCTTGATTTGATGATTATATGCACGTGTAGATGTGAACTTGTGATAAATTACAATCTTACCATTTTTTCATACAAGAAATATCCATAGCTGCTTCATCAATGGCAAGCCCTGCTCTGTGTACTGGAGAAGCATCTCAGGCTCCGGTACACTTTTGTTTGATATATTACATTAATTGTTTTTAACCTACAATACTTAACATTATATTAAGTGTATTTAATCTTTGATCATTTTTCGTACAGGTAATAGCAACAACTGCTCCATCAATGGTGAGCCCTCCTTAATCTATTGGAGAAGCATCTCAGGCTCCGGTACACTTTTGTTGTCTATATTATATATTTTTAGTGTTTTTGATGTATATATGTTTTTGATAAGGATAAAAAGGTTTTGAGGGGACCTGAAACCCCACAGGTTTTGAAGGGACCCGAAACCCTGAGATTTTGACAGGATTTGGAACTCCTAATATAATACTGCTAAAAAGATTAGTCATCAAAAAACCAGTAGCCAGTCAAAAGTAGGACTGAAAAAATCAGTCCCTAAGACAAACTCAAGGGAAAAACACCCTTAAGCATCAGATTTGGGGTTTTGAAAGGCTCCCCTAACCATCATCTTGGGTTTTGAAATGGCTCCCAAAACCAGTAGAGAAGGGTTTTCCCAGGATCCCTTAACCTGAAACAAAGTCTTCATGCTTCCCACAGCAAAACCTATCCTTATAAAAACAACAACTGGCCATCCTGGGTTTTTGATGTATATATGTTAGTACATTGTATTAATTGTATTTAATTGACAATAGACCCCTTCGCAGTTCAGCATAAGTTGGAGCCTTTGAAGAAGGTATTCAAGAGAACTCTTAAGCCTGACAAGGAGAAGACAAAGAAGATATTAGATCCTAGATCAGCAGATGAGGTAATCTAAATTTCTATTACAAATAAATTATAGTTAAATGCATAGTTTTGTTGATAATTGTAAACTATTTTCTACAAAAGGATTCTAACTTGTCTTTTGAATTGTAGTTTTGCAACCATATACAGAGCCACATATTGCATCAAAGAGGCTCGATTTTGATGATCCACTACTAGTATAGGATCATATAGTGTTAGTTGTGATCATTGAATGACGAATACATGTAGATATTTTCTACACTTTTATTGTATATCGATTTGAACATGACATATTGCACATTTTTGTAATACTTGTATTAACTTTGTGAGAGTTGAAAAATACAACACCAGAGGAGCCCAAAAGATCTCCGCAAGTTGAAAAACCTGCTACAGGGAGAAGCAAGGAAGCAAATAACAGATAAAACAAATACACAGAAAATATGCTCAAAAAGAGAGCTCAACATTCAGAAAAATAAGTAATGTGATAATCCTTGCAAAACAAAGAAAGAACTCAACCTTTAATAGGTTAAGAAACATTAAAAAGGAAAACCTAGGTTTGCACATAATAATTGATAAAAGAATTAATTATTATGCACCTAAAGTTAGCTTAAGTGTAAAAGAGATAAAGGGAGCTGAAATAATTAAACAAATATTGTTTAATTAATCAAGTAAATATCTGAATACTCTAACACCCCCCCTTAAGCCAAACCTAGGGAGAAGCTAAAACCTAGAACAACCACTGAAAGCAAGAAAGATGGGTCCCGACAACAAGGCTTGATCAGGTACCCAAATACAACCAAATCTCTATGAACTAGAGAAATAGAGAAAACCACGTGGGAAAAAAGCTCTACTCCAAAAAGAGATGGAAAAGAACACCACTGAAGCATGAAGAACTTGCAAACACTATCGAAGAATAACTATTGATCTGAAGAACCTCCACTAAAATAGAACATGACTAGGTAGAGAAGACTGTAATCTGCATGAGTGCCCTCAAATGACACTACTCAAATCAGATGGCAAACAAGGCAAACAATTGAACTCAAAGATATAGATGGTATGAGAAACCAAAGCCTAAAGAGCTGATCAATCGAACCATGAAAGCATTAGAACCAACAGGATAAACATCCCCATAATGCGGAAGAGGGAGAGGGACAGGTACACTGAAAAGAACGACCAACAAGAACTTCACGATGAAGAACCAGGAACATCAAAGGCGCAGAGAAAGTACACAATGTTGTGGAAGGAACACTCACTTGACACACAACATGAGGCGAATGTCGTGGAAGGAACAGTCACTTGACAAAGGAAGATGGAAAACAAAAGGCAAACATCAACCCCCCCATGGCACTTTAGAAGTAGTGCATGCATAATAAGGCACAAGATGTGCATGATCCCAAGTAAACAAAGCATGATGGCACTTTATCTCAGTGCATTTGCATAAATACAATGCTACAATGATAAGAAGACTGGAAATAGAAAGAAGAACCAAAACAGAGACATCCTACCTAGAGAAGAGATCCCAGGACCTGAAACAACCAAGATATCCATAGAGTGCTCAAAAAGCAAAAAACTGAAGAAAATATTCTTGGAGCAGAATCTAGAAATAAAACCCATATGGCTGGAAATTACACAGCACACGCTTTCCAAAAATGTCAATTTTTTGAAAAACGGAGTTCGGATGCTCATTGTATGGTTTTTAAAGTGCAAAAATGAGACCCAAAAACATATTCAAACAAAAAAATTAGAAACAAATTCCAACATCATGAGGTCCAGCTCGAAACCAGCTTTTCGACACCTATTTGTTTTTGAAAAAACGACTTCGTATGCCCAAGATATGGCCAAAAAATGAACCCCCCCTTAAAAAGACAAGAGGGAGGAGATCTAGTGGTAGGAGCCTGGCGGCGGTGGCTAGTGGGCGGCACAGTGGTGGTGGTTGGGTGGTGCCCCGGTGGCCATGTAGTGGCTAAGCAGTTGCTAACGAAGGAACTGTGGTGGCCGGTGGGCACGAGAGGTGCAGGGAGGCCGCGGGCGGAGCGACGGCTGGGTGCGGGTGCAGCGCAGGAGGCAGGTCGGGGGTCGCAGCAGCGGCGGGGGCCAGGAAGGGACCGCAGACGGGAAGGTCGAGGGCGGGGGCCACAGGGAGGCCGGTAGGGCCGGGAAGCCAAGGCGCTAGGTTGCGGTGCCGGCAGGGGCCAGTGAGTGCTGCAGTAGCGAGGTCCAGGAAGGCGGGGCTGGGGGTTGGCGGGGGCTCGTACTGATAGGGCAGGACAACGACAGCATTAGGAGGCCCCCCAGTCACTATGTACCATGGGGTAAACCCCTAACAAAACAAATTTTTGATTTTTCTTTAAAAATTTTCGCCGTTTTGGTTTTTGAATTGATTTTTTGATTTTTTTTTCAAACAAAAATCATTCGGCCTACATGCCGTAAAAAGGCAAAAAATGTTTTTTTTGAAATTTTTTCTCGAACTACATGCCAAGGCCATACGATCTGGTACTGGAGAAAAAAATATTCCTAGAGGATTAGAAGCCAAAACTAGGCAATTTTTATATGACCATAGGGGTTTTTGGGCCTTCTGAGCATGATGGTGAGGTCTGTTTAGGCCCAAAGTGCTTAGAAAAAAAGGTCTATCCCTAGGTGCATAAAAAAACTTTCTAAAACCCTAGATTTTCTTCCAAAGCAAAAATTCTCAAAACAAGAACAGATAGCTGCAGATCTGAAGCTTTGATACCATGTGAGAGTTGAGAAATACAACACCATAGGAGCCCAAAAGATCTCTGCAAGCTGAAAAACCCGTTACAAGGAGAAGCAAGGAAGCAAATAACAAATAAAATAAATACACAGAAAATATGCTCAAAAAGAGAGAGCTCAATATTCACAAAAATGTGTAATGTGATAATCCTTGAAAAACAAAGAAAGAACTCAACCTTTAATAAGTCAAAAAACCCTAACAAGGAAACCCTAGGTTTGCACATAATAATTAATAAAAGAATTAATTATTAAGCACCTAAAGTTAGCTTAAGTGTAAAAGAGATAAAGGAAACTTAAATAATTAAACAAATATTGTTTAATTAATCAAGTAAATACCTGAATACTCTAACAGACTTGGCATACACATGGCTTTTTTGATATATATAAATGTTGATATTTGATACAATAAATGTGTATTGAGTTCATTATTGTGTATTCGTTGTATTTGGTGGCTGCCCTTTTATAAAGTTAAATGATTATTTGCCTATGTAATCAACAATATGAATAAAACAACAAAAATATATGATATAAATATTGCAATCATGGAATATGATTTGATAAACTTTCTAAAATGTTGAATTAACCCTACAAAACTCCTTATATTGGGTTCATTATTGTATATTCATTGTATTTGGTGGCTTCCCTTTTATAAAGTTAAATGAATATTTGCCCATGTAATCAATAATATGAATATAAACAACAAAAATCTATGATATAAAACATTGCAATTGTGGAATATGATTTGATAAACTTTCTAAAATGTTGAATTAACCCTACAAAACTCTTTGTTTCAATGAAAATGAAATTCAATTGTAATGGTCAGATTTGATCCATGGTAATGATCAGTGGATGCTTTTGATTCCTTTCATTTATATTTGTCAATGTGTGTGGTGTGAGAGCACCCTCATGCTCACAATGGTCAAATTTTGGTTCTCGTCTTGTTTTATCATTATTTTATCCAAATAAGGTAATTTGGGACCATTAATGATCATTTGAATCTATTTCTGAAAGTGTGGGGTCATTTGGATAAAAGATGTAAAAGTTGCTCAATTGTTGGCAAAGTTGTCAAAGTTTGGGCTCATTTGGATAAAATATGTAAAATTTGCTTAGTTGTTGTCAAAGATTCTCACTTGTTGTCAAAGTTGCTCAGTTATTGTCGAAGTTGTCAAAGTTGTCAGAGTTGTCAAAGTTGCAAGATAGGCTAGAATTGATTGTGTTCGTCGTATGCACAAACCAACATCACGAGTGTGTCCGGGTAGGCAGGGTTATGCTAGGAATTCTCCTTTCATGCCTCCCAAAGCGTCGGAATATCGAGAGCCCTACCGGTGCGATATCCCAAGTGTCCTAAGTCCAAACAATTGTCAAACTTTGACGGACTACTTCTCCCAATCCAGGAGACATATATTCAATCTATTTGAACCTGTAGGGTCATGTGAGGCTCATCGACAATAATGTATCTTAGTTTCTAATGACTCAGAGCCATTTTCAATTGGTAGCATTTTTTTGCCCACTGCAAAAACCATCTGTTGCATGCAATGCAAAGTTGCAAGATAGGCTAGAATTGATTCCGTTCATTGTGTACAAAAACCAACATCATGAGTACGTCTGGGTGGGAAGGTTTATGCTAGGCATGCTCCTTTTGTGCCTCCCAAAGCACCGGAAACTCGAGAGTCATACCCTACCGGCGCAATCTCTCAAGTGCCCCAAGTCCAAAAAATTGTCAAACTTTGACAACCTATTTATCCCAATCCAGGACACATATGTTCAATTATTTTAAATCTGTAGGGTCATATGAGGCTCATCTACAATGGCCTATCTCAGTTTCTGACGAATCGGAGCCAGTTTCAATTGGTAGCATTTTTTTGTGTGTTGCAAAAACTGTTAGTTGCATGTAATGCAAAGTTGCAAGATAGGATAGAATTGATTATGTTCATCGTGTGCATAAAAAAACATTATGAGCACATCCAGATGGGCAATTTTATGCTAGGCATACTCCTATCGTGCCTCTCAAAGCATCGAAACGTCGAGAGCCATACCCTACCAGTGTGATCTCTCAAGTGCCTCGAGTCCAAAAATTTGTCAAACTTTGATGGATTGTTTCTCGCAATCTAGGATGTATATGATCAATCCGTTTGAACCTATAGGTTCATGTGAGGTTCCTCTACAATGACCTATCTCGGTTTCTAATGACTCAAAGCCATTTTTAAATGGAAGCGTGTTTTCACCTCCTGCAAAAACCATCAGTGGCATGCAATGCAAAGTTACAAGATAGGATAGATTTGATTTTGTTCATCATGGACATAAACCAAAATCACGAGTGCATTCGGGTGGGTATGTTTATGGTAGGCATGCTCCTGTTGTACCTCCCAATGCACCGGAACGTCGAGAGCCATACCCTACCGACGCAATCTCTCAAGTGCCTTGAGTCCAAAAAATTATCAAACTTTGACGGACTATTTCTTGCAATATAGGACATATATGATCGATCCATTTGAACCTATAGGGTCACATGAGGCTCTTCTACAATGAACTATTTTGGTTACTGACAACTCAGAGCCATTTTCAAATGGTAGCATTTTTTCACCTGCTGTAAAAACCATCAATGACATGCAATGCAAAGTTGCAAGATAGGCTAGATTTGATCTTGTTCATCGTGGGCACAAACCAACACATCATGAGCGCATCTAGGTGGGTAGGTTTATTCTAGGCATGCTCATGTTGTGCCTCCCAATGCATCAGAACATCGAGAGTCATACCCTACCGAAGCAATGTAGAAGTTGCTTGACAACTTTTTTGACAATAATGACAATTTTTGCTCAAATTGTATATAGACTCAATCTATGACTCCCATGACCCAATAATGACTCAAATAATTCTCCATGATTATACAAGAATCAAGAATGCTCATGATTGACCTTATCTAGAATGGTCATGTTTGACCTTATCACATCACATAAACTCAAAACATAGTCACAAAATAGTCACAAAAAATAGTCACATATTATTCAAAAATTTGCCTCTAAATATGGACAAATCAACTCTTGGATATTTAAATATACAAAAAATGTGTTACAAATCATCTCATGGGCTTTTATACAAAATTTGGCATTTAAATATGTGCAATTCAGCTCATGTCATCATTTTAATATACAAAATTTGGCATCTAAATATGTACAAATCGGCTCATGGCCATTTAAATATACAAAATTATGCCCCTAAACATGTACAAATCAGATCATGGGAATTTATATATACAAAAAATGAATATAGAACAATTCACCAACGATATATACAATTTTCTCAAAATCATTCTACTCTGAACCATAGAATCAATCAAGTGAGCCTTCAGGATCAACTCTAACCCGTATTGTGTCAAGTATTGCCTCGTGGTCAAATTCACGAACTTTCTGAAAAATCTTGTTATGAGGTCTACCATGATACTTCATCAAATGAATATTTGTTTCAACAACAAGGTTAGAGAAATGAAGAAGATGTCTGTGTGTTTCAAAGTCTTCAAACAACCAAACATCATAACTCTTGATAGGGTATCTCCTAAGCCATGTTCCTGTCACAACAACAAACCCTATTGGGTACTCAATACCCTCTCCGTCAATGATTGTGGAAGTCAATTTTCTTTTAGGCTCAACACAATGACACAAAAAGTAATCTGTTCCTTCTTCATTGTTCTTTTCTACAACAACTGCATACATTACCTACATTTTATAAAGTGATAATTAATACCAAAAATAAAGTGTGATGTACAACAAAATGAACCAAAAAAAATACTTGCAAAAAAGTTAACTCAAAGAATCACCTGAATCCACTGATGTCTCCATCTAGCTCAATTGTAGTGCTTTAGGAATTTGATATGTATCAATGGGAACCAATGGTCTACAAGACCATTTGTCAACCCACTCTTGTAATTCACATTCTTCCCACAAAAAATATATGCATGAAGAGAAAAAACATACCATCTATCTTTTATAAATTACTAGTGAACTTGCATTTGAACTCATAAATGAGTGCATGTCACTTGATCCTGCAATTGTACAAGAATCTAGACAATTTTCAATGTTAGATTCAATGATCAACCAAAAATATCTACGAACCATTGACGTACCTGGATTACCTAGACCCATCGTAGAGTTACACCATCACACAACTGTTTCTACATCTATCAACTCAGCACCACCTTCGTACTTCAATTCTTCTCTAGCTAGGGCTCTTTTTACACATGCTCATGCACCATGGTGCTCTCCCTTACCATCTCCAGCCTTAGTGAAATTCCAAAAATGTTGTACACCGCTTGTCATAGCATCCTTGTCAACCAATAAAACATCCCCGTATTCTTGAATTGTGTGGTGCAATTATCTGACCATATTAAGTGTTGATTATATTGTATGTTTCTTTCCTTTACATTATCATAGAAAAATTTAAAGCATCCTTGTACAAACTCCGATGAATGAGTACGATCATCACTTATGCAGAAGTGATACCCTCTTACAACCTTTCAATCCTCCTCTATGCTATCATCTGCATGCATGAATGTTATGTGTACAAAAATAGAAACCTGTGTAGAATGATAATACATAGATTCACTTTATTTTGAGGTTGTAGTGTATAATTTTCAGCAAAATCAACGATAGAGACAATGGTGCCAAGAGGAAATGTGTCCTTACATAAATTGAATTGCTTATCTAACCATCGAGCTCTATGTGTATGCATTATGTACTCATAAACTAGTTTCTCTTGAAACATTTTCATAAATTCAGCTACACATTATCATTTTTCACTAACCTACATCTCTTCAAATCTTTTACATCTTTAACTCTATATGTGATTGTCTTGTATTTTCCAAAAGAAACTAGTTTCGTACCAATTTCATGTGTGCTCTCCAAATATACGTATCTTGGTAAACGTTGCAAACCACCACATATAGCACAAGAACCTTCCAAACAATGCATCATGTAATAAATGCAACCATCATGTCTATTACATAGCACACTATAAATAAATTCTCTTGCCGACTTAGGAGGTGCCTGTATATTGCATTCCTACAAAACATCGTTAGTGTGCAAAGTAGAACAAATATGACAAAAAATAGCATAGTGCATGGAAAATTTCAATATACATCCTACAACAACACGTGGTGCGTACATGATTAATCTTAATATAAAAAGGTTTTGCCATTTCAAAAAATATTTGACAAATTCTTATTTGAGGAAACTTTTCAAGGAATCTTTTATAAAATTTTGATTGAGTCATATCCAAATAGTGTTTGGCATGTGGCTCACGATTTGTAGACCCTTTTCGCCTTCTAACAACATCTCTTTGGTTGGGCAAAACTCTTGTGTTGTCATGCCAAAAAAATTCAATTAATGTTCTTAGTGCATCAACAA